>NW_015555706.1:85297-101156 GCF_001515605.1 Sinocyclocheilus anshuiensis
ACACACACACACACATATACTGTATATACAGTATATATATATTTTTTGTATTTATTTATTTTTTTATTAAGTAAATTGTTATTAAAAATAGTTCTGCCTTTGTAACTATCTTCATAGTATTGTTCATTACCTAATAAAATCTAAAATATTTTATAAAATATTATAAAATAATTAATTAAAATTACATTTCCTTCAACTCTTCCGTGATCTTGGATGAACATTTTTACCATAGCAATGCATTGTGGGATTGTGTGATGCTGTATTATATGATTCTATAAGAGGTTTTCATTCAGTTTCAGTGATTAATTATCTGTAATTTTTTTTAAATGAGTCTAAATGAAGTACCGCATAAAGTAGTTTAATACTGTTGACTTTGTATATGATGAGCACGCTTATAATGCCTTAAGATGTTTGTAATTGACGTCTGTCTCGCTTTCTCTCTTCTCCAGGTTGAGTTCTCAGTCGAGGCGCCTTGTTTTGAGGAGGAATATGAGGATGAGGAGGATGAAAACAAGGACAGTCTGTCGCAAAACTGCACTAATGAGCATCAAACACAGTCCTTCACACACAGGCCTCTTCCTGGAAAATCACACAGCCTGCCGTATAAGTGCCGCCCCTTCCTGCCGACCCCATCATTATCCTCAGATGACGAGTACAGCCCTGCTGATAATGATAATGATGATGAGTCTGATAAAGGTTCTGAATATGAGGACATGTTTTGTCAGAGTCTCCCAGCCTGTCGCGGTTTCCAGGGATTGTCTTGGTTGAGTCCACAAACCACCGCTGGCTCGTCTACTAGCAACGATGTAGATCTTCACACTAGTAACCAATCAAACGCACTTCCTCCAGAGAACAATAATGATGCGCAATCCATCGACCAATCAGAAGACGCGATTCCTGCAGCTTCTGCATCGACAGACAGACGTGAACCCGCTTTTGATCCATCTCTTTGTGAAGAACATCTCAGTTCAGCTGTATTAAAGACAGATGAAGTGCGTATGGATGAAAAGAAGAATGACGAGAGAGAATCAAAGGATGTGGCGAATGATAAACACACACTGATGTAAGTACCTGAGTTCTTCTAGAATGAAAGTTCATTTCATCATTTATTCACACATATGACTTTATTTCCTGTGTAAACATTAAAGGAGAATAAAACTATTCTTATAGAGGTTGTCAAGGTCTAATAATGACACAAAACACCATAAAATAATTCATACAATTTATGTGCTATATTACACTTTTTTTTAAGTCATATGATGCTTTGTCCGAAACAAACAGAAAATTTAATTTAATTTACATTTTTACTTAATATATTATCATTAAATTAAGTTAAATTAAATATTTCTGACATTTTCACTATCTACTTTTGAATAACTACTAGTTGTGTATAAATGTACTGAATAAATGTAGCATAAAAAGTACATAGCACACAAATATTAAATTAATAGTAGTAATAATAAATTAAAATAATTTATTAATTTGTTTTTTTCACTTACATTTTTGATTAAAACAAAGTTAATTAAATTAAATTACATATTTTAACTTATTTTTTTTTGTTAAACTTAGTTTTAGTAACTTAGTTTGATTTTTGCATTATAAATATATATATTCATAATTAGTAACTTAATCATTTTTAATGTAGTCTAATTCAATAATTTAATTTACATTTTTAATACAAATATATATTAAATAATTAAATACAATTACTTCAATTAATTAATTAATTAAATATAATAATAATAATAATAAGTAAATATATATTATAATTAATTAAATATATACACATATTTATCACTTAAAAAATAAACAGCACACACAAATATTGGGTAATTTATGATTAATTTAATTATTAACAATTCATTATTTTCTACATTTTTGAATCATTTAATTAACAGACTGGAAATCTTCCCAGTATTCATAAGGACTACTTTTATCATGCATTTATGGTTGTTTTTGGAGCTCGACAGCCCCTGGTCACTGTATGCTTTCTTTTTTATGGAAAACATAAACCTGAACACTCTAATAATCTCCTCTACTTGTGTTTCAAGGCAGAAATAATATTGGGTTGTAACAACACAAACGGTGTAGTATTTGTGTAATATTTGACTTTTGTATGTGTACAGGAGAGAAAATGATCTAGAGAGTGAAGCCAGTGAAGAAGACACTTATTTTGGACCGGACTCGATTCCTTCTTCACCAGAACCCGACCAAACTGAGACCGACAGCACCAGCGTTCCTGAGCCCATCCCAGCACTGTCTCCAGCTGAAGATGCTCAGCAGGTGCTGGATGCTGATGGTTACCATGGTAACAGTGAGGTAACCATCACAGATGAGCTCACGGATGCAGACCGCGTCTCGCTGACTCCTCAAGACCAACCGCCAGAGGAACAAACACTGATTATAAACCAAACAAAGACCGAAGAGGGTCAAACGGAGGAGGCTGAGAAGAGAGAGGAAACGGAAGTTATAGTGGAGTTGGAAAAATGCAGGGAAAATGAAGGAGAAGAGTGTGAGAACAACAACAAAACAGATGCAGGTGAAGGAAAGTGTGAAGATGCTGAAGAAGATGCAAAACCTGGATCTGCGGAGGAATGTAGTGATGGGAACGGAGAACAAAAACAAGTGGACACACCTGAAAGAAAAGAGGATTTCAAGGAAAATAGTGGAGATTGTGAGGAAAATGCAAATGATGGACTTGAAGAAGGAGAGCAAGACAAAAACGAAGCTGAAAAACAAGAAGATTTAGAGGAGAATAGTAGAGATTGTGAGGAAAATGCAAAAGATGGATCTAAAGAAGAAGCCAAAAGACAAGATTTAGAGAAAAACAGTGGAGAATGTGAAGAAGGAGATGAAGGACACGCAAAAGAAGGAGAACAAGAAGCTAAAAGACAAGAAGATTTAGAGGAAAATAGTGGAGAATCCGAGAAGGTAGATGAGGAACATACAAAAGAAGGAGAAAAAGACAAAAACGAAGCTGAAAAACAAGAAGATTTAGAGGAAAATAGTGGAGAATCTGAGGAAAATGCAAATGATGGACCTGAAGAAGAAGCCAAAAGACAAGATTTAGAGGGAAACAGTGGAGAATGTGAAGAAGGAGATGAAGGACACGCAAAAGAAGGAGAACAAGAAGCTAAAAGACCAGTTTTAACGGAGAATAATGGAGAATCTGAGAAGGTAGACGAGGAACATACAAAAGAAGGAGAACAAGACAAAAACAGAGCTGAAAGACAAGAAGATTTAGAGAGAAAAAATGGAGAATGTGAGGAAAATGCAAATGATGGACCTGAAGAAGGAGAACAATACAGAAACGAAGCTGAAAGACAAGAAGATTTCGAGGAAAATAGTGAAGAAAATGCAAATGATGGACCTGAAGAAGAAGCCAAAAGACAAGATTTAGAGAAAAACAGTGAAGAATCTGAGAAGGTAGATGAGGAACATACAAAAGACCGAAACGAAGCTGAAAGACAAGAAGGTTTAGAGGAAAGCCGTGAAGGAAACTCTGAGGAGGACGTGAACGTAAAAACAGAAAGTTCTGTTGAGGGAGATCTTTTTCCTGAAGGTGGAGATGATCCGGAGAAGTCCACACTCGTGCAGCGTCCACACGAGATGCAACACGAACAAACACAAAGCAAAGAGGGGATGTCCGATCCGATCTCAGCGGCGCCTCGCAAACGCAAACCCGCGAATCCCACCAAAGCGGTTCCTGCCGTCCCTCCCAAACCTCAGACCTCCAAACTCACGGCGTTCACGCTCAGAAAACAGCTTCAGCACAGACAACATGACGATAAAGAGGCGCAGGCAACCGACCAAGAACACGGGGCGGAAACTAAAACGCCGCAGAGAGAAAGCGCAGGGAGCTGTAAAACACAGCCGAGACGCGCCGATGTGGACGGGACGAGGCTGGACTCCGAGGGTCCCACAGAGAGACGGGAAGCATGGGATGCAGACAGAGAGGCCAAGAGGAACAGCGGCATCAGCATGTGTTTCGACCACAGAGAAGAGGAGCCGAGAGAGAGAGAGCACAGAGAGACTATCAGGAGCGCAGTGGGACAGAGAGAGCCGGAAAGACGGGAAAACTGACTGACTTGAGAGTAAACCTGTAAAATATTACGTGCAAAAAAAGTGTTCACATTTTCTTTCAATATACTCATTTTCATATATATATATATATATATATATATATATGGGGTTAGAAGGTTTGTATAGCTGAGAAGTGCATCTCAAATGTGAACCTGGACCAAAAAACCAGTCTTAAGTGTCAATTTTTTTTAATTGAGATGTATGCATCATCTGAAAGCTGAATAAATAAGCTTTCCATTGATGTGTGGTTTGTTAGGATAGGACAATATTTGGCTGAGATACAACTATTTGAAAATCTGGAATCTGAGGGTGCAAAAAAATCTAAATATTGAGAAAATCATCTTTAAAGTTGTTCAGATGAAGTTCTTAGCAATGCATATTACTAATCAAAAATTAAGTTTTGATATATGTACGGTAGGAAATTTACAAAATATCTTCATGGAACATGATCTTTACTTAACATCCTAATGATTTTTGGCATTAAATCTATAATTTTGACCCATACAATGTATTGTTGGCTATTGCTACAAATATACCCCAGCGACTTAAGACTGCTTTTGTGCTCCAGAGTCACAAATCATTTAATAAATAAAATAATTTAATAAAAAAAAATAAAATGGTTGGTTACAAACCATCCACTCTATAAATATTGATTAACTAGTTGTTCATTTTCAGACTTGTTTAATGTTTTGATCATTGTGTTGCATTATATATCCTAATGCACTCGAAACTCAGGAACAAATGCATAAGAAACCGAACACAGCCACTTAATTAAGACAATCTGTGTATATGATGGTTTATGTTTTTTTTTTATCTCTGTATACATCCAATGCATTTTATTTCAATAAAATAGAATTTTAATTATCTTTTGTGCGTATATGAGGTATGTTTTTAATGCTTTCACTTAGTTAGGACTCGTATATTATATATTTCAAGAGATCGGGATTTCAAAGAATCTAGCAGACGGAGCCATTTGTAATTGGTTTTTTATTAATTAAAGCCGTACAAAAACTCTGTTATGCTGCTTGATACTGCAAACTGGTGTTTGTTATATTATGTAATATATACACTGGTTTGTAGCACGGGTAGTTTTACCATTTACTGCACTTTGCTATTTTTATAGTCTATTTTTTGTCTAAATATTGGCTAATGAATTGATGGATAGCTGGCAAGAGGTTTGTCTCTAATTGAATTTTATTATCAAAGGCTTCTAGCAAGACTTTCTCTTTTCTGTATTGGATTGTCATTATGTGTCATTTCCCCATTTAATCCCATCGGTCACAATAGTGACCATAAAGAGGTAAAGCTCTAAAAATGTTACTGACTGGTGTTTTAGTGCATTTTTTTTCTGCAAATATGGAAACAATGAAGGGTCTCAATTAAATATGTGCTGCGTCACATGGTTAGTGCAAATTGTCACATGACCAGAGCAGTTTACTTCCTGTCTGAACCATGATTTAATGATGGCTGCATCAAAGCTCCAAAAACAAAAGGTTAATAAAGTAACAAAGATATTGCAAAGATTTTTGGTACACATTATCTTTAAGGTGTCTAGTATTAATGTACGTGTTTCCAATTGTTCAGTTTTGTTGAGTGTGGTCATAGAATGAGTAAACATTTTGATGGCAACAATAGTGACCGCTGGGATAATAACTATTATTATTTTATTTTTTATCTTAGTATACCTATTCAGTGTTGTAGAAGGGTTTTTATGTATAATAGTATAGCCTGACCATAGAATGTGATAAGACCGTTTAAAATGTGTTAATAACTGGGCTGAGATATATACACATTATCCATAAACCCATAAAACACACTCTTTTCCATAAGAATTAAAAAAAAAAAAGATTGATTATTTTCAAGGGGTTACTAACGACACATCATTTTGATATTTTCATGTCTGAGAAAAATTTGGGATTAAATGGGTTAAGTTCATTATTAGATAAATTATTATATAATTTCATATGGAATAATAAACCAAATAAAATCTAAAAGATTCTAACAATCCATGCATATATATATATATATATATATACACAGTTGTCTTGCCTATACAAGTTCTTTGTTGGCATGAATAAAGACAAAAAGCCAGTCTTGAATATCCCAAACTGTCACTGACACATATGAGCCATTTCAAAAATGCTCATCCACAAAATGCTTATTATAAATCAAAAATAAATAATTTTAAGGGTTGTCATCAACCACCTGTCTCTGTTTCCATGGTTACCTCTAAGAACAGATGCCTATTTGGTACCAGGAGAAAATAACTGTAAGCAACTTTTACTCTTACTAAAACATTTGAAAATGTTGTTGAGTATTAATATGTAACATTACAACTGTTAGGCTATTTTGCGCCCTGCTTCAATCCAGAGCGAAGCGCATCCGTTTTTGCGGCGCTTCTAATTTTGGATTTACGGTGCTTTACAAGAAACAGCCCAAAATCCATTGGTCCTTCAAACGGTGACGCACTTCACTCGGAATTGGTCAACTGTTTTGTGAGGTTTGTGTAAACACTATTGATGCGCGCTCGGCATTCACCAAAGAAAAGCACCAGATCGCACGCGAATCGCCAAACGAGCATCATCTGCCCGCGCGAGGACCATACAAGCACTTTATTCGACGCTTAAGCGACTGGAATGTCTGCATCAGTCGATATCCACGCGCAGCTGGCGTCGATCCTCGAGCGCTTCGCCAAATGCGCGCTGCTGGAGATGAGCCGCGCGGTGGAGCAGGAGATGACGCGCCGCCAGATGGAGGTCGAGACGCTGCTGGTCAAGCTTCAGTTCACCGAGAGCGAGCTGCGGTCGGCCCGACAGAACCAAGCGAACCTGCGCTCCGTGGGAATACAAGTCAGCAACAGCGGCCAGAGAGGTGTGCACAACTCCAGACACGCGAGCGTGCATTTAAAGTCAACATGATGCTGTTTAACCTGTGCTTTTCAATCTTTAATCATAATATTGATATTCTTGCGCTTCCGCTGAAACGACTTTCTTTCTCTGCTGACGTATGGAAGGCCCCGCTGCGGTTCAGCCAATAGCTAGCGACCCGCGTTCTAACCACGCCCCCTCAACCTGTCATACGACGCCACATGAAACTAGCCTCGCAGCGATGGTGAAAAGGTGCATCTTTGGATGTTTTCCTCTCAAAATGTTGAGTAAAATGGGTTGCAAATTCAGATTCATGTTGACTTTAAATTGAAGTGCTTAGCATAAAACATAAACATAGGGATCAGATTGGTACATACTGGTGTTAGTATTAGTAATAGGGATAATTTACAACAAAAATGATAATTCTTTCATCATTTACCCTCATGTAAAATGGTTCCATCATATCTCACAAATAGGAGTTTTTCACTCCTTTTCATTTTTCATCAAGCTCAGTTCCCGTCACTTCTGGGGTGCCCCAGGGCTCAATTCTGGGTCCAATCTTATTTTCTTTATATTTACTCCCTCTCTGCTTAATTTTTGTGTCCCATAACGTTTCATATCATATTTATGCCGATGATACTCAGCTCTATTTTCCTTTAAAATCAGGAACTGATTCCGTGTCCTCTCTGCTAGCTTGTTTAGAGGACATTAAGGTTTGGATGGACAATAATTTCCTTCAACTAAATCAGAAAAAGACTGAAGTTATGTTGTTTGGCCCTTCACACCTTTTAAATAATCTAAGTTCTACCCTGGTCCCCCTTCAAGAAAACATTCGCGATTAAGTTAAAAATCTGGGAGTCACTCTTGACCCTGAGTTAAAATTTGATAAACAAATCAATTCTGTAGTTAGAGCCAGTTTTCTGCAGCTTGGGGGACTTCGCAAGCTTAAAAATATTCTGAGCTTTAGTGATTTGGAGACCGTATTTCATGCATTCATCTCAACCAGGTTGGACTATTGTAACGCTCTATACGCTGGAATAAATCAGTCCTCGCTCTCACGCTTGCAACTAGTACAGAATGCCGCGGCTCGTTTTTTAACAGTGACAAAAAAGAGAGAACATATCACACCTGTGTTAGCGTCACTTCATTGGTTACCTGTTCAATTCAGAGTTGATTTTAAGGTTTTAGTATTTGTATTTAAATCACTTCATGGCCTTGCCCCTACTTATATTTCAGATCTTCTCCATTCCTACTCTCCTGAGAGAACACTTAGATCTTCCACCCAGATGTTATTAAATGTTCCAAAATCTCGACTTAAATCCAAAGGTGACAGGGCTTTCTCAGTTCTTGGTCCAAAGCTCTGGAATTCCCTACCATTGTCTATTAGACTATCCCCTACTCTATCCACATTTAAATCTTCTCTTAAAACATTTTTTTTTCTCAGGCATATGCTTAATTTGATAATATTTTAGTTTTAATTTTGTTTTATTTTGCATGGTAATGTTTTGTTTTGTTTTAACTTTATTCATTTTTGTTCTGTTTTCTTTTGATTTATTTTATTAGTATTTAAATTGTATTGTATGAGGATGTTTTTGTCTCGTATGTTGTGCAGCACTTTGGTCAGCATTTATGTTGTTTTAAAGGGCTACATAAATAAACTTGACCTTGACCTTCCAAAACCATATGATTTTCCTTCTTTCATGCAACATTCAGAAGATTCAGAAGATACAATGAAAGTGAATTTGAACCACCATATAAAGTTGTCTAGCTGGCTTGTGCTCTATATTCTCTATATTCAGAAGTCATTTGATAGCTTAGTTATTAGTTTTTAATTAATGGAAATATTTTCTCTCTTTCTAACATGCCCTTAGGACAGTTTTTTTTTTAATATACATACATGCATATATGTGTGTGTGTGTGTATATATATATATATATATATATATATATATAATTTATTTGAATATTAAAATATTTATATTTTAGTTTATATATATATATACATTATTTATTATATATACATATATATAATATATATTTATTTATATATTTAAATATTTGTATATTACTTTTTTATATAAACATACGTAAAATTAATCCATTTAATGTATTTAGTAATATATCATCTTTGCATTTCTCCTCTTCTCTAGATTGCTTGCTAATCTAGTCTAAAAAACCTGGCATTGTATGTTATGAATATTGTTGGCTCTTTGACACATTTATTTTGTTTCTCTTTTGTAAGTTGCTAAATTCATAAATGTACATGTAACATGAGGGTGGGTAAATAATGCCAGAAGTTTTGAATATTACAGATCCATGCATTGTTTCTGTTGTACTGTATTTCATGTTTTTTTCCCCACTATTTCTTTTTCTCATCAGAGGTGAACCTCAACCTTGTGAAGTTCAATGAAAATCATGACGGAGAAACACAGACAGAGACGTACACAGACGATTCTTCAGCACAGACATTCACATTGAATGTAAGCATTGCTTCGACTCTTAGATTAGATTCTTATTCAGTATGTTATATAGTATCTTGGTTTCTTGTCATTCCCAAATGCAGGAAGATGGAATCAAATCCATTCGGATCAAAGAGGAGCACATGGAGGAAGGACAGTGGGACAGCGGACCGAGTAAAAGACACGCACAGTTCTAAAATAACCAAACTTTAAAAAAATTATGATAGTGCTACCAAGTATTTACTCTTTATGATTGTCAAATATAATATTCTAGTCTACATTCTCAGTCGTTTGAATGATTCCACACTGTTTTTATTCTAGTATCTCCTGCTCTTTTCCTGTTGGGTCCAGAGGTGGAAGACCAGGACAGTTTCAGTGCGGGAACAACAGGACCAGCTAGAGAGGGTGAGCGGTCACTTCATACCAGAACTAGTTTAACTAACTAGTGATTAGAATTAGGGGCCTTTTTTTTTTTTTTTCTCCTCTACCAAGCATCAGATACACTGCACAGTATGTATACGGCATGGTTTCGGTACAGCAGGGGTTGAAACGAAACATAAAATTGCTTCTTCTTTTTTTCTTTTTTATTAAAGATGAACTATCATGCCCCTTTTTACGAGATGTGAAATAAGTCTCTGATGTCCCCAGACTGTATGTGAAGTTTTATCTCAAAATACCCCACAGATAAATTTTTATAGCTTGTTGAAATTGCCACTTTTAGGGAATGAGCTGAAACGCGCTGTTTTTGTGTTTGTCCCTTTAAATGCAAATGAGCTGGTTCTCCCGCCTCCCTTTTCAGAAGAGGGCGGAGCTTTAAGAGCTCATGCTCCGGCAAAACAGGACAATCTCACGCACTCTGATTGTACTGTGCAGTAAATGCGCGTTTATGAATTACACAGACGGGGAGCACGGCGCAATAAAAATAACGACATAGCTGGTCTCATGGTAACTTTGCATGCTATCACATTATGAGCTCGACAAATTCAAGCGGTAGACTTCACATTGCTTCCATATGCAATTTTTAACTACCACATTCCTACTTACGATCATTCTGGTAGCACATGAAGGCAGCATCAGTGAAAACAGGTAGATACAATGGTAGCTTTAGCAACATTAGCCTTACAGAGAGCCAAGAAGCTCTTTCAGAAAACAAAATATGACGCGTGATGCTTACTTTGTCTGGAGCGGACGTTCGCGCACAAAGCGTTGGTATCGATCCCTCTTTCAGCGCTGAATTATGCAGAGAGGCAGAGAGTGTCACAAATGGGCGGGACTTTCCCTAGTATGACGTCATATAGGGAGAAATCTGAAACCGCTTATTTGGAGAGACTGTTTATAATTTATTGAGATTATAAAAAAATTTATGGGTGGATTTTTACCATTATAGGCTGGTTGTTTTCACACACTGCGGCCACACAACTGTGTTCAAACACCTTATAAAAGTGATTTTTGCATAATACGGTCACCTTTAAACAATGGTTTACTGAACAAATTCAGAATCAGAATCAGAAAGAGCTTTATTACCAAGTATATAAAGGTCTTTAACCCTCTGGCGGTCAAAAATGAATGATTTTTTTTTAATTTCAATTAAATGAATTTACTCTATTTTTTAAATTTAATATTTTGTATTTTTATAGGGGTTTTATGCTACTATCATGATCATACACCTATGATCCATTTATTACCTGTTAACCACTTTTTGAGCATAGACCTGAAAATGTACTTTCCAGCTTAAACTGTCATAAATCTTGAGTCCTTAAAAAGTCTTAAATTTAGTTGTATCAAATTTAAAGCCATAAAAAGTCTTAAATGGTACAATAAAATCTTAATTATGACTTCAAGAGGTCTTAAATTTGGGGATGGAAAGACAAGATTAAATGGCTGTGATTCATAAATAAACTTGACCTTGACCTTCCAAAACCATATGATTTTCCTTCTTTCATGCAACATTCAGAAGATATTTTGCATGCAATGAAAGTGAATTTGAACCACCATATAAAGTTGTCTAGCTGGCTTGTGCTCTATATTCAAAGTCTTCTGAAGTCATTTGATAGCTTAGTTATTAGTTTTTAATTAATGGAAATATTTTCTCTCTTTCTAACATGCCCTTAGGACAGTTTTTTTTTTAATATACATACATGCATATATGTGTGTGTGTGTGTATATATATATATATATATATATATATATATAATTTATTTGAATATTAAAATATTTATATTTTAGTTTATATATATATATACATTATTTATTATATATACATATATATAATATATATTTATTTATATATTTAAATATTTGTATATTACTTTTTTATATAAACATACGTAAAATTAATCCATTTAATGTATTTAGTAATATATCATCTTTGCATTTCTCCTCTTCTCTAGATTGCTTGCTAATCTAGTCTAAAAAACCTGGCATTGTATGTTATGAATATTGTTGGCTCTTTGACACATTTATTTTGTTTCTCTTTTGTAAGTTGCTAAATTCATAAATGTACATGTAACATGAGGGTGGGTAAATAATGCCAGAAGTTTTGAATATTACAGATCCATGCATTGTTTCTGTTGTACTGTATTTCATGTTTTTTTCCCCACTATTTCTTTTTCTCATCAGAGGTGAACCTCAACCTTGTGAAGTTCAATGAAAATCATGACGGAGAAACACAGACAGAGACGTACACAGACGATTCTTCAGCACAGACATTCACATTGAATGTAAGCATTGCTTCGACTCTTAGATTAGATTCTTATTCAGTATGTTATATAGTATCTTGGTTTCTTGTCATTCCCAAATGCAGGAAGATGGAATCAAATCCATTCGGATCAAAGAGGAGCACATGGAGGAAGGACAGTGGGACAGCGGACCGAGTAAAAGACACGCACAGTTCTAAAATAACCAAACTTTAAAAAAATTATGATAGTGCTACCAAGTATTTACTCTTTATGATTGTCAAATATAATATTCTAGTCTACATTCTCAGTCGTTTGAATGATTCCACACTGTTTTTATTCTAGTATCTCCTGCTCTTTTCCTGTTGGGTCCAGAGGTGGAAGACCAGGACAGTTTCAGTGCGGGAACAACAGGACCAGCTAGAGAGGGTGAGCGGTCACTTCATACCAGAACTAGTTTAACTAACTAGTGATTAGAATTAGGGGCCTTTTTTTTTTTTTTTCTCCTCTACCAAGCATCAGATACACTGCACAGTATGTATACGGCATGGTTTCGGTACAGCAGGGGTTGAAACGAAACATAAAATTGCTTCTTCTTTTTTTCTTTTTTATTAAAGATGAACTATCATGCCCCTTTTTACGAGATGTGAAATAAGTCTCTGATGTCCCCAGACTGTATGTGAAGTTTTATCTCAAAATACCCCACAGATAAATTTTTATAGCTTGTTGAAATTGCCACTTTTAGGGAATGAGCTGAAACGCGCTGTTTTTGTGTTTGTCCCTTTAAATGCAAATGAGCTGGTTCTCCCGCCTCCCTTTTCAGAAGAGGGCGGAGCTTTAAGAGCTCATGCTCCGGCAAAACAGGACAATCTCACGCACTCTGATTGTACTGTGCAGTAAATGCGCGTTTATGAATTACACAGACGGGGAGCACGGCGCAATAAAAATAACGACATAGCTGGTCTCATGGTAACTTTGCATGCTATCACATTATGAGCTCGACAAATTCAAGCGGTAGACTTCACATTGCTTCCATATGCAATTTTTAACTACCACATTCCTACTTACGATCATTCTGGTAGCACATGAAGGCAGCATCAGTGAAAACAGGTAGATACAATGGTAGCTTTAGCAACATTAGCCTTACAGAGAGCCAAGAAGCTCTTTCAGAAAACAAAATATGACGCGTGATGCTTACTTTGTCTGGAGCGGACGTTCGCGCACAAAGCGTTGGTATCGATCCCTCTTTCAGCGCTGAATTATGCAGAGAGGCAGAGAGTGTCACAAATGGGCGGGACTTTCCCTAGTATGACGTCATATAGGGAGAAATCTGAAACCGCTTATTTGGAGAGACTGTTTATAATTTATTGAGATTATAAAAAAATTTATGGGTGGATTTTTACCATTATAGGCTGGTTGTTTTCACACACTGCGGCCACACAACTGTGTTCAAACACCTTATAAAAGTGATTTTTGCATAATACGGTCACCTTTAAACAATGGTTTACTGAACAAATTCAGAATCAGAATCAGAAAGAGCTTTATTACCAAGTATATAAAGGTCTTTAACCCTCTGGCGGTCAAAAATGAATGATTTTTTTTTAATTTCAATTAAATGAATTTACTCTATTTTTTAAATTTAATATTTTGTATTTTTATAGGGGTTTTATGCTACTATCATGATCATACACCTATGATCCATTTATTACCTGTTAACCACTTTTTGAGCATAGACCTGAAAATGTACTTTCCAGCTTAAACTGTCATAAATCTTGAGTCCTTAAAAAGTCTTAAATTTAGTTGTATCAAATTTAAAGCCATAAAAAGTCTTAAATGGTACAATAAAATCTTAATTATGACTTCAAGAGGTCTTAAATTTGGGGATGGAAAGACAAGATTAAATGGCTGTGATTTCATTATATTTCTGCTGTCCCAAAAGCGCCTCCTGCTGGCAGAGAATGAATGTGCATTTTCAATGAGCCCGTCTGCTGGTTTTGTTCAGACCAATGTGAAAATCAACCCATGTTTTTACACAGCAATCACGCAGAGTTGTAAATGTGAACTGGTGGATCGACAAGAAGATAATGAATTATAAACATCTAAACAATTAAGACAGTAAAATATATGTTATTTAATTAATATAATAATTGATATATTATTGTTTAAATTAATATAATTCTTGATATTTTTGACTCATCCATTTTCTTAAAAAATAGTTTAAAGTCTGAAATGTGAAGTTTATCATTTTATAAAACTTTTGTTTTTGTGAAAACCTGTATCTGAACTGTAAATCACGCTTTTTACAGTTTAATATGTTACTATAGACATTGCTTATATGGTATTAACTTGTGTTAAAAAGTCTTAAATTTGAGCTTAAAAATCCTGTTTGGAGCACAGACTTACGTTTGGTCTCTTTTTTTAAAGAAGACATTTGGCAGATTATTGCTGAAGTGAAAAAGTTTAAAAATTGAAAGTAAAAAACAGTTATAGAAGTTTAAATTAATTATTACGAAAAAACAATAATATTTTTAAATTTTATATGAAATATATATTTTCCAAAACATGTTTAACTCTAAAACTGCAAGAAAATCAAAGCTATTAATCTAAACGAGTCGTGTTCCAAATTTGAGGTTGATATCGCAAAAAATGAGCTTTCAGTAAGGTTTTGTTTGGCTGCAGTACCAAACGTTTCCATTAGGTGAAATTCACTTCCCATTCATTTCAATTGCTGTCATTTTTGACTGCGAACAGTATGAGCGGGACTATTTTCTTCAGGACCATTTTATCTTTTTTTTTTTTTTTTCACATAGCAAGTACCGAAACATTTACCAAGTTTCATACCATTCCAATGAATTAGGTAAGAGATAATCAACGATTGCCGTGCTTCAAAGGGTTTAAATGCACGATATGGAGGCAAAGAACCACCTGACGCGAAGTGCATTTAAAATCCTTTAATGCACGGCAAACCGTTGATTATCCCGCTTATTCCATGGTAATTTGCCAAGTTATAGACAAGTTAAAACCAGTATTGCTCTTTGCAGTGCAATATTTGACCGGAAGGATAAAAATGACAGTTATTTTCGTCAGTTACGACTCGTTAGCGCTAGCATTCTGCCCGCTTCAAATCAGATGCAGAGATGAAATAGTGCAGTAAGATCACATTTATTTGAATGAATTATAGCATTTATTTGAATTAATTATCGATTGAAAGAGAGAGAGATGCAACTGTGTGTGCGTTACCTGCGTCTGTGCGTCTCTCTACAAACAATCAAGTCATGTTCAGTTAGTTCAAAAATAGTGAGTTTGCCATACCTCGCTGCTGAGGAATACAATGTAGCGATCTAGGCTATTTTATTTTTTGACTTACAGAGCAGAGATGCTTTTCTGAAATGATTTGTATACAGCAGAGAGATTTCATTTTGAGACAACTGTTTTTTTTATTTTTATAAGGGAACAACCGAACAACACCAGAAGGTTAATAAATTCAATTATAATTACAATTTTCTTAAGTTTTAAAAAACAAATCTATTTCAGTTGATTCTGTAAACTATAGGGAGCCTTATTACTTGCACATTACTATAATATTAAAGGTTACAATTAACAACAGAGCCCAAACTATTAAATTATTAAATTAAACTGCTGTTTATTTTTAAATACAATAATCAACACTCAAATTAAAAAAAAAAATTTACATGGGTCAAATACGAAAAAGGGTTTAAGCATAAAAACAATGTGTAATACTGCTTTAAATTGTTGTTGTCCACCCCCCCCCCCCC
>NW_015555706.1:101620-102643 GCF_001515605.1 Sinocyclocheilus anshuiensis
TAAGCATGTTGTTTGAATTTTTACATAAATATTGTGTTACACTGAATGACAATGTAACATTATTTCAACCAAATTTTGACATTTTATCCTCCAAAAACTTTTTTGAAACCTTAAAAGTAGACACTTTACTTACATTTAATGTGTTTTCTATGGACATATAATCACTTTTGTAAATTTCTTTTGATGCGAACATCTTAAAGGTGACATATGAAAATCTGACTTTTCCAGGTTTTAAGTACTATAATCAGGTCCCCGGTGCATCTACCAACCAAGGAAACGTGAAAAAGATTAACCTAGTAACTTTGTTTTGGGAAGCCTTTTTCTGCAAGCCTCTGAGAACACGAGCGCGTCTGATTTCGCTCCTTTGGTGACGTGGCAAAGGGATCTCATTATAATATTACCTCCCCTTAATCTGTAAACTTCCACTCACGGCGCTGTCATTATGATTTCGCAAGCAACAACGGTGTACCAGCTCTAATGCCATGGTGAAAGTTTGAGCAAAACAGACGAGCACAGTTTAGAGTCCCAGCCTAAGAGGAGACAACAGAGCAGTGCATTTATTGATTTATTTACTGTTTACTGTTGCTGCCACACAGATCTAAAATAAACATGCTATTTATTTCCCAGCTGTTTACCTTCACAGACACGACCGACTGTTTTTTGTAACTCGTGTGTTTTTAACGTAAACTTGTGTTTGAAAGAGAACTTAGTTTAGTACTCACATGCTGTGACAGCCGCTTTCTGTCCGTGTGCTTCGGATGTGTGCTCTCAGAAAACCGTATATCAGAAGTTTAAACTCATATGGTTTAAAACGCATGATTTCAGCACGATAAACATGATAATCAGAACAAAAACAGATGTTTTTAGCAGGTCCGAGCTGTAATGGCGCAGCTCTATTCTGGAAAAGGGGGCGGGGAGCAGCAGCTCATTTGCATTTAAAGAGACAGGCACGAAAAACAGCATGTTTCTGCTTCCACTCAAAATAGGCATTTTCAAAATGATATAATAAATTATCTGTGGAGT
>NW_015555706.1:104630-107763 GCF_001515605.1 Sinocyclocheilus anshuiensis
GTTTACCTTCACAGACATAACCGACTGTTTTTGTAACTCGTGTGTGTTTTTAACGCAAACTTGTGTGTCAATGAGAACTTAGTTTAGTACTCGCATGCTGTGACAGCCGCTTTCTGTCCGTGTGCTTCGGATGTGTGCACTCAGAAAACAGTATATCATAAGTTTAAACTCATATGGTTTAAAACGCATGATTTCAGCACGATAAACATGATAATCAGAACAAAAACAGATGTTTTTAGCAGGTCCGAGCTGTAATGGCGCAGCTCTATTCTGGAAAAGGGGGCGGGGAGCAGCAGCTAATTTGCATTTAAAGAGACAGGCCCAAAAAACATTGTGTTTCTGCTTCCACTCAAAATAGGCGTTTTCAAAATGATATAATAAATGATCTGTGGAGTATTTTGAGCTGAAATTTCACAGACACATTCTGGGGACACCAGAGACTTATATTACATCTTGTAAAAAGGGGCATAATATGTCTCCTTTAATGTCTTTGACCCACATGCAAACATGTAAATTACAGTCTGGTGCAGCTCTCCTAACCCTCTGCTCTCTGTACTTCAATCTGCAGGCAGTGATTTCATCCTGACGAGTAAAATCAAGCCCAGCGGATTGTGGAATTCACCCGTTTCTGAGGAATATCCCATCAACTCCGAAGACCAGAGTTTGGACGCGTCTCCTCTGGAATCAGGCGAGCGATACGAGAGCCGACGGCTGGATCTGAACACACAGCATCACGTGGAAGAAGCGTACAGACCGGCTGAGATCTCCCTGCGTGCCAATCCGTCAGCGGCGGAGAGGAGCTCACGCTGCCCTCAGTGCGGAAAGACCTTCACCACGCGCTTCTACCTGAAGATCCACCAGCGCATCCACACCGGAGAGAGACCCTACACCTGCCCGCAGTGCGGAAAAGGCTTCTACTGCAACTCACACCTGATCTCACACCAGCGCTCGCACACCGGAGAGAAACCCTACAGCTGCGAGGAGTGCGGCAAGTCCTACTCGCACTTAAACTCGCTCAAACTACACCAGCGCAGCCACACCGAAGAAGATGCGTATGCGTACTGGTGATTCATGAAATGCCACGTGACTTCGTTTGACATTCGGCACATATTTTATATGATAAATTATAAAATAACATTGCTTTGAGTTTGATACACTGACTTTTTTTGAGTAGCTGGTTAACATTACTTTTATATTGTTAAACATCGACTGATACATAAAATGCATTTCATTTATATATAAATTAATTTTTCATTTTATGAGCTGTAAAACCTGTGCTATGTTGTTTTGCAATATTTTATTAGTTTGTATGGATTATTTAATGTGGGAGCATCATTTTGCGATTGACAATAAAATCCCATGACTTTCTGATGGAAATACTTCTTGGGTGATTTAAAGCGAGTTATGATCACAGACGGCGTTTTGCTGTAATTTACACTGGTGTGTGTTGCAGGAATGTGTGTGTGTTCGAATGTGGTTTGATCTAAAGCTTCATGTAGATCATGTCACAGGAGATCAACTCAGTAAGGCTCTCTAGTAAATGTTAGAGAGGAAAGAATTTAAATAAATAAAATAATATAGAGATGCTCAGACTAACCAGTAATAGTGAATAACCCAATAATAAATAAATAATTTTAATTAAATAAAAGTTCATACAGAGATGCTCAAACAATAGTTCTGTTTTATTTAAAAAAAAATTAAAATAATTAAAATAAAATTGAATATAGAGATGCTCAAACTAACAACAGTAGTATGTCCAATAATAAATAACCAAATAGTAAATAAATAAAACTTAACATAGAGATGCTCAAACAGTACTGTTCAATAATAATCACATCATAAATAAAATTAATATAGAATAAAATAAAATAATATCGAGATGCTCAGACTAACAACTGTAATAATGAATAACCCGATAATAAATAAAAAATTTTTATTCAATAACATTTCATACAGAGTATGGAGGACGAAACCTGCAAAAACAATAAATAAATAAATACACAAATAAATCCTATATTTCATCACATTTAATTATTTCTATATGTATTTAAACAAGAATTTGTGTATTTATACACACATTTATTTATTTATTTGTGTATTTATTTATTTATTGTTTTTGCAGGTTTCGTCCTCCATACTGTACTGGTCAATAATAAATAATCACATCATAAATGAAATTAATATAGAGATGCTCAAACTAACAGCAGTAATATGTCCAAAAATAAACAAATAATAAATAAATAAAATGTAAAGAATTAAATCTTAATACATGCTCAAACAACAGTTCTATGATAAATAATAAAATCTAATAATAAAACTAATTAAATATAGAGTTGCTTAAAGTAACAACAGTGCTATGTGCAATACTAAATAATAAAGAAACAATCCAATAATAAATAATTTAAATAAAACTTAAGAGATGCTCAAACAACAGTACTATGTTCAATAATAAATAATCAGTTAATAAATAAAATAAATTAAAATAGAAATTCTCAAACAGTAATGTCCAATAATAAATAAATATAAATTACATTAATAAAATTTAATTTAATATAGAGATTCTCAAACTAACAACAGTATTATGCCCAGTAATAAATTAATAATCCGATAAAACGAATAATTTCTGTTCTTGAACTTCCGCTGCCCGCGTGACTTTTATTTTGCCGGATGTTTCCCCAAAGTTCCGGTCCACCGGAAACACGCCTCATCTGCGGCGGTGGATTATGTTGTGCTTCTCTAGTAACAGAACAGCAGCGTGTTTTAATAGCGAGATGAGGTCTGCAGCGGCAGCGACGTTACAGGCGCAGATCTCCGCGATCATGGACGTGCTGGCGAAGGCGGCGGTGGCGGAGATCAGTCAGCTGCTGGAGGAAGACGCTGCTGCTCTTCATCAGGAGATCCGGAGGAGGAACGAGGAGATCCGGGGACTGAAGACGCGACTGCTGCTCACCGAGACCGAGCTCCAGAGAGCCGCTGCACACAGATGCTCCGTCGGAGACACGGCTGAGCCTGCAGTCCTGCTGGGTGTGTGTTTGGTTTATATATATATTTTTAATATATAATTGAATTAAATATATTTATGTCTCGTGTGTGTGTGTGTGTGTGTGTGTGTGTGTGTGTGTGTGTGTGTGTG
>NW_015555706.1:108199-109883 GCF_001515605.1 Sinocyclocheilus anshuiensis
TGTGTGTGTGTGTGTGTGTGTGTATATGTGTATATATGTGTATGTGTGTATATATGTATGTGTGTATGTGTATATATATATATATGTATGTGTATATATATGTATGTGTATGTATGTACAATTTAAAAACACATGTTCACAAATATATATTTAAAAAACTATATGTAATTCGCACAAATATTTGACATATTTACAAAAAAATGTTTACATTAGTATAAAAATAGATTTTTTTAGTAAAGTTATAAGTTGATTGTATAATTTTTAATATATAATTATATAAAAAATAAATAAAAACAATACTTTTGTATCTATCGATCTATCGAGTCTATATACACACACACGCATATATGTATGTGTGTATATATATATATATAAATATATATTAGGGCTGTGCAATATATCGGAATTATCAAAATATCACAATATGCATATCGCTACGGCTTGCAATATTTGGGGCCATGAACATAAGACAAAGAGAAAATAACTCACTGCTCTTACCTTAATAACATTTTTTTAGCTTAAATAAGAATATTTAATTCATAGAGTAAATACTAAGCGGTGTTGTATTTTTCCTTTTTATTATTCAGTTCCTAAACTTATGTTAAAATGACATTTTTATGTAACGCTAGAGTAAAACACTACCGTTCACTTTCAGAAGTTGTTGTAGGTGTAGGGATTTCTGTCGTGAACGGACACTGATAGGCCACAGAAACAACTCATCATGAGATGACGAACCAATCTAATCAAGAGATAACACAGAGATCTTTTGTATCAGGACTACAACTTATAGATACCTCGTGATGTCTTGTGACCGCCAGTGAATGAACTACTACATCCAACAGGAAGAGAACGAGTAATTTAATCACACCCTCAGGCTTGCAAAACAACGGACCTAAAGAACAGTGATAATGTGATTAAATCAAACTCAGCAAACCACCGCGTGATGTGTATGGACCTCAGGAAATTCCCCTTCCCTTCTTTTCTCTATTAGCAGAGGAAACGCAGACATTGCATGGACCAAGTTTGAAAGACAATCATTTAAAATCATTTAAAGTATCGGAAAAATATTCTCCCAAATAATATGCTTTCTGTGTGATGTGTTATTGAAACCATGATATCGTAATCGTTGCCTTATAACTTTTCCTTTTAGTTATTACGATTACTGTGTATGCAAAATACCTGCGCATAATTACAACCCTTTTTATAAGTATCAACCAAATCTGCGCAGAAATATTTCCCCACATGATAAATTGAAGCATCAGGTTAATGTATGCACGCTCCGCCTTGTAACAGCGTCCGATTGGAAGATCGCGTCGTGGGGCGGACCAAAAGTCAGCCTGCTTAAAAAGGGACACAAAGCTGGCTCGCTCGCTCGCTCTCTCTCTCTCAAGACCTTTGGCTTTCACTTTGGTGACCGCTACAAGCGCTCCCATCACACAAGCGAGACTCCAGAACTCAAACACTTCAGTTGAAACTCCGCGACTGCCGAACTTCAAAGCCTAAAGCCAAGCAAAAGACTCTCTCAGACAAACTTCGAGGCTCTTCCGTAACCCGGCAACCAACCAATCCAACGAGGGCTCTCCCAAAAGGACATCATCCTGACGTCATCGCAACAGCCAATCAGCAAAGGAATTTCCCTCCAGCAGCCAAAACCGGAACCCCGTTTCAGCTTTCAGCAAAACGC
>NW_015555706.1:111203-114415 GCF_001515605.1 Sinocyclocheilus anshuiensis
ATACGTTACCTAGCTCGTAGCTTACTTATCAAAGAACGTATTAACCCGTGGCCAGGGAAATACAAATATTCAAATTGTTAAAATATACTGAGATCAACGTCTCGCTGGACGACCGTTGATTAAAGTGTAAACTATCAAATTGGAAATCAGTTTTAATCAGGTTGACCTCAAATTTTCAGATTCGATTCCTCTCAAAACCTGAGCTAGAAATAAAATTAATGATTAATTCCCTTATCAAATTTAAATGAGTTAAATTCCTTACATAGGGGTGCTTTCTTCTCACAAAAAGTGAAACATGTATGCTAGTTATATTAGAATTAGAATCAGAATGAGCTTTATTCACCACTTAAGTGTGCGCAAACACAAGGAATTTGTTGTGGTTTTACAGGAACTCTTGATACATACATACAAATAACCATATATATATGACAGAAGATAGTTATAGAAGTTCAGTGAGTAAATCTGTTTCATCTGAGCATGTGGCACTTTAAGCATTATCGTATCGCATATCAAATATTGCATTATTTAATGAGTTATCGCATATTTCTTCAATATCGCACAGCCCTAATATATATATTTATGTGTGTTTTTTATTATTTTTATGTAAATTATATGTTAATTATATAATCAACTTTAAAAAAAGAATACACATTTTTTACTCATGTAAAAAAAATCTATATATATATGTAAAATAATTACGTGAATCATATATATACATATATATATTAGGGGTGCAACGGTTCAACTTACTCACGGTTCAGTTTGTGCCACGTTTTCAGGGTCGCGGTTTCGGTACGGTTCGGTATGTGCTATATTTAGGGAAAAACTATACTGTCAAATAAAAATAAAGAAAATAAGAACAAATAATCTAACTACAAGCAACAGCACAAATTAATAAACGGTGAAAAAAGATACAAATAAAATAAACAGTGCTTTTCAGTTTTTTTAGGTAGGTCTCACATAGTTTTTAGGTACAGAAATTGAATGAAGTAATCAAATGTAAAATAACATTGCATATTTGACTGTATAAATTAAAGATTAATCCTTATTAAAGTTACAAAAGCTATTCAATCAAGAGCAGTGAGAGATTTCCGTGTTGTTGCTGTTTGATTAATATTAAGAAAGTGCTGTCACTTTAAGAGAACGCACTGAATACTGTACGTTCAGCTGGCTATGTCTGCTAGGATACTCACCAAGACGGGCATTTTGACAATTTTTGTGTGAATTTGTCCATTCAAACACAATACTTCACAGAGAGCTTAATATTTGCACGCGTTCTGAGACGCGGGTTCACGCACTTCGGCGGGTTCACGTGCTTCGGATGAGCGCACACACAGATCTTCTCACTGCACGCACGAGGTCACGTCTTCTGGCTCTTTAATGTTTAAACTGGCATGGCTTACATGAGTTTAGTTTAAACACAGATAGCAACGTGTGCTGTTCAGGTCTCACATGTTCACAAATATATATTTAAAAAAAAAAATATATATATATATATATGTAATTCCCGTAAATATTTTACATATATTTTATACGCGATTTTGTTACACGCGTATAAAAATTTATTTTTTATTAAAGTTGATTGTATAATTTTTAATATATAATTTACATAAAAATAAATAAAAGCAATACTTTTGCATCTATCTATCTATATCTATTGATCTATCGAGTCTATATATACATACACACACACACACACACACACACACACACATATATATATATGTGTGTGTGTATTTTTTTATTTTAATTTTTTATGTAGATATATTAAAAGTCATCAGTGTTCCAAAAATCATAATGATGATAATCAAATGTTTAGTAATACAGTTCTTTAACCTAACGATTTGTTGCATCTTGACGTCTTAAAATGCAATTCAGCTGATACTGACTCATAGATTTTAGAGCTGGAACTATTGAGTAAATCCTCTTATTCTCTTCCTCTTCAGGAGTATCGGCTCACTCGCGGGAACCTCAGCCTGACGGTCTCAGTCAGGAGAAGCCTCATTATTCCCACACGCCGGAGCTGAAGCGAGAAGATCCCGTCACATGCTCAGCAGAGGAAGAGGAAGAGGAGCTCAGCGGCCTGGAGTTTGAGATGAAGATCGAGCAGGTGGAGAAGAGCCAAAACCGCCGCGACGATGGAAACTCTCATCCGTGGAGTTCGAAGGTGCTTGACGATCCGGAGGTCCGTCTGATAGAGTCGGAACAGCATTCCCAGACTTTTCCAGATCCGTATGTGATGACGCAGGACCCGACGGCTCAGTCTGCATCCGGTCTGTTCTCATTCTCTCAGAACGAGAGCTTCGGCGCTTCTGAGTGCGGGTTGAATCCTCATTCGAGCTCAGGTCTGGCCAAAACACATCCGCGGCCCAAACCGTTCCGCTGCGAGGAGTGCGGGAAGGGCTTCACGCAGCGGACGCGTCTGATCACGCACAGACGAGTGCATACAGGCGAGAAACCCTTCTGCTGTCAGCTGTGCGGGAAAACCTTCTCCAGACAGGACAACTGTCTCCGACACGTGCGTCTGCACAGCGGACAGAGATGAAGAACGCCGCTCCAAAAGCTTTTATCATGCCTCGAAGTCAGATTTATGCATATTGTAACTGTCCTGTAAATGTATTTTGCATTCCTGCATTACTGCGTGTTTGACACATTAAGCAATAAAGAAGCCGTGGTTTACAGTGAATTTATAACAGCTGGGGGGTGCCTACAACGCCCCTTAGCTGTTATAAATTCACTGTAAACCACGGCTTCACGGGGCTTATTGCTTTTATAAAACGGTTATTCCATATACGTAGTAAGGTTTCACAAAATAAAACAGCAAATAAAGTGTAATGATATTAATAAAAACAGTATTCTTCCACCAAACAATGTAGTTCCTCAGAAACAGTTGTGGTTGCTACAAAGTGGTTGCCGAGCAACACACAAACATAAACAAAGGTGTATGTTACTTTGTAGAGTCATTTACAACAGCTTCGAACGAAGCTCAGCCAATCAGAATCAAGCACCGGAACTCTCCGTTTTATAATAAAAATAAACCATAAAACATCTTTCCTTACTTAAAATAAATAAAGGTTTAACTGAAATAAAAAAATCTTTCCATCAAAGGTTAGGGCTACTATCATTAACTAAAACGTAAACCATTAAATACATATATGTGTATGTATGTATGTATGTATATATATATATATATATATATATATATATATATA
>NW_015555706.1:114566-120104 GCF_001515605.1 Sinocyclocheilus anshuiensis
CTCCAGTCTTCAGTGTCACATGATCTTCAGAAATCATTCTAATATGCTGATTTATTATCAGTGTTTAATATTTTTTGAAACCTGTGATACTTTTTTCAGGATTCTTTGATGAATAAAGTTAAAAAGAACAGCATTTATTTAAAATAGAAATATTTTCTAACAATATAAATCTTTATTAGCACTTTGTATCAATTTAACACATCCTTGCTGAATAAAAGCATTAATTTCTTTCAAAAAAAAAAGAAAGAAAAAAATTACTGACCGCTAACTTTTGAACAGTAGTGTTTATCATTGTTACAAAATATTTATATTTTGAATAAATACTGTTATTTTTAACTTTTTATTCATCAAAGAATCCTGAAAAAAGTATCACAGGGTCCAAAAAAAAATATTTGGAGCACAACTGTAATAAATCAGAATTTAAGAATGGTTTCTAATGACACTGAAGACTGGAGTAATGATGCTAAAAATACAGCTTTGATCACAGAAATAAATTATACTTTAACAGATATTCACACAGAAAATAGTTATTTTAAATTGTAATAATATTTCACAATTTTTACTGTATTTCTGATCAAATAAATGCAGCTTAGGTGAGCAGAAGAGATTTCTTTAAAACGCATTACAAATCTTACTGATCTATTATATAATATTTAATTGCTTACATGCATGTGAAATGGGCCTTATGCTGAAATCTGTTGAGTGTAATTGTTTATAGGTTTTTTTTATCACTATAATGGGATTTTCACACTTGAAATTGTTGACCAAATGTGTTCACGCAATCCTTGTACCATGTTTTTGGTCTGAATTAACCCTGGGTCTCAGGATTTGATTCGTAAGCCCTGAGTTAATATGCATATATTTATATTTATGAGGCTAATAGCATGATGCGATGAGCTTGTTTTAATAACTGCTCGTCCATTTGGTTCTTCTGAAGCGTCTCTTCTTTACTCCAGTTAACACAGTTTGCACCGTTTTAGTGGTTTCCATCAGATGCACATCACAGTTTCTGTGACTGCACAGAGGTCATGAATATTTAATGAGGTAAGTGCTGTCGAGTTCGTGATTGGTTGTCTGCTTGACTGTGTTTAAAGTGGTTTCAAATTGCAGTTTTAGCTTTAGCCAGGGATAAAAAGTGGCCCAAGTTTTCCTAAAGCTGTTAATCCAGGGTTCATAAACAATATGAATACTATGTTCTTTAATGTCAGCCCTGTATTGATGAATTTGACTTCTTGTATGTCATTTCTAGTGCTGTTTATATTTTAATGTTATTTCAGTAATTCCACATTCACATGAATGTCTCACGTTTATTTTGTTTCTCATTAAACACTCATATATTCAGATTGATTTGTCTGCTGACCTCTCTGTCTTAATGTAAGAAAAATACATGATATATATTTAATTATTAATTTGAATACAAAGTTATTACTATTTTATAATATAATTTCTCATTTATTTTTATGAACCAAAGCAGACGTTGAACACAATGATCTGATTTCAGAGGCAAAATGTTTCTGTTTTTGTTTTAATAACCAAGAGCACTTTTTTCTTATTTATTTATCTTCCTAAAACATTTTTTACAGGTTCAAATTAATGGTTTTTAACTGAGTTGTTTATTGGCTTTATTGTTAAGAACAAAAGATGAGAAATTGATTTGATCAAGCTGTTTTTAATGGCTAAATGTTTTTTGTTTTTTTTTAATAATCAACCAGCATTAAGTCAGATATTTTTCTTATATATTTTTCTTCCTAAAACTGTATTTTACAGTTATTTAATTAGTTGTTTGGTGGATTTAAACTGTTTTCAGCTGCAAAATGCTTTTTTTATACAACAAGAAACCAGCAATAAGCAATGAATATTTTTTATATAATATAATACATCAATTAATATTATTATATATATTTTTTTAATTGTCCGAGTTGTTTGTGGTTTTTATGACCAAAAGCTGAGAAGTTGAACACAAAGATCTGATTAAACTGTTTTTAGCTGCAAAATGTTTTTATTAATAACATCCCACCAGCAATAAAACAACATTTTCCTATTTATTTCTCCTCCTAACACTGTGTTTTACAGGTTCAAGTGATTTAATTGTCCGATTTGTTTAGTGGATTTATTTTTATGAACAAAAGCTGAGAAGTTGAACGTAACGATCTGATCAAATGCTGTCTTTTTTTTCGTATTTATTTCTCTAAAACAGTGTATTAATGATATTTCATGGTCTCAGTTTTATTAGAAGACATTTCACGACAGATAGAGCGTCTCCGAGCTTCCCGTCGGTCCGAGCTGGACCGCGTGACGGACCGTGAGCGTCCCGTTTTACAGGAACTGAGGCTGGGATCGGATCTCTGCACACGCTCCTCATGGAAACACCGGGAGCTCGCGACTGCTCTCTTGCCTTCTTTCTGCTCGCCGCGTGGAAGTTGTGAAGCCTGTTGGGAGGCGCCAGGAGCAGAGGGAACCTCGAAGCACGGGGATCCTGGTGTAAGTGAGTGTCGGAGCCGGACAGCGTGAGTTTGAGGGCCGGCGGATGAAGAAGATCCGGTAACGTGTTTCTTCGGCTCTGCAGCCGCTCCGATTGGTTCCTGCATTCAGCTTTAAACTTGGAATCTGTGTTATGTAGCTGACAGGTGCTTCGTTTTCCTCCTCTGGGTTTTGACCGAGACGCGGCAGGTTTTGGATGGCCAGCCAAGGCTCCGAGCGCAAACGCTGCCTCGGACGGACGATAGAAAACTGCCGCCTCCTCGAAAGTTAAAGATGTTCTCGCACTCAGAGTTGGTGTAACCCCTCTCTCCCGGGTTCTCACCGCCACACCTCATTCTCGTTCCGAGTGGGTCTCGAACCCGGGTCCGGCATTGGAGGCGGACGCACTAACAAGGAGGCTAAAGACTGCAGCCTCTAGTCGCTAGTGCGTCTCTTGAGATCAGGGGAGTGAGGTTTACCTGCACAGCACCTACTCGCTGGCCTCCGTTACACTGGGAGAGCTGGTCTTGAGCTCGATGTCCGAGGGCGACATGCAGGAGACGGGCGAGCTGTCGGGTGACGGAGATCAGCTCGGTGGCTATAATGATGATATCCCGTCCTCGGGCTCTGCAGGCGTGCAGCAGCACCGTCAGCGTGTCCTGATCGCGGGCGTTAATGGCGTAAACGAGGGCCGAGGCTCCGGGGTAGTCCTCCATACAGGGATCAGAGCCGCCACGTCCGGCCCGGCCCGCTCCATGCAGGTGTACATCAGAGCCGCGCGGCACCGTCTTGTCCTGGATGCTCGGGTCGGCCTGGTTGCGGAGGAGATACTGGATGAGTCTGAGCATGCTGGATCCGGACTGATTGCCCCGCAGAGGCGTCTCTCCTCGCTGGTTCCTCTCGTTGACCTGCGCTCCTCCTTCCACCAGCAGACGAACCAGGCGCAGTTTGCCCAGCTGAGCGGCGCTGATGAGCAGACTGCCGTCCAGCAGGTAATCAGGCGACTCTGTCATGACTGGAACCAAATTCACAGTCAATTCAACTTAAACCTATAGAAGCTTAAATACAAAAAAACAAAAAAACAATTCTGACTAATTTCTCACAGTTACAGGTTTGCATCTCTTAATTTGAGATTATAAAACATGTAAATTATGAGAGTTTAAAAAGGTCAAAGTTATGACGTAAAACAACAAAAAAAAGGTTAAAATGTTATAATATGACAAAAAAATTTAAATTGTGTGAAAATGTTTGGTAACCCTTTAGTTTCCCCTAAATAAACTCCTAAATTGTTTATGTTTATTAATAGTAAGGTAGTTGTTAGGTTTAGGTATGGTGTAGGATTAAGTATGCAGATTAAGCATTAATATGTGCTTTATAATTACTAATTAACAGCCAATATGTTAATAAGCAACCAGTAAATAGTGAGAATTGGTCCTTGAAATAAAGTGTTACCAAAAATTTTAATTCATGAGGAAAAAAGTTTATGACATACTAAGTCAGAATTATGAGATAAAGTCAAAATTATGATATTTATGAAGCCAAATTGAGATAAAAAGTAAAACTTATGTGAATAAAAAGACAAACCTATAACAAAATGTCATAATTATGACATAAAAAGTGAAAAAGATTAGAGTAAATATTCAAAATTACGAAATAAAATGTCATAATTATGACATAAAAATTTGAAATTGAGAAAATGTCATAAATGTGAGAAAGTAAAACTTACAAGATGAAAAGACGAAATTATGAGATAAAGAGACATTATTATGAGAAAAATGTCAAAATTGACATACCAAGTCATAATTGTGAGAAAGTCAGACTTATGAGATAAACAAAAAATCTAAATTATGATATTCATAATTTCAAGTCTAAATTATGGTGTAAAAAAAAATTTTTTTTTTGTAAATTTGTTACCGTCAGAATTGACTTGGTATGTAATGATTTCAAGTTTTCATCTCATAATTGAGATAAAAATGACATACCAAGTCAGTTATGACTTAATTATGACATAATTTGAAATTATAACGTATTAAGTCATAATCATGGTTATCATCATTTACTTTTTATGTCATAATTGACTTAGTATGACATAATTATGTGTTATGTAATAATTTTCTTTTTATCTCATAATTGACTTGTCAATTTTGACTTTTTATGTCATAATTATGACTTTTTATCTCATAATTATGACTTAGTGTGTCATAATTTTGACTTTTTGTGTCATAATTATGATAGCATGATTTTTTCTTATCTGGTGGAAATGGGCTTCCATATATTTTCATTTGCAACCATACCATAACCATAAAAATATTATTTAATTTGACTATATTCTTCAGTTAACCCAGCACATATTAAATATTTTACAGCTTATTTGGCACAAATGGAGACACGTATGAATTGAAAGGGTTAAATGGTCTCTGACTGAAATGTCGAAGGGCAGCACAATAAAAGCATCAGATTGTGGCTTTGAAATGCCTTCATCTCTATCGGTGTGCTCTATTTTAAATCAGAACAGAGCTTGAAAGCGGCTGGTGACTCCTGTAAGAACATTGTGTAACTGTACTGATGGACATATTATAGTTTATGATAATCTCCCAACACAAACTTCAACATCTTTGTCAGTTTGATTGAACATGCACCATATCCACATGCAAAAAAAAATAAAAAATCTATTGGCAGTATTTATGAAATAGTTAATTAATTGAGTTTGTACATGTTCTCTTCCATGTTGCACGGAAGTTTCAGTCGTTACTGTCCTAAACAGGTTTTTGTTTAATGTAAACAAAAACTGTATCCCTTTACAGTTTTTGAAGAAGATTTCTTTCTTCAATCTCTCTTCTTCAATATACCTAATTTGCTACTTTTTAGCACAAGTCATGTATTTGGTTATAATATACAATTTTTTATATTTAAAGTAATAATATAGTATATAGTTATATTGCGATGTACCTGCAGATTTGGCTGAGATGATCCTCTGACACGAGCTGCACCTTAACCTGTAGCTGCTGCTGAAGTGAAGACAGAAACACCACGAACAGATGAATGTGTGTGAGTGAGTGAGTGTGTGCGTGTGTGTGT
>NW_015555706.1:120127-121596 GCF_001515605.1 Sinocyclocheilus anshuiensis
TGTTGGGGAAGCTGGCGTGTGAGTGTGTGTGTGTGTGTGTGTGTGTGTGTGTTGGTGAAGCTGGTGTGTGTGTGTGTGTGTGTGTGAGACTGGATGAACACACATATCAAGCTTTGTCACCACTTGCACTGAAGAGTAAGTCTTTAATGGTTAGCTGTATTTCAAACTAATTTTATCGCACTTAAAGGAACAGTTCACCCAAAAATGAAATGTGCTGAAAATTCACTCACCCTCAGACCATCCAAGATCAGGATGAGTTTGTTTCTTCATCAGGTTTGGAGATGAAAGCATAAAATAGGACTTAAATATTAACAAAATAATCAGAAACATTTCCATATGCCTTATAATATTTCCATTACCAGTCTTTTAAAGAAAAAACGCCATTCTCCGCCACAGCTGTTAGTAAAATCCACAGATCCCATTACAGCAGAATCACATACAGACTTTATATAGATCCCTGTCTGTAAGTATTTTTTTTATATTTAACTTATTAAACTAGGGGGAACGTACCATGATAATATCATCCCTGCTGAAGGAAAACAGCTTAACTAGTCTTTTGGTGTTACTGGGGGAGTTGCATAAAAAATTGCATGTAAAAAGCTTGTTTTTGAGGCACATTTTCACCTCCACATTATCACTGTTTATTGAATGAATAATTCAATAATTGAACAGAATTAAAGTTAAAGTTTCCACGCTATGATTACCAAAATACTGCTTTTCTTTTCAGACACTTGAGAATATACAATCAAATGGTACAATTTATCTAAAGTATCAGCATTTCTGTTTTGTTCTTTCTTGTCTTTACTTGATGGAGTCACCTTGAAGTGTTTAAATGCTTTTGTTGTATGTCACTAAGGAAAATGTTGTGAATGTTTTGCAGTGTATAATGTCTGAGCTCTTAACTCTTTCCATGCCAGCATTTTTTTTTAATTGCCAGCATTTTTGATCATTTTCACAAAATTTTCATACCCCCCAGAATATTTGTTGTATGAATATCGTACTCAGTTACTAACGTAACCTCGGTTCCCTGAGATACGGGAACGAGTACTGCGTCGCTAGATGCTACGGGAAACTCCTTTTCTCCGATTTACTGAAGCCTTTTTTTCAATCACAGCAGTGCATCTGCACTGCCATTGTTTCAGAAATGAACCAATGATGGCGCAGCAGAGCTGCGCGAGCCTATGGCGAAGCAGCGCGCCCGAGCCCGCCAAAATGGGCGGGGCATCTGGCTATATAAGCAGGTGCTCGGCATAGGATCACTGATTCATATCGACTGAAGCAACGACATAGTCGTGCAGCATCATAGCACGGCTAGCTATGCAGTACTCATTCCCGTATCTCAGGGAACCGAGGTTACGTTAGTAACCGAGTACGTTCCCTTTCGATATTTCACTTCGTACTGCGTCGCTAGACGCTACGGGAACCTATTCAATCACTCCGTGCTATGGTAGATGAACGACTTATAAGTA
>NW_015555706.1:121859-122770 GCF_001515605.1 Sinocyclocheilus anshuiensis
GGGTTATTGCTCTTAATCCTGTGATGTGCACATTTATAATAGACTCCCTGTATTATGACTGTGCACGTCTGATTATGTGTCGTGCTGTGCCTGATGACTTGTGTGTGTGTGTGTTTAGTAAAATATTTAATAGCTTTTCTAGTACACTTTTTTTTTTAGTTTGTATAAACATGCAAACTAGAACAAGTCAATTATGAATTTGTTTCTTCATCAGATTTGGAGAAATTTAGCATTGCATTACTTGCTCAGCAATTGATGCTCTGCAGTGAATGGGTGCCGTCAGATTGAGAGTCCAAACAGCTGATAAAAAACATCACAATAATCCACACCACTTGTCGCTTCACAAGACTTTAATTGATGGACTGGAGTCGGGTGGATTTTTGTGATGTTTTTGCTTGGACTTCCATTCTTACAGCACCCATTTACTGCAGAGGATCTATTGGTGATCTTTTTTTTTTTGTGAACTATTCCTTTAAGACTTTTCCTTGAATTGCCAAACAAAAAGTGATAATTGCATTCCCACTTGGCCTTGTCCACAGTGTTCCCTTTCGATACTTCACTTCGTACTGTGTCGCTAGACGCTACGGGAAACTCCTTTTCTCCGATTTACTTAAGCCTTTTTTCAATCACAGCAGTGCATCTGCACTGCCATTGTTTCAGAAATGAACTAATGACGGCGCAGCAGAGCTGCGCGAGCCTATGGCGAAGCAGCGTGCCCGAGCCCGCCAAAATGGGCGGGGCATCTGGCTATATAAGCAGGTGCTCGGCATAGGATCACTGATTCATATCGACTGAAGCAACGACATAGTCGTGCAGCATCATAGCACGGCTAGCTATGCAGTACTCATTCCCGTATCTCAGGGAACCGAGGTTACGTTAGTAACCGAGTACGTTCCCTTTCGATATTTCAC
>NW_015555706.1:123301-149637 GCF_001515605.1 Sinocyclocheilus anshuiensis
GCTCTGACCCCGATGGGGCATTAAAGTCCCAAGGAGGAGTATGCAAGAGCTATTGCGTCAACTATCCAATGGGATAGTCTTTGCTTTGTGTCCGGAAGCCCCTTGGTGCGGCCACCAACGCATACAAAGAGCTGCTCCAACTGCCTAAAGGAGGCGGAGCGGTCAATGTAGATTTTTAATGCCCTGACAGGACAGAGCAGATTTAGCTCCTGGTCCTCCTGCAAGGGGGGAGCGCAGACAGTGTGATTACCTGTGCTCTGAATGGAGTAGAGAGCACCTTACGTAACCATGGTACATAACCATGCCTAGGCTTCAGGACGACCTTGGAGTCGTTAGGCCCGAATTCAAGGCAGGAGGGGCTCACAGAGAGCGCCTGTAAATCTCCAACTCGCTTAACCGATACCAAAGCCAATAGCAGAGCAGTCTTTAGCAACAGAGGTCAAATATCAGCGGATTGCAGCGGTTCAAAGGGGGGGCCTTTGAGCATCTCAGAACCGTAGACAGATCCCACGTAGGGACCGTAGAAGGGCGAGAGGGGTTCAACCCACCAAAGCATACAAAGAGCTGCTCCGACTGCCTAAAGGAGGCGGAGCGGTCAATGTAGATTTTTAATGCCCTGACAGGACAGAGCAGATTTAGCTCCTGGTCCTCCTGCAAGGGGGGGAGCGCAGAGAGCGTGATTACCTGTGCTCTGAATGGAGTAGAGAGCACTTTAGGTACGTAACCATGCCTAGGCTTCAGGACGACCTTGGAGTCGTTAGGCCCGAATTCAAGGCAGGAGGGGCTCACAGAGAGCGCCTGTAAATCTCCAACTTGCTTAACCGATGCCAAAGCCAATAGCAGAGTGGTCTTTAGTGACAGGGGTCGAATATCAGCTGATTGCAGCAGTTCAAAGGGGGGGCCTTTGAGCGCCCTCAGAACCGTAGACAGATCCCATGTAGGGACCGTAGAAGGGTGAGGGGGGTTCAACCTCCTAGACCCTTTCAAAAATCGAACAACGAGGTTGTTCCTGCCGACTGATATCCCGTCTATAGGAGCATGAAAAGCTGCTATAGCCGCCACATAGACCTTAAGAGTGGAGGGGGTGCGACCCTTATCCAACAGCTCTTGAAGGTAGGACAATATCAAAGATATGTCACATGTGGATGGATCTTCACTGCGGTTTGTACACCAAGCGGTGAAAACCGACCATTTGAGGGCATAGAGGCGCCTTGTGGATGGGGCTCTAGCCTGAGAAATGGTATTTAAGACACCCTCTGGGAGGTTCATAGGCTCCCATCGAGAGGCCATAAGTGTAGGGCCCACAACTTGGGTTGGGGGTGCCATATCGTCATGTTCGCCTGAGAGAGGAGGTCCCGTCTCAGGGGAATGGGCCATGGAGCTGCCGTGAGCAGCTGAGACATCTCTGAGAACCATAGTTGGTTTCTCCAGAGCGGGGCCACTAGAAGAACCTTGTGCCTTTGTTCCCTGATTCGCCTGATGACCTGAGGGATCAGGGCGATCGGGGGAAAAGCGTAAAGGAGAAGGCTGGGCCAATCGTGGGCCAGTGCATCCCTTTTCTTCGAAAAATAGATTGGGCAGTGAGAGTTGTCTTCTGAGGCGAAGAGGTTGACCTCTGCCTTCCCGAAGATCTCCCATATTCTCTGAACCGTCTGGGGGTGAAGCATCCACTCGCCAGAGGGGACGTTGCTCCGAGACAGCATGTCTGCTCCCTGGTTCAGTTTGCCTGGTATGTGCATTGCTTTTAGGGAGCGCAAGTGGCAATGTGCCCACTCCAGTAGGCTCTTTGCCATCCTGAAGAGGCGTGGGGAGGAAAGGCCGCCCTGGCGATTTATGTAGGATACTACCGTCATGTTGTCCGATCGGACTAAGACATGGCATCCTTCTAGATGTGGTAGGAAGGACTGTAAGGCCTGCGGCGGGGGCGCTTTCTGAAAAGAAAGCTATCCGCAAGTGCAAAGAGGCGAGACTCATGCTCTCGCAGTGGGAGCATGACGTCTCAGTGAACGCGGCTTCTGCGTGGGATTTCCCCAGACATCGCACGCATTCACTGTGCCCGTCATCAGCGTGCAGTGGTGTCCTGCACGAGCCACAGCCGTGGCGCGACATTTGCAACAACGTCGCAGGAAATTTGCTCAGAAATTTGCTCTTTTTTGTTACCACAAGCAGTAAAGTGTCACACAGGCGCTCTGCAGACGGCTCGTGAGCGAAGCGCTGACCGGGGCTGCCTTGAGAGCGACGCGGGAACAGAGCTGCTTGAAGCGGCGATCTGATCCGGTGCTGCTTGAAAGCGGCGAGCTGCGAGCGGCGAGCCGTGGGTGGCGAGCTGCAATCGGTGAGCAGAGAGTGGAGGCGGCGAGCTGATCTTGCTGCTGCAGAACGGCGGCTGGATCAGCTTGCAGGCGAAGGCTTCAAATCTCGTAGAATCAGTGAAGAGCAGTAGATGTCGCTGCTGAAGGAGAAAGAATCAGTGATCCTATGCCGAGCACCTGCTTATATAGCCAGATGCCCCGCCCATTTTGGCGGGCACGGGCGCTCTGCTGCGCCGTCATTGGTTCATTTCTGAAACAGTGGCAGTGCAGATGCACAGCTGTGATTGAAAAAAAGGCTTCAGTAAATCGGAGAAAAGGAGTTTCCCGTAGCGTCTAGCGACGCAGTACGAAGTGAAGTATGGTAAGGGAACTGAACATGCGTTTTATTCTACCTTCATGCATTCTTTTTTTTTATTAACACTTGAATGTGGGTAGGTTTTATGAAAAAGCATCATTTTGAACAAATAGCTGAGAAAATGGCGTTTTTGTAAAAGATCGGATGATCAAATCACAGATGAAATCGATCGCTTCCCCAAAACTTCACAGTCCTAAACCACTTCCTGGCTCGACATTTCATTCGGCAATGTTAGGGGCAGGTTTGATTTACATGCTGTTTAATGCTGGTGATCGCGTTTGTTCTTGCTTCGTCATCACTGCGTTTTGATCCACGAATTCAATGCTTTTTCTGAAGATGCGTAATAACGCCTCGCGCCGTAACAGTGAAAACACGCAAAGCCGGAAAATTCCTTCAGTGGCGCGGAAAGAGTTAAAAAAAAACCCGCATGCATCTTTAATAAAACAGTACTGTTAACATGTAGATGTGATCTTTAATTACAGGCACAAACGCATCAACATATAGTCTTACAGACGTACGTTTGTCTGCTCAACACTATCAGTGTTTTTCCACCCTCTGTCTGGGAAACTTGAGAGTTTCTGGAACATTCTGATGCCCTGCTGAGTCTGATTGTCCTTCACTAGCTCTGTACTTTTCCACTGTTTAAAAAAAAAAACCCTTTGACTCTGCAGTGTTACAACATTTTTTTTTTCTTATCTGTCTTGAAATGTGTTTGTGCAAGCCTCATCCTTCACACGGCTCCTGAATCACAGGATATCATGTGTTAAAGACATTACAAATAATGCAGTGAGTTTTTGCACTGCTGATAGGGTTACAAATGCTGCTGAGAAATGAATGTTTTCAGATTATTATACCTCTAATTTTTAGTACCTAGACTACTAGTATTTTCCTTTGCTATAGTAAAAGACATTAAAGCGTACTAATTTAGAGCAATGCATTGAAATTCAGCACTTCTAATGAGTTAGACAAATGCTGCTGAGAAATGAATGGCTTCACCAGCTTTAGAGATTACTCTTTTCTCTCATTATTAATATCTACTAGTGTTTTTACTATGCAAAACAAAATTGCATATAAAAGATATTAAATAATATTAAAATATATGAAAAATATGTACTTTTTTTTTTTTTTGCATGTTATAATATAAGGTTATATTCACACAATCAAGCAGCTGCATTTCTTGTTGCGTCAAATGCAATATTTCATACATGCGCATCTTACAGTCCAGATCCATTCGCTGCGCGCTCGGAATCGTTCGGCCTTTGTGTCGCAGACTCCAGAAGCATCCATCCTCGCGTTTTCATTCACGAGTGGAAAAATACAGAGGGTTTCGGTAACTCCGCCTCTGCAGGATAAAGCGAGAGCGGCGCGCGACGGACCGGCAGACGAAACCGGAGACGCGGAAGGTGACGGACAACCTGTAACCACACTAAACTAGTATTACAGATTACTTCAAGTCTTTTAACATTAAATCTGAAAACTGGAACCTTGCACAATACATTTTCCTTCTGCTCGGAGAATATCATTAAAGGTAGGCTATGTCTGGTGCTGAAGAGTTTTCATAGCCTATATTATTAGTATATTATATTATGCAATAATATATTAAATGCAACTTCACTACACTAGGCTGTCACTAATGCATGTTGCACAGACGACTATATTTGAGTTAAAATGTCTTGCATTAATGTGTTGCAGGTTCATCATCATGCCTGAGAAAGTTCGTATCAACAGCGCCGATGTGAAATACACGGAGAAACACATCGAGTCGCGTTACTGTTACCCCACTGCCTCCGTGCGCAGAGATGGAGACACGTTCACTGTGAGTCTCTGAACCCTTCCAACTCATGCATTTCTGCTTTGTGCATTGCTGAGTGCAATGCAACTTTATTTTTCAGTCTGAATAATAAAGTTGTATTGCATTTTTCTGAATTAGTTGCGTTTACGTTAACATTTTAAAGTACTTTGCATGTATTATGTTAATAAGGTGACGCCCTCCAGCACCGAGTTCACCTTCCGCACCGAGAGGAAGGTGCCTAGGCTGGGTGTGATGCTGGTGGGATGGGGTGGAAATAACGGGACCACGGTCACAGCTGCTGTCCTGGCCAATAAACTGGGTCTGACCTGGAAAACCAAGACCGGCGTTAAGGTACAGAGGCTTGGCTTTTAGCAAAGTGTGTCAATGTTATGAATGTTTATGTTTAATATTATATTGTATGACAAATAATAAGCAGGTGTAGCGTTCAATCCAATAGAAAGCATGCAAAGAGTGCATGTCTGCCTATAATAGTATCAAAATCCACTTTAGGTCACAATCGGATGTTATTACAAGTGTGTTGAGCAGATTCTTAAACAGCTCTGATTGGCCATTGTGTTCACGCGCTCAACAGATATGACTGATTGGCTACAATGATCATATGATACAATGTTTAAGAATCTGCTCAACAGCGCTCAAACTTCTTGTGGGAAAAGCTGGTATTGTCACATTTGTCAAATTTCATGACCGACATTGGTACTTTTGACAACACTACCAATATAATGCATATACATACGAATATATTTTAAATGCACAAAAAGTTCAGACTCATTAGATTAGACGTCAAGTAGCGACTAAATACAGTACCAAAAATTTTCTTAAAATCAAACATTAAAAGTTCTAAATAGCTACTACCTATAAAACACTTTTTATTAATAATAAAACACTTAATACATGTAATATAATATAATAATACATATTTGAATATTATTCTTTTTATTACAAAATATAATATATATAATAATAAATGTATAATGTATTATTATATAATATTGATTTAATATTATTAGTATTATTTACTATTTTTTTAAACGCACAAAAAACAAAAAAAGGTAATATGCTTATTTATTTTGCATGATTATATGAATTTAATTTAGCATAGTTTTAGCATAGAATCATAATTTTTTGTCAAATCCTCTATAAATCAAATAAGATACTTCTGGATAAAACTGATTGGCTACAATGATCATATGATACAATGTTTAAGAATCTGCTCAACAGCGCTCAAACTTCTTGTGGGAAAAGCTGGTATTGTCACATTTGTCAAATTTCATGACCGACATTGGTACTTTTGACAACACTACCAATATAATGCATATACATACGAATATATTTTAAATGCACAAAAAGTTCAGACTCATTAGATTAGACGTCTAGTAGCGACTAAATACAGTACCAAAAATTTTCTTAAAATCAAACATTAAAAGTTCTAAATAGCTACTACCTATAAAACACTTTTTATTAATAATAAAACACTTAATACATGTAATATAATATAATAATACATATTTGAATATTATTCTTTTTATTACAAAATATAATATATATAATAATAAATGTATAATGTATTATTATATAATATTGATTTAATATTATTAGTATTATTTACTATTTTTTTAAATGCACAAAAAACAAAAAAAGGTAATATGCTTATTTATTTTGCATGATTATATGAAAAATACGATTTTTTTTACATTTAATTTAGCATAGTTTTAGCATAGAATCATAATTTTTTGTCAAATCCTCTATAAATCAAATAAGATACTTCTGGATAAACTGAAATGTCTGCTTTTTATCATTTAAATTTTTCCGATTTCAGCCCATCCATTCTTTTGGGATTTGCGTTATAAGTAATTGAAGTAACAGAAATATGTTCTAACAATATTTTGCGAACGTTCCCATTAAGTTATGAAAACATAATTGATTTCGTTTTTTATGTCTTAAAAACATTTCGGTTACACGAACGTTGAGGGAACGTTCCATTTTATTATTTTGCAATCATTATGGGAACGTTACTTTTGAATGTTCTCTGAATGTAGTGACATTTAAAAAACCGATGAACATTCAACTGAAATGTTATAATGTAACAGCATGGACTACGCATAAATAACGTTTTTGTGCTAACGCTTTGAGAACGTCGTTAAAGACCAGATAATGTTGCATAAACATTCTATTAACGTCACTGGAAGAGCGTTAGTTTATAACGTCCAGAGAACCTTTCCAGAACGTTCTGAGAACGCTTCCTGTCAGCTGGGAATCAGCTTGTAATGTCCTCCTTTCAGAAAGCGAATTACTACGGCTCGTTGCTGGAGTCGTCTACGGTGTGTCTGGGATCCGGTCCGGATGGAGAGGTTTACGCTCCCTTCAGAGATCTGCTGCCGATGGTGCATCCCAATGACATCGTGTTTGATGGTAAACGCATCAGCTCTCGTGGATCTGACGCTCTGTTTGTCGTTGTGCAGTAATGACTGAAGCTGTAATATGTGTGCAGGCTGGGATATCTCATCTCTGGACCTCGGCAGAGCCATGGAGCGCGCTCAGGTTCTGGACTGGAGTCTGCAGGAGAAGCTCCGCCCACACATGAGCCAGATCAAACCCAGACCCTCCGTCTACATCCCAGAATTCATTGCTGCTAATCAGGAGCAGCGGGCCGACAACCTCATCAGAGGAAGCAAAGCAGAACAGGTGAAGTACTACTCACAGCTGCACTGCGCATTAAATATATCGTTTACACTGTATAATAAGGTTTCAATCGTTAACATTACTTAACTAAATTACTAAAATTTTCAAATTAATTTTAGTTTTGTGCATTGATGGATACAATGCAACTTTTATTTATTTATTTTTTTCAACTTTTATTTTTTATTTGAGTCTGAATCGTAAAGTTGCATTGAATTTTCTTCTTTTTTGGGTAGTTGAATGCATGCATACAGCGTTTTAAAGTACTTTGCATGTGTAAATAAATTACTAAAATGTTAAAATTATTTTTAGTCTTATGCATTGATGGATGCAATGCAACTTTTAGTTTTTATTTGAGTCTGACTAAATTACTAAAATGTTCAAATTAATTTTAGTTAATAAATAATAAATGGTTTAGAATGATTTTTCATTGTTAGTTCATGTTAACGAATGTTAACAACTGGAACCTTATAATACATTTTTACCATATTTTCTTCAGAGTCAACTATTAGATGTTACAGTAAATAATTACATGACATTATTAAAAATTGTATACAAATTGTAGTGTTTTCTGCACTCATATAATATTTAGTTTAACCTTTTGATTAACGTACATCAGTTTCTGAACCGCAAGCACCTAATTTCATTGATAATTTATTGAAAACAAATTTTTATAGGTTATATTTTTGTGTAATATTTGTGAAATATTGTATATATATTCTGTAACTATATATACTATGACTAAAAATGTATTAATCTTAATGTTAACTTTAACTGAGATTAATAAATTAGTTCAACATTCACTAATACATTGCTAAAATAAAAAATGTATGTTCATATTATTTAATGGACATAAGCTGACGTGAACTTACAATGAACAGTCTTTTGTATTAATTAACGTTAACAAAGATGAATAAATACTGCTCAAAATGCTCATTGTTAATTAATGTTAATGTTTTACAAAATATAATAATGGGACCTTAAAGTGTTAACAGTGTTTTTTATAAATATTTGATATTTTAATATAATATATATTTGATTATATATTACATATTTGATTATATTTTAATATATATTATATATAGAATTTTTATATTTTATATATACATCATATACTGTATATAATATAGAAATATAGAAATATTACAAATATTGTTAACAGTTTATATAGTGCGTGTGTTGAGTAAATGTATAAATCAGGATGTTTTTAAATATTCTAAAATATATATTTGAAATATATATTTAAGAAAATAATTATATATATATATATATATAAATATACATACATTGTAACATCCAAATATAAATATAAAATCTATATAAATAATAAAAAAAAAATATATAGTATGTGTGTGGTGTGTAAATGTATAAATCGGGATGTTTGAAGTGTTCTTGTGTGCTGTTTTAGGTGGATCAGATCCGCAGAGACATCCGTGATTTCAGAAAGAAGAGCGGCGTGGATAAAGTCATCGTTCTCTGGACCGCAAACACGGAGCGATTCTGTGACGTGCTTCCCGGAGTCAACGACACGGCCGAGAACCTGCTCAACAGCATTCAGGTGAGAGTCTGCTGGAGTGCTCCTGTTCTGTCAATTTCAATGTTTCTGGATTCTGTTTTAATGGTTCAATCACACGTTAGTCATCAAAAAGCAAGTCTAGTTCATTGAAATCATGAAACTTATACAATTTAACAACAATTTATTAAAAGTTTAACAAAAATGACATTTTTTAGGGCCCTATGAAATCCGTTTTGTTTTTTTCTCAGATTCCGTTTAATTTTTTTTCCCATTCTGATTTTTCTGGATTCTGTCTTTATGGTTAAATTAAATGTTAATAATCAAAAAAACATTGTCTATTCAATTGAAATCATGAAACGTATACAATTTGACAACAAATTGTATACTTTGTATTAAAAGTTTTGTATTTGTTTTGTATTAAAAGTAAATTGTATTGCTGATTGTATTAAAAGTTTAACAAAAATGACATTTTTTAGGGCCCTATGAAATCTGTTTAATTTTTATTTATTTTTTTCTTCCCAAAGATTGTTTTTACTTTTTTTTCTGGATTAAAACAAAAAATGTATATATATATATATATTTCTGAATTTTTTTTTTTTTTTTTACTTTTCTGGATTCAGTTTTTTTTTTTTCAGTTTTAATTTTTCTGGATTCTTTTTTTTTTTTTCGTTTTAATTTTTTTAATTTTTACGGCCCTACGAAATCCGTTTCATTTTTTCCCCAATTCTTTTTTTTTTCAGTTTCATTTTTTTGGGGGGGATTCAATTTTTTTCCGTTTTTATTATTATTATTATTTTATTCTGTTTTAATGATTAAATGTCAGTAATTCCAAAAGCATGTCTAATAAATTGAAATCATGAAACGTATGCAATTTAACAATTTATTAAAAGTTTTAAAAAATACCAAGACACGTCAGTGTCAGTGTCAGTGTCAGTCAGAGAGGCTTGTATTGATGGTTTCTGTGGTGTTTGTGCCTCAGACGGGGCGTGAAGTCTCTCCCTCCACCATGTTTGCGGTGGCCAGTGTTCTGGAGGGCTGCGCCTACATTAACGGCTCGCCGCAGAACACGTTTGTCCCCGGAGCCGTGGAGCTGGCCCTCCAGCGCGGCGTCTTCATCAGTGGAGACGACTTCAAATCCGGACAGACCAAACTCAAGTCTGTGCTGGTGGACTTCCTGATCAGCGCTGGAATCAAGGTGAGAGAAACACATTAAACATCTGAAACATTACACATGCATTATTTCATTTTAAACAATAAATATAATTTAGGTAACACTTTACAATAAGGACACTTTAGTTAATGCATTAACTAAAGTTAACTAACAAAAAGCAAATCATTTTCCCATATTCATTATTTTTATTTTTTGCATTTTAATTTTGCTGGATTCTGTTTTAATAAGGAAATTAAATGTTAGTAATCAAAAAGCATGTGTAGTTAATTGAAATCATGAAACTTTTACAATTTAACAACTTTATTTAAAGTTTAACATAAAGGACATTTTTAGGGCCCTATAAAATCCATTTAATTTTTTCCCAAATTCTGTTTTATTTTTTGTATTTCTGAAAAGTGGCATATGTATATTCTGGAAAAACATCTAAATAATATTAAATATTAATTTTATTGTGTAAAATATTCTATATTTTATAATATATAAATTATATATTATTATTGTGTTATTTATATTATATTATATTATACATTTTGTATTATGTGAAATATTCTATATTGCATATTATTAAAAAATCAAAATAATATTAATTATTTCTTATATTATTTTATTATATAAAATATTCTATATTTTATCAAATATAAATTATATTTTATTATTGTGTTATTTATATTATATTATATACATTATTATTTATTTTTCACATTTTTCAAATGTATTATGTGAAATATTCTATATTGCATATTATTTTAAAAAATTGGTCATTTTCAGCCAACTTCTATAGTGAGTTATAATCATCTCGGCAACAACGACGGTCTGAATCTGTCGGCGCCGCAGCAGTTTCGCTCTAAAGAAATCTCTAAGAGTAACGTTGTGGATGACATGGTGCAGTCGAACCCCATACTGTACCGACCCGGAGAGAAGCCCGACCACTGCGTGAGTCTGACATTATATTACCAACCCCAGTCTTCTGAACTGTACTGTAGATCAGCTCTGATACCTGAATCAGAAGATTGCTGCGACTGATTCGGTTTGTGGTCTGTCAGAGCAGGTGGTTATTAAATATGTGCCCTATGTGGGCGACAGCAAGCGTGCGATGGATGAGTACACGTCTGAGATCATGATGGGAGGAACAAACACCATCGCTCTGCACAACACCTGTGAGGTGAGATCGTTCAACACATGCAGGACATTCTGTTCTGTCAATTTCAATGTTTCTGGATTCTGTCTTAATGGTTAGACATATACAGCATATACAATTTAACAACAATGTATTAAAAGTTGAACAAAAATGACATTTTTTAGTTTCAGTGTTTCTGGATTCTGTCTTAATGGTTAGACATATACAGCATATACAATTTAACAACAATGTATTAAAAGTTGAACAAAAATGACATTTTTTAGGTCCCAAATTCTGATTATTTTACCTTTTTTATTTGTAACAAATTTTTCTGGATTAAATTAAATTTATATATATATATATATATATATATATGTGTTTTTTTTTGTTTTTTTACTTTTCTGGATTCAGTTTGATTCAAAAATCTTTGGATTCAAAAATCTGAATTCCTTTTCCCCCGCACTTTTCTGGATTCTGTTTTTTTCTTCTTCTCCAATTTAAATTTTTCTGGATTCTGTCTTAACGGTTAAATTAAATGTTAGTAATGAACTAATGATTTAAAGTCTAATTAATTGAAATTATGAATCTTATACAATTTAACAACAATTTATTACAAGCTTAACAAAAATGACCTTTTTAGGGCCCTATGAAATCTGTTTTATTTTTTCCAAAAACCTTTTTTTTTTACTTTTTTTTTTTTTAAACAAATATTTTTCTGGATTATTTTTTTTATATGTTACTGAATTCCTTTTTTTTGTTTTTTTTTTTTACTTTTCTGTATTTGTTGTTGTTGTTGTTGTTGTTTAATATTTCTGAATTCCTTTCTTTTTTTTTTCTGGATTCTGTTTTTTTTTATATGTTACTGAATTCCTTTTTTTTGTTTGTTTTTTTTACTTTTCTGTATTTTTTGTTGTTGTTGTTGTTTAATATTTCTGAATTCCTTTCTTTTTTTTTTCTGGATTCTGTTTTTTTCCCTCCAATGAAAATTTTTCTGGATTCTGTCTTAATGGCTAAATTAAATGTTAGTAATGAAAAAGCAAGTCTAATGAACTGAAATTATGAATCTTATACAATTTGCCTACAATTTATTAAAAGTTTGACCAAAATTTAATTTTTAGGGTCCTATGAAATCCATTTTATTTTTTCCCAATTTTTTCCGTTTCATTTTTTTTTTTGTGATTACATTTTTTCCCGTTTTTATTATTGTTATTATTAATTCTGTTTTAATGATTAAGTGTCAGTAATCCAAAAGAATGTCTAATAAATTGAAATCATTCAACTTGAACAATTTATTAAAAGTTTATGCAAATATTACAAAGATGTCATCACTGTTGGTTTTGTGTGTGTGTGTGTGAGTATTGATTTGAATCTGATATTTATCATGTTTGTATCCTCATCAGTAGTGTTCATGCAGCAGTCAGAGTTTGTATGCATGATGCATCTGTCATGATAACGTGTCTGTGGTCTGCGTGTGTCCAGGACTCTCTGCTGGCCAGTCCCATTATTCTGGATCTGGTGATCCTGACAGAGCTGTGTCAGAGAATCACGTTCTGCACGCAGGACGATCCGGTTTTCCAGGGCTTTCACAGCATCCTCTCGCTGCTGAGCTTCCTCTGCAAAGCTCCTCTCGTGCCGCAGGGGGCGCCGGTGGTCAACGCCTTCTTCCGCCAGCGTGCGTGCATCGAGAACGTCATGAGGTCAGACAGCAGCGTGCATGAGTTTTCTAACAGCACTTGCGTGAGATTGTGCGGTGTTAACTGTATTTGTTTCTGAATCGGCAGAGCGTGCCTCGGCCTGCCGCCGCAGAATCACATGCAGCTGGAGCACAAGATGAAGAGGAGCTTCATGCACTCTGATGGAAACCACATCCTTCATCCCGTCCTCATGAACGGAAAGCTCGAGCATATCAACAGCTATCAGTCTGTAAAATGCATTGACATTAACGGTCATGAGAAGGTTCGACACACAGTCACATAAAAACCTGCAAGCACTCCAAGATTAGCTACACGTTTACTACTGCTTTAAATCCGTTTCAGTCAAACTCAGTTGCTTTATTATGCGAAGCCTTGCTCAGTTTTTGTACTTAACTACTTGTTCTTGTTTAGCCAGTACTGTATCTCTGGATGAAATATTCATCTATGCATTCCCAGCCGTGCAATCTTTTTCCAAGTTTTGTACAGAAATGCACCGAGAAACTAAATGAATTCATTCTTGAACAGTGATAATTGTTGTTGCATTTGGCAAATGTATAAATACAGTTGTGGAGACACTCATAAAAGAATTGATTTAATAAAAATTATCAATTTGAGTCATTCTGGGATGGTTTTTCATTTGTATGTTAGGTGATTATAAATTAATTTAATGGATTTAACAACTATACTTCTTAGTATAGTTGTTAAATCCATTAAATTATTAGTAAAAACATTAAAAAAATAGGATTTTTTAAAATGCTTGAACAACAATATATTATATATTATATCTATCTATCTATATTTATATATTCATATTATATATATATATAGTATTGCATTGCATAGGTACAATATCTGGTTTCAATCAATAAATAATAATTATATATATATATATGAGGTACAATTTCTGGTTGCAAAAAATACATAAATAATAAAATTATATATATATATATATCAGTTTTAATTTGTTAACAATGAAAAAGTATGTCTAATTAATTAAAGCATGAACCTTATTTAATTTAACAACAATTTCTTAAAAGTTTAACAAAAATTAGCCTACATTTTAAGGGCCCAACATGATGAAATAAAGGAACCTGTAGAATACAAAGACACAACACCGAAAGAAATAAAACCAAGTACAGTAGCAAGTTCTTCATGAATACCGAGAGATTAAAAAATGACAGAAATGTTTGGCCTACAAAATGACGTCATCCGGCTGCGTCAGCCGCAGCTGCGCACAAACGCTGGTCAGCTGACCTGCTGCATCATCACGTGTCCATAGCAACTGTGACTGGAATGATATTTTCATGCGCAAACGCGCAGCTGAAGGTCGGGACGATGATTTGACGCGATGGCGGAGAAGCGTCGCGCCGGTGTCGCGATCATGTCCGACTCCAAATCTGCCAAAGCCGCGGGCGATGAGCAGCTGCTGTCGCAGGCCGGGGTCAGCGCGCTGCTCCGGGGGGCTCTGCTCCGGCTGCTGGAGTCCAGGCCGCAGGACCCCGTCGGCTTCCTGGCCGAGCATTTCGCGCATCTGTCGTCGGAGGCTGAAGACGGAGCGTCGGAGCGTCGGAGCGTGAGCCGCGCTCTCTGGCACCTGAGCCTGGCGCATCACTCTCACAGGTCCGCTTTCAGCATTCTCTCTTTGCATGGTTTTTAAACCATACCATATATTTCATTTAGTATTGTTTTACGCTGGGGAGGTGCTTTTTTTGTTTTTATTTTATTATTGCTATTATTTACCCCCTCCCCACCCCACTTTTTAAGCTATGAGAGATTTATTTTCATTTTTGCTTTATTATTATTATTTTATTTTTTTTCATTACAGTTTTTATATTTCATTAATTAAGTAATTAATCTTTAAGCCATGGTGTATATGTTTTAGTGCGATGTTTTTGGATATTTGCAGGCTTTTTTATTTTCGTATTTTTGTTTTATTTTACTGTTGCTATTAATTATAGATTTTAGCCTCGAGAAATTATTTTATATTTTGCTTTTATATTTTACATTATTATTTCATTGCTATTTTTATATTTCATTATTATCTTTTTAAGTAATGGTAGATAATGTTATATTTTATTTTTATCTCTTTTATTTCCTTTTCTAAGCCATTTATTTAGCTTAATTTATTTTATTGTTTTTAAATGTACTTTATTACTTTTTATATTTAATTAATTATCTTTTTAAGCCATAGTGGAGATGTTTTAGTGCCATGTTTTTATAGACATTTACAGGTTTCGTTTTTTCTTAGTTTTTCTTTTTTTTTTTATCGATTTTTTTTAATTTATTTTGTTTATTTTAAATCATAATTTAGATTTGATTTATTATTGTTTTAAACCATTTGGGGGAGTTACTTTTTATCTCTTTTTATTTTATTATTTATTTTATTATTGCTATTATAATATATTTATTGTATTTAAACCATGTTTTATATTTTATTATTATTTCCATTAATCTCTTTCAAGCCATGAGAGGTTTCTGTTTTTTTTTTTCAATATAATATATATTTTTTATTTTTATTTTTTATTTTTATTATTATAATTTTTTTTATTTAATTAATAATACCTCTTACACACTCACACACACACACTCACACACACACTCATACACACACAGACACACTCACACACACACACACACACACACACACATAACCAGTGCAATTCCCTTGTTTTTTTTTTTGTTATTTAGTTCAGATTCAGTTTGAGCTCATGTGGTTCTTATTTTTATTCTCCCCCTGCAGGTCAGCGTTTAACAACAACGTCCGTGTGGCATATGAGCTGCTGACGCAGAGCGTCCCGCGTCGTCTCGGTGCTGGCGGTGTTCGCGGGAGGCTCTACTCAGAGATGCTGCGGTGTTTGTGCAGTGAAGGCGGGCTCTCGGGCTCCACCGCCGCTCCGCTTCTGCGCCGCATCCAGAGCCACGACTACGAGTCCGTGCCCTTCGAGCTCTTCCGGCAGGGCGTCCTGACCTGCGCCGTGTTCGCCGACTACATCCGTAAGTCTCAGTGTCTGTACGCGGCGGTGGCCAGCGCTCCGGACCGTCCCGCTGAGAGGACGCTGTGCCAGGCGGTGCTCTCCACCCTCCGCGAGGCGCTGGAGGCAGCAGGCGGTGCTGACGTGGCGCGATATCTGGAGGCCAGCGCCAAGATCTCTCCCGCCAAAGTGGCTCAGGCTATGGCCGAGGTTCAGCCGCGCGCGCAGCAGCAGGACGGTCCCACGATGGACGCGCAGGAGTTTGAAGACGCCGCCGCCGCGCTCTTCATCGCTCGAGTGCGAACCGTCACCTGAAATCACCAGGAGTTCTGCATGGATCATTATCACTGAGAGCCGAGCATACTGCACAAACAAGAGTATATCAAACGTTACATCTTAAACCGTTGCGTCATATTGCATTCAAGTTTGACCTTTTAGATGTTGTGAAATTGTTGAAACATTGGCGTTTTCTCAAGCCGTTTGACTCACACTGCTGCCTTGTTTTCCAGCACAAATATCTAAATATTCTTCAATCAAGATGCATTTACCAGAGAAGCAAAATGACAAGATATAAAGTCTTGTCTTCTGAAAGAAATGCTCAAAGTTAAGTGAGTTTATGCTTAAAACAAGAAAGTGAGGACAGAAACATAAACTTAATTCAAAGGGAAAACCAGATTATTTTTCTGACCCCATTGGCAGACATTTGCTCTTGTTTTAAGCAGAAACCCGCTTAAGTTGATCATTTTTACCCAGAAAACAATATAATAATAATATTGATTTTTTTAGATATTTGTGCTGGAAAGCAAGACAAAAACCCTAAGTTAGAAAAAAAGTTTTGCAGTTTATGAATATAATAAAGATAATAGCAAATATAATAATTAAATAACAAATAAATACTAGATTTTTACCAGCATCCAATAAGAAACACCTTAACATCGCATCAGCTTCGACAAAATTAACAACAGTTAGCTTCTTTTTGTAAAAGCGTGGCATATTTGTGACGTATTAAAAAGGTTTGAAAAAGTCTTAATTCGTCCTTCCACAAACTAAGGCCTTAAAAAGAGCTTAAATCAGACAGAACATCTTAAATTCATAAAGTCGTGGCATTAAATGTTGCATGAACTGCAGAAACAATGAACATCTTCCTCAGTGTTTTAATCAGTACAGCATCTAAATATCCTTCAATCCAGACGTCTTAAGGATTTTGAGATGCAAAATGAAAATATGAAGTCTTGTATTCTGAGAAATTGAAGAAAATTAAGTAAGTTTATGTTTATAAAACAAGAACGGATATCTGTTTGGATCTTGTTTTAATCATAAACTCATTTTTCACCCATCACATCTCATCACTTTCTCAGAAAACAACACTTCTCATCTTTTGTCATTTTGCATCTCAAGTAAATTCATCTTGATTTATGAGTTTTTAGACATTTGCACTTGAAAACAAGACAAACGTACCGAAGAAGAGCATCACTTTTTTTTTAGAAAATGCATTTAATGTATTATGTATTTATGTTTCATGCACTTCAAATCAAAGTGAAATCATGATTTGACCTCGTTACTGTAGCTGAAGTCTAATTTCAGCACGAGAAACCTCAGTTCAGCAAGTGTTTGTGGTGTATTTCTGTTATAGATGTGCATCTGAAAGCACACCGTTCCCTTTTCAGTTTCACAGATCCTGAGCTCAGCAGGAACCTGCATCCACAACACATTTTACTGTTGCATTTGCAAGCGAATTGCATTTTCAGTTAGAACAAATAGGACATTTTATTGATTTATTTATGCAAACGTGCACGGATGAATCGCTCACAATAAGAAACCTGAATTAAGAAAGAGACTGTAAATGTTGACTGTTGTCTTATTTGCATTAGCAGAGAAATAAAGATATAACAGAGAACCGTCTCATCTTTACAGCTCCGCTTGTACATTTGGAAGCATTTATTTATTTATCTATCAGCTTGATAAAATCATACACAGAACTGGGCTTTTTTTCTTTTTTGCATGTTAAATGTTAATTGTTTAATGAGTATTTCAGATGCTGATGATATAATCACTGATGTTCTTTTACAAGAACAACCTGAAGACTTATTTACAGAAACGTTCATTACAAATGACTTCAGCATAACAACTTGAGTAAACAGTTTAAAAATCTATTATAAAACGGAGAGTTCCGGTGCTTGATTCTGATTGGCTGAGCCGCGTTCAAAGCTGTTGTAAATTACTCTACAAAGTAACACACACCTTTGTTTACGTTTGTCTGTTGCTCGGCAACCACTTTGTTGCAACCACAGACCATTTAATAAAAGCAATAAGTCCCGTGAAGCCGTGGTTTACAGTGAATTTATAACAGCTAAGGGGGTATTAGGCGCTTCGTGTCGTATCTAACAACGCCCCTTAGCTGTTATAAATTCACCGCGGCGTCACGGGGCTTATTGCTTTAATTTGAATAAGAATCAGTATTTGGTGTGTCTGTCTTTAGCTTTAATAAAGGAAATCTGACTGTACAGAGAGTCACATGATCAGTGACACAAGTTTACTTGTTCATTTTATGTCTCAATATTCCTTTTTTTTACATTTTTCAAAATCCTTTTTTTTTTTTATTATTTGCATGTTTAAATTGGAGTTTTTCTTTCTCAAATGTTTTCTTGTGCATTTTGTTTTTGTAATTGTTCATTGATTTACAGGTTTACTTTCCATCCTGTTTTCTGTCTTCTGTAAAATCCCTTAATGTTTTTTTAATGCAGAACAAGAACATTTACATACATTTACATGCATATGCATACAGAGGATTTACACAATGTACTCACTGATACAGTCACAGGGAAATGAACAGAAAGAAACAAATACCAAATAAATTATGCAGGAAATTCATTTTGCCTTTTTTATTTCTTGCATCTTTAAAGTCTCGATATGTTGCATCAGTTGTTGATGTTTTATTGTTTGCCCACTTTTGTTTATAAATATAATGGTATTTTCCATACACAATTAACAAATCATCAACAATTTCCCTCTTATTCGTATATAATAAACATGTATCTTTATATATCTAAATATATCTTATATGGAAACCTGTTTCCACCACAGAATAAAAATACAAAAAAGGTAATGGCAACTTTTGAGCAATTCTGAGCTTATGTCTGAGTATAATTTTTTTTCACTTTTTTTTTTCTTCCAGAAACGTGAGATACAAACTCAGAATTGTGAGATAAAATGCAATTGCATTTTTTTTATTTATTCTGTGTCAGAAAAAGAAAAAAGAGATGTAAACTCAGAATTGGGAGATAAAAAGTCACAATTATGTTATTTTATTACTATATTTATTATTTTTTATTCCGTGGCGGAAACAAACTACCATGATCTTAATATCTTGTATTTACCAAATTTTGAATTTTGTATGTTTAAATAGTAGCTACTTACTATCAATCCAAAAAATAAATAAGGTTACACTTTACTTGAAGGGGTGTGCATAAGACTGACATGACACCTTCATAATCATGACATGACACATGTCATGAATATGAAGGAGGTTTTATGCATGTTTATGACAACTGTCATTAAGTGTCATTCGCTCAGTTATGTCATTTTTAATGCAAAGATGACATTGTTTGAGATGTCTTTGTTATGGGCTATGGTTAGGGGTAAGGGTAGGGGTAGGGTTAGGTTAGGGTTAGGTCAAATAATGTCATATTTGCATTAAAAATGACATAACTGAGCGAATGACACTTAATGACAGTTGTCATAAACATGCATAAAAACCTTCATATTCATGACGTGTGTCATGTCATGATTATGAAGGTGTCATGTCAGTCTTATGCACACCCCGTCAAGTAAAGTGTAACCATAAATAAATAAATAAATTAATGTTTTATGGATTCTTCCTCCAAGTTACAAAACACATACAGTCTCCATGTCTCTAAAAAAAATCTTGATACTAATTATCTCACCGGCTAAATTAAATTAATAACTTAATTGTATAAAAACTCTTAAAGGCACTTCCTTCATGACAACATCCTGCAGGAAGTGACATCATTTATTGGAGGGAAACCAGCAGCACAAACATCAGTGAGTATTATCAAAGCATCTGATGAGTTTTGTGGCTTGTGTTTAATTTAAATCTCCTTAAATAAGCAAAGATGGTGCTAATCATGTCATCGAGCTCTCCAATCGTCTGAAAATGCTTGTTTCTTCACCTCTTGTGAGTCAGAATCATGTATGTCCACAATTAAGTCATGCTCAAACATGATTCGATTGGCATTAGTTCACACATGCATTCATTAAATGCCTCACTTATTGTGGCTGTTAACTGGAAACATGCTCTTTGTTGCTCTGAATGAAGGCGTGTTATCGTGCAAACACTCGTTTTATGATGCACTTACAGACATTTCCCTGCACTGGAGGACTGCCAGAATCAGCACTTTTATTGCACTTGTATCAGCATAAAAACAGAAGCACACTGGTATCCTTTTAAAGAGATTTATTAACAAAAAATAAGATTGGAAATGAGGAACATGCATAAGTTATGAAACCTAATCATGTCTAGTGCATGCAAGAAAGATTGAAACATGAATGAATCTCACATTCTGATGGACTGTTTTCACTCTTTATTATACTTTCATCGCTTGTAGAAATGGGAAGTTACAGGCACGATGGGTTAAAATAAAACTATCCAAAGTTACAGGACAGCAGTTCAAGTCGTTTATGAGCACAAGACTGCGACGAATACTAATGATCAAACAGTTAAAAAAAGTTGCATTAAATCTGTGAATTTTAAACAATGTCAAATGCACAGGTCAAATGTCACCACAAAATCAAAAGGATTTTTAGAAATCAGTCTGGATAAAGTAAATAAATCCTACTTTTAGGTTTTTGCATTGACATAAACCGAACACAAGACATTATTATATTTATTAAATTACTTAAATTATTTAGTGCATTTAAAATTTCTGCGATTTTTAATTTAATTGCAATTTAAGTAATTTATATTTATTTCTATAAACATATATAAACTCATTTAATAAATGATATGAATATAATTAAATTACTTAAATTGTAATTATTTAAATTAATTTAAAATCAGCATATACATATAAACAAATTTATTATATTTTATTTAATAATTAAATATATGTATTATTTACATAATGTATATAAAAGACATTATTTTCATGAGAAGCACACTGTGTGTGTGTGTGTATATATATATATATATATATATATATTTATATAAATATAATTTATTAAATTACTATACAACAGTGTGCTTCTCATGAAAATAATATCTTTTAAAAATCCTAAAAAGCTTAAATTTCTTTGTACAAAAATGTTCAAAAAAAAAAAGTAAAATTTTTAATTTTCACTTTTTTTTTCTTTTGATTTTGGGGTGAAATAAGACCGCTATGCAGCTTCAGAGCCACAAAATCAAAGCAGCTAAAATGTTTTACAGAAACCGTAAAAACGCTCCGGTCTGATTCACTGGAAGGCTTTAATGCTTTAGATAAAAGCTGGATGCTACGAAACCCCTTCAGTGCACTTTGGGTGAAACTATAATGCATAAACCTTTAACAGCACAGTTATAAAAGGCAATAAAGGTGCCGGAATCAGTTTTTAAAAGGCGACCCAGTTCAGTTTGTCCTCATTAACAATGACCTTGATTTTGGGAAGAAACTTTAATTGCATTTGGCTCAAACTCAGCAGACATTCATTACAGTAATATTACGCATTTCCCCCATAACTCACAAAAACAATAAAATAAAAGATGACAGCGGTCAGAATGTACAGTGATGGATACTGGCAGAGAAAGCGGACGACTGCGTGTGTTTATGTGGCCGCAGGAGGCAGCGGAGGAAGACCACTGTTGACCTGAAAACGTGTTTCGTCTGATATCCCATACTGCTCCAGCGGGTCCTACAGGAGATCACAGATTATTAATCTTATATCGATATCTGAGAGGTATCTGTTGCATTAATTAATAGCCATTCCCTCACCTTTCCGGTCAGCCGATGGATTTCTGTGCGATAGTAGATCAGGTTCTTGCGCATGAATTCATAACTGAGAGACAGAAGCAGATTGCAGTTATAAAGCCGGAGACGCACGGCATGATGGGAAACGTCCGCGACACACACCTGGCTTTAACGATGGCATCAATCCACTCGACACACTGTTCCTGAGAATCGCATTCGAACAGATACTTCCTCTCGGCCTCGTCCAGAAATACTAGAAAACAAGAAATATAATGAACAACCGGGGTTATTTTAGTATAATTAATATACTATTATAATTTTTTTTTATTAATATTTTGAATTTGAAGAAATTTTATATTTTCAATTTTATAGTATGTTTAAAGTCATTTTCATTTTTTTGTCTTTTTGTTGGTTTTATTATTATTAAATGTCAAAAGAAACAGTGAGTGACGTCACATTTCTCTCTTAAAGTACTGAAAGTCACATCGAGATACTTTTATAGTTTTTATTAATATTTTTCCATTTAAAGTTTACATTTTTAAAGTAATTTCCTTTGCGATTTTGTTGTATTTTATTTTTCCATATGCATTTAATATTTTAATATAATCTATATAGTTTTTTGTTTCAATTTTAGTTATTTTAATACATCAAGTTAAACTAAATGAAAATGAGAAATGTTTCCTAGGCAACTAGCGGAAGTAAAATAAATTCAGTTTTTATTTTATTTCAGTTAATATTTATTATATTTCAAAAAAATTTTATTTTTATAATTTTAGTTTTAGTAAAAATAACCCTTCTTAAAACATAAGAGCTGATGCTTTAAATTAAAACCAGACATTTTTCTAAATTTTGTTTTTAACATATTTCCATTTTAAAGCTGTTTTTAAGTAATTTCCTTTTTTTTGCAATTTCGTAGTTTTTTTGGCAGTTTTTATTTTTTTTTAATCTATGTAGTTTTTACTTAAATTTTTTTATTTCAGTTTTACTTATCACGTTAAACTAAATAAAATCAGTTTCAGTTTTTTATATTTTATTTTATTTCAGTTAACATTTATTTTATTTCAAATAATAAGTGTTTTTTTTTAGGTTTTAGTTAATGATAATAACCCTTCTTAAAACATAAGAGCTGATGCTTTAAATTAAAACCAGACATTTTTAAAATTTTGTTTTTAACATATTTCTATTTTAAAGCCGTTTTTAAGTAATTTCCCTTTTTTTGCAATTTCGTAGTTTTTTTGTCAGTTTTATTATTTTTTTATTTTATTTTTTTTAAATATGTCTATGTAGTTTTTACTTCAAAATTTGTATTTCAGTTTTATTTATTTTAGTACATATACTAAACTAAACTAAATAAAATCAGTTTCAGTTTTTTATATTTTATTTTATTTCAGTTAATATTTATTTCAAATAATAAAAGTGTCTTTTTTTTTGGGTTTTAGTTAATGATAATAGCCCTTCTTAAAACATAAGAGCCGATGCTTTAAATGAAAACCACAGACATGAAATGTTTTGGATCATTTATTTTCTATATTTCTACACTGTTGAGCTGTTAGTGTGTCTGAAGCTGCTCTTACCGATGGAGAAAACCTGATCGTCTTCTCTCTCCACGCGACACTGTTCCAGCAGCAGAGCGCCGATGGGCTGAAAACACAAGCGAATCAAACTCAAACGATCAACGATGCTGTTGAGATCCAGATCAGACGCTGCTTCACACTCACCTCGTCCTCATCGGTCCGAAAGTAAAACAGGAAATTAACGATCAGCTTCACTACACGCCTCTTCACAACTGTTGTGGGAAATACAGGAGAAATAGAAGTCAAACTCTATTGAGCCGCGTCTCCACACAGCAAAACCAGATCAGTCCAGTCTAGTGAGGCGCAGTCACTAGGTATTTTTTTAAATCTTACCTAAAAACATTTTATTTTTAGATCGCCTTTTAGTTGCTTTAGCGCACATTTAGTGAATATAATGCATTTTTATTCTCTGTTGGTTTATGTATTTTTATTACTTTGTATTGTACATGTTGTTTTTATAATCTTCTGCGAGATACAAACTTTGAATTTATATCTTGCAATTCTGACTTTTTTTCACTTTATTCTAAGTTTACATCTCACAATTCTGTTTTTTGCTTCCGCCCGAAGAATAAAAAAACGTAATTGTGACTTTTTATCTCACAATTTTGACTTTTTTTCTCAGAATTACCCGTTTAAATCTCGCAATTCTCAGAATAGCGAAAAAGTCCGAATTCTGAGATGATAAGATGCAATTGCGAGAAAAAAGTCGCAATTACCTTTTTTTCCTCCATGGTGAAGCTTGGGAGCCTTTTAATTTTGTTGCGTAAAAGCGGCTTTAATGAATCTGATGTGAGCGCTTTAGTTTTCCACAACTTTGTGGATTATGACAGAAACGCTCAATTTCTTGATGGTTTAGTTGATTCAAATGTGAGTATAGTAGTTTTGTTTTGCGTCATGACAGCTTTTTTGATTATAACATTTATCGTTAATGACGACGAAACCAGATGACACGATCACCAAGCTGACGATGCGATCAACTTTATGCAAATGCGTCAACAACCAATGGGAGTGCACGTAGTGGATGTCATGTGATCCGCCTCCTGATGCTTTTGGTACACTACTGATGACCAACAGCGAATAAATTCCTGACAGATTTTATCGCAATGCGTAGAAACGCCATCATTAAGTATAACAAGTGCAGTCTTGCTTTGTTACATTACAGCAGCTTAGATGATTACGAGAATTGTCATTTGTTGCATTCTGACAACTTTGCAAATTATTATTACGGGAAAGTTGCGTAATTGTCGCATAATGTGACCGTTTCGGTAAGTGCGGAACCATTACAAATTTACGCAAAACTTTTGCGATATTCTATAAATGTCGATAAAAAAACTATTGCGAATTGGCGTCATTTCCATTAACCGTTGTCATGCGAATAAAATGTAATTTTTTCCTCTCGCGTTGTCATGGCGACGGATTTTGGTAGGCGTGTATCTTTAGCGAAGCAGCACAGAGAACCGCTTCATATGACTTTTTACGTATGCCATGTGACATGTAAATGTGAAAAAAAAAGTTTCCATTGCAGTTTTGTGAAACACTTTTTTGCGATATATGGGCGTTTTTGCGAAATTGACGCGTTCCCATTAGGCGTATTTTCAATTCGCAATTTCAATTTGCGCAATTTGAAGGGTAATGGAAACGCGCCTATTGATTATCCTGACAGTATGTTGCAAAGTGACAGCTTCATTATAAATGCCCATTCCCACCAAGAACGATAGCTATAACAATATAGTTTTAAAAATGTTCTAAATTTAAATTAATGCTAATATAGTTATCTTTATGTTGATCGTTCTTAGTGTGAACAGGACATCAATTTTGTTTTAAATTTTGGTGATTTTAAGTTGACGTAAGCAATGGCGACCACTGGCGATGAGGTGAAAAGTTGAACGGTGCATCCGAAATATATATATATATATATATATATATTAGTATAGTAATAGTATGCGATTTCAGACGCAGCGCATCAACTGCATACTTCATCTGGGTGGAAGAAGTAGGTCATCCGGCTACTTTTTGCCTATTGTTTTTTTAATACTATGAATTCTGACATACTACTCGCCTCACTGTTTTTTGCCTACTTTATAGTAGGGAAGTATGTGATTTCGTACTGCAGCATCCAATCGTATCAGGTTACCTACTTCTTCTGCCCGGATTCTGAAGTGCGCTTTCGATGCGCTGCGTCCGAAATCGCATACTTCCCTACTATATAGTAGGCGAAAAACAGTATGTGAGGCGAGTAGTATGTCCGAATTCATAGTATTTGAAAAACAGTAGGCGAAAAGTACCCGGATGACCTATTTCTTCAGCCCAGATTCTGCAGTGCGCATTTGATACGCTGCCTCCGAAATCGCATACTTCCCACATATTATATAGTAGAGAAGTATGCGATTTCGGACGCAGCAGAACAGAAATCGACTTTATGCAAATCCCGTAGCGGAGGTCACGTGACTCGCCTACTCCTGATGCGCTTGGATTGATACGCTGCCTCCGAAATCGCATACTTCCCACATATTATATAGTAGAGAAGTATGCGATTTCGGACGCAGCAGAACAGAAATCGACTTTATGCAAATCCCGTAGCGGAGGTCACGTGACTCGCCTACTCCTGATGCGCTTGGACGCTGCAGTACGAACATAGCTGTACTCGGAATAGCGTACTACTTCAACCATTACAGTCACATCTTAACAAGACAGAAATAGTACGAGTAGTACGCTACCATGCGATTCCGAATCGCCACATTTATCGTAAAACTGACCGTTTTCTAGTCCTGTGGTTGATTTTAACGGCAGCGGTCTCGTTTTCTCGCGTTTCGTGAGACTCCACAGATAACCGTGACTTCATGCGGATGAAATGATCGCCGCTTACCGTCTCCTTTCTTCGGGCCTCTCATGCCCAGCTCGGCCGCTCTCTCTGACGGCTGGCGGCTCAGAAACACCAGCTCTTTCTCGTTGAATCGCATCTTCAGTTCTTTGACAGCAGTTTCGTCTCATTAACGCGCATTTTAATGACAGCAGTTTTCTTCCCAGCATCAGAGTCAGATCGGATACTCCTCGTCCATACTATCAGTCATACTGCTGTTGTGTTCAGAAGCTCCTCTGATCGCGTCCTTAATGCCAAATGAACTGAAACAAGCGTACTAAACTCTCTCTCACTCTCTCTCACACACACACACACA
>NW_015555706.1:150167-151642 GCF_001515605.1 Sinocyclocheilus anshuiensis
TACTAAACTCTCTCTCACTCTCACACACACACACACACACACACACACACACACACACACACACACACACAGTCAGTGTGTGAGCTGCAGGAACTGAACACGTGCAGCCGGAAGAGGGCGCTGCTGTACCACTTTAAATTTTTTTTTTTTTTTTTTAATTTTTAATTGAATAAAAATAACAAAGGCAAGTCTGTCAATTAAAAATAGCATTTCTGATGATGATTTTGCAGTTTTAATGATGTCTTGGTAATTACATTTTTAGTAAAACCTGTCAACGTGTGCTTTTTTTTTTAGACTTTTGTACATCCTCACTGTACCGTTGTGCAATTAAATTATTTTACAGTACATTTGGAAGGGAAAACGGACACTTTTGCTGTGGAATCGTGTCTTCCCTTTAACATTAAAGCTGCGCACTTCTAAATAACAGGAACAGGAAGTGCGTAACTCAGCGCGCATGCGCGTTACTGCAGCGACGGCGGCGTGATCTGGACGTTGGGTAAAAATGTTTTCCAAATGAATTTTCCGATCAAAATTATACTTATCTATACTTTAAAAAAAAAAGCTCTGAACCATTGCACTAAACTGAACTCTGGTCTTTTAATGCGCTTTCGGTGTTTGTTATAATTCGTTAAAAGGGCAGCTTTGAAGTCCGATTCGATTCAGTTCTATACACACTTAACTGTTGTGAGATAAATATTGATGTATATGTTATTAGGGGTAAATGGGATCATAATATAACGTTACACGTTTGCATTTTATTTATTATTTTTTTCTTAAATCCTCCTATTATGTTAGGCAAGTTTTCTTGCTCTAAAAACATTCATAATTTATTTTGGTGTCTATTTTTGTGTCTTTGTTTGGTCTCTCTGGGCTTTATAATTTAACAACCTGTTTGCTGTAAGATTAAAACTTATACATACACACTGCTGTTCAAAAGTTTGGGATCAGAAAGATTTGTAAAGTCTCTTCTGCTCATCAAGGCCGCATTTATTTGATCAGAAATACAGAAAAAACAGTAATATTGTAAAATATTATTAGAATTTAAAGCAGCTGTTTTCTATGTGAATATGTGTTAAACTGTAATTTATTCCTGTGATGCGCAGCTGTATTTTCAGCATCATTTCTCCAGTCTTCAGTGTCACATGATCTTCAGAAATCATTCTAATATGCTGATTTATTACAGTTTTCCTGCTTAATATTTGTTTTTGGAACCTGTGATACTTTTTTTTTTCAAGATTATTTGATGAATAAATTTAAAAAGAACAGCACTTATTTAAAATATAAATCTTTTCTAACAATATAAGTCTCTTATTAGCACTTTTTATCAATTTAACTGAATAAAAGCAATAATTTTGTAAAAAAAAAAAAATGACTGACCCCAAACTTTTTAACGGTATTGTACATTGTTACAAAAGATTTCTATTTTGAATAAATGCTGTTCTTTTTAACTTTTTATTCATCAAAGAATCCTGAAA
>NW_015555706.1:151703-152342 GCF_001515605.1 Sinocyclocheilus anshuiensis
ATGATGCTGAAAATACAGCTGCGCATCACAGAAATAAATTACAGTTTAACAGATATTCACATAGAAAAGTTATTTTAATTTATAATAATATTTCACTATTTTTACTGTATTTCTAATCAATAAATGCAGACTTGATGAACAGAAGAGACTTCTTTAAAAAACATTAAAAATCTTACTGATCCCAAACTTTTGACCAGCAGTGTCAATATAAAATTAGGCCTGTTTTAAACTGATCAAGCTCTGCTCTTTTATTGTTGGCTCCCCTTCACATCTTTAACTATTTTGGTTCCCTAAGTTCCCTAATTTTTGCTGGCGGGACGTTTTGAGCTCTGAAAGTTCAAACAATCAAACTCTTCGATGTTAACGATGTTAAGAGCCATGTTTAGACGTGTTTTCCTCTTCTGTGATTCCAGGAGCTGCAGTGTGAGAAGTGAGATCTGTCATCATGGATTTCCAACACAGAGCTGGAGGGAAAACGGGCAGCGGTGGCGTCGCCTCGTCGTCCGAAAGCAACCGAGACCGGCGTGAGCGACTGCGGCAGCTGGCCTTAGAGACCATAGACATCAACAAAGACCCGTACTTCATGAAAAACCACTTGGGCTCTTATGAGTGTAAACTGTGTCTCACGCTGCACAATCA
>NW_015555706.1:157141-159306 GCF_001515605.1 Sinocyclocheilus anshuiensis
CTGTGATGCGCAGCTGTATTTTCAGCATCATTACTCCAGTCTTCAGTGTCACATGATCTTCAGAAATCATTCTAATATGCTGATTTATTACAGTTTTCCTGCTTAATATTTGTTTTTGGAACCTGTGATACTTTTTTTTTTCAAGATTATTTGATGAATACATTTAAAAAGAACAGCACTTATTTAAAATATAAATCTTTTCTAACAATATAAGTGTCTTATTAGCACTTTTTATCAATTTAACTGAATAAAAGCAATAATTTTGTAAAAAAAAAAAAATGACTGACCCCAAACTTTTTAACGGTATTGTACATTGTTACAAAAGATTTCTATTTTGAATAAATGCTGTTCTTTTTAACTTTTTATTCATCAAAGAATCCTGAAAAAAAAGTATCACATATATCACATCATAAATCAGCATATTAGAGTGATTTCTGGAGATCATGTGACACTGAAGACTGGAGTAATGATGCTGAAAATACAGCTGCGCATCACAGAAATAAATTACAGTTTAACAGATATTCACATAGAAAAGTTATTTTAATTTATAATAATATTTCACTATTTTTACTGTATTTCTAATCAATAAATGCAGACTTGATGAACAGAAGAGACTTCTTTAAAAAACATTAAAAATCTTACTGATCCCAAACTTTTGACCAGCAGTGTCAATATAAAATTAGGCCTGTTTTAAACTGATCAAGCTCTTCTCTTTTATTGTTGGCTCCCCTTCACATCTTTAACTATTTTGGTTCCCTAATTTCAGTAGATTTTGCTGGCGGGACGTTTTGAGCTCTGAAAGTTCAAACAATCAAACTCTTCGATGTTAAGATGATTTTCTGCCATGTTTAGACGTGTTTTCCTCTTCTGTGATTCCAGGAGCTGCAGTGTGAGAAGTGAGATCTGTCATCATGGATTTCCAACACAGAGCTGGAGGGAAAACGGGCAGCGGTGGCGTCGCCTCGTCGTCCGAAAGCAACCGAGACCGGCGTGAGCGACTGCGGCAGCTGGCCTTAGAGACCATAGACATCAACAAAGACCCGTACTTCATGAAAAACCACTTGGGCTCTTATGAGTGTAAACTGTGTCTCACGCTGCACAATAATGAGGTATGAGTGACGCTAATTAGGGTTGGGTACCGAAATCTGTACTTTTAAGGGTACCAACCAAATTGCATCGGTACTACGGAGTACTGATTAGGGTTGGGTATCGAAAACCGGTTCCATTTTAGAACCGGTTCCAAATTTCCAATAATTAGGTATTCGAGAAGACGTGCATTTCGATTCCGCTTAATGATTCCCGCGTTCGCATTTTAATGTGATTTTAAACTATTTAAGTGCAGGAAGGAAAAGAACTTGCACACTGTATGCGTGCAGCGCACACATCTGAAATGTGAGAACAGGTTCCCGATGCAGGTTCCCGACCTGTGTCCGTTCTCGAACTGTTCCGTGCATTTCCACAAAGGTTGTTCCGAGCCAGAACTGACTTCTTTCACATTTATTGACCAGTATGCACGAAATACGTCGGTATATCATCATAAACACAGCCGCTTTTTTGTCTTAAGTGAACGTCAACAGAAAACGCATGTGTAACAGTATTTTTAGATCTGTGTGTGTTTGGTGTTAAAGAAACAGCCGTCTAATAAACGTGCTGCCTATCGTTAATAATTCATTACATTTATATAGCGCTTTTCTAGGCACTCAAAGCGCTTTACATTGTCAGGGGGTATCTCCTCATCCACCACCAGTGTGCAGCATCCACCTGGATGATGCGACGGCAGCCATAGTGCGCCAGAACGCCCACCACACACCAGCTTACTGGTGGAGAGGAGACAGAGTGATGAAGCCAATCAGCAGATATGGGGATTGTTAGGAGGCCATGATGATCAGAGGCCAATGGGCAAATTTGACCAGGATGCCGAGGTCACACCTCTACTCTTTTCGAAAGACATCCTGGGATTTTTAATGACCACAGAGAGTCAGGACCTCGGTTTAACGTCTCATCCGAAGGACGGTGCTTTTTGACAGTATAGTGTCCCCGTCACTATACTGGGGCGTTAGGACCCACACAGACCACAGGGTGAGCACCCCCTGCTGGCCTCACTAACACCTCTTCCAGCAGCAACCTAGTTTTCCCAGGAGGTCTCCCATCCAGGTACTGACCAG
>NW_015555706.1:159601-181046 GCF_001515605.1 Sinocyclocheilus anshuiensis
GAAAGAGAGACCCTGTGACGTGATGTCACCCCTGCAACGTGTTCAAACAACACACAGGGCAAGCCGAAATGTTCTGAAGTGTGGTTACATTTCTAGGGTCATATGGTTTCTGCGAAAACGCGGACGGGATCGTGGAGTCCATTCATAAAAACGTAATTTACTCTATAGTAAATTACCGCGGAATGCCACGGAATTCGTCAATTTTGGACGAATAAATCAAAAGTAGGTCTGCCACTTAATTCGAATCGCGATATGAACTAGTGTCTGTGAATGTTAAAATGCAAAAAGACGGTTTAAATATGAATCCTGCATGTTCCGCTTGCCTCTGTATGTATGAATGGCGGAAACGCGGTTTTATTTACTACACAAATACTGAAGCACGCGTGAAGCTCGCTGTGATTTTCGGCCTCTGCTTCTCACTATATGACGGCATGAACACAAAAACTTAATCTCCAGAGCTGCTGTGAGAGTCACTTCGTGAGAATTTTACCATTTCATTTGAGAAAACTAGCATCATCATACTGTATACACACAGAAACTTCATGGCAACCTGTCAAAATAAAAGTACCGTTTAATATGTAACAGAAATATATTACTCTTGTATTACTTTTGTAAAGTATAATGTACATCTTTTAAATAGGTACCGATACTGGTACCGTACCGGTTAAAATGTGAACGGTACCCAACCCTAACGCTAATGCACTTTACAAATGCTCCTCCTTAAACATGACTCTCATTGTGTCTGTGATGTTCCTCTTCTAGGGAAGTTACCTCGCTCACACGCAGGGCAAAAAGCATCAGACTAACTTGTAAGTGCATTTCTGCAGCTGTGATCATCAGGATGATGTTCAGTGTAGAGGAGCAACTCATTGTGTTATCTGTACTTTTCTATTTTAGAGCAAGACGAGCTGCAAAAGAGGCGAAGGATGCGCCGGCTCAACCCGCTCCAGAGAAAGTCAAGGTTGAGGTGAAGAAGTTCGTCAAGATTGGCAGACCGGGTTATAAAGGTAAGACACTTGAGCCTCAGACCTGCATCCTATTTACTGAATGAAATCAAGTAAGCATTTCTTACTAATTTTTTTCTGTGCTGAATGCAAAAACTAGTGTCTGTTTTGCTGGAGCATGTCACACTTTCTCACTAAATATGATGCATTTTGTTGCATTTTTGCTTTTACAGACATTTGTCTTGGTTAAGAAGTCTTGTATTCTCCATTTAAATCCGTGCAGTTGGATTTAAAGGGACAGCAGCCTATAAATACGTGCTGCTGAATATGTCACTAATGTTAATCAAACAACAAAACCGCTATAACAAAGATTAATCCAAATTGAATTCATACAGTGAACACAATGCAGTGTTATTTTACACTTAATTATTAAATTTCTGTACCTGAATACTACTGTATTTTATCTATGCTTGTAAATTGTGTATTTGTTCTTTTTTCCCCCTTTTTCTTTCTTTTTTTTTAGTGACTGTTCACTTGCCTTTAATCATGTTTGAACTTTCTCAGACTATAGTTTTTGCTGTGGTATATGAAGAAGTACTTAAAGTGTATGGAAAGCAAAGTTACAATGATATAAAATTAGTGTCATTCATTTTTTGTCATTCACATTGATGTTAAAATGACGTTTTCTGATTTGTGACATTACTTTTTATGTACTGCTAAAACACTGCTGGTCACTTTCAGAAGTTGTAGTGATGCTTTCTTTTCCAAGAAAGAATGTGAAACAAATTGGTTACATAATTTTCATTTTTGAATATTTTAAAATATAATTTAAATAGATTTTTCACACTTTAAGCAATATCGTATCGCATATCGAATATCGCATTTTTTAACAAGGTATCGCCGGTTTTGTTTACTACACAAATACTGAAGCACGTGTGACGCTCGCGGTGATTCCCGGCCTCTACGTCTCACTATATGACGGCATGAACACAAAAACTTAATCTCCAGAGCTGCTGTTAGAGTCACTTCGTGAGAATTTTACCGTTTCATTTGAGAAAACTAGCATCATCATACTGTATACACACAGAAACCTCATGGCAACCTGTCAAAATAAAAGTACGGTTTAACATGTAACAGAAATATATTACTCTTGTATAAAGTATAATGTACATCTTTTAAATATTCAATTTTCTATCAAATTTAAATAAAACAATTAAATGATAAAAATAAATATTACAACCAGATTAATCACTTAAATTATTAGCCTATTAAAAAATGTTTTAAAGGAATATTCACACAATTTTTCTTCCATGTATTAATTTCAACAGTAAACCTCAGTTTGTTTGCCAAAAAAATAAAAGGGTTTAATTTTCATTTGATTTAAAATAAATGTTTAATGCCTTCATTTGATTTTCAGAAAAATTAAAACAAGAATAAGAAGTTTGTAGGGCCCTATTGTTCAAAATGTTGAAATTGAGACTTTTGGACATATTTTTTTCACTGAAATAAATGTTTTTGTAATTACACAGAGAGTAAAGTACCGACAAAAGGTACCGTTGGGCACCAAAATTCAGGTACCGATACCGGTTAAAATGTGAACGGTACCCAACCCTAACGCTAATGCACTTTACAAATGCTCCTCCTTAAACATGACTCTCATTGTGTCTGTGATGTTCCTCTTCTAGGGAAGTTACCTCGCTCACACGCAGGGCAAAAAGCATCAGACTAACTTGTAAGTGCATTTCTGGAGCTGTGATGATCAGGATGGTGTTTAGTGTAGAGTAGGAGTTCATTGTGTTGTCTGTACTTTCCTGTTTTAGAGCAAGACGAGCTGCAAAAGAGGCGAAGGATGCGCCGGCTCAACCCGCTCCAGAGAAAGTCAAGGTTGAGGTGAAGAAGTTCGTCAAGATTGGCAGACCGGGTTATAAAGGTAAGACACTGAGCCTCATTTCTGAAACATGAGCCTGCATCATATCTACTGAATGAAATCCAATACTTGTTTCTTACTCATTTTGTGGTAAAATTTTGCCAGGAAAAGTTTTAGAATTTTTATCACATGTTAATGTAACTTGTTTTTTCTGTATTTGTTATACTTGTATTTTTTAAATTGTATATGCCATGAAAATAGCCTTTGATGCTGACATGGCATTAAATAAACATATACTATATGTGACCCTGGAGCACAAAACCAGTCTTAAGGGTAATTTTTTCGAGATTGAGATTTATACATCATCTGAAAGCGGAATAAATACGCTTTCCATTGATGTATGGTTTGTTAGGATCAGACAATATTTGGCTGAGATACAGCTATTTGAAAAGCTGGAATCAGAGGCTGCAAAAAAAAAAAAAAATCAGAAAACTGCCTTTAAAGTTGTCCAAAGTCTGTGATGTTCCTCTTCTAGGGAAGTTACCTCGCTCACACGCAGGGCAAAAAGCATCAGACTAACTTGTAAGTGCATTTCTGGAGCTGTGATGATCAGGATGGTGTTTAGTGTAGAGTAGGAGTTCATTGTGTTGTCTGTACTTTCCTGTTTTAGAGCAAGACGAGCTGCAAAAGAGGCGAAGGATGCGCCGGCTCAACCCGCTCCAGAGAAAGTCAAGGTTGAGGTGAAGAAGTTCGTCAAGATTGGCAGACCGGGTTATAAAGGTAAGACACTGAGCCTCATTTCTGAAACATGAGCCTGCATCATATCTACTGAATGAAATCCAATACTTGTTTCTTACTCATTTTGTGGTAAAATTTTGCCAGGAAAAGTTTTAGAATTTTTATCACATGTTAATGTAACTTGTTTTTTCTGTATTTGTTATACTTGTATTTTTTAAATTGTATATGCCATGAAAATAGCCTTTGATGCTGACATGGCATTAAATAAACATATACTATATGTGACCCTGGAGCACAAAACCAGTCTTAAGGGTACATTTTTCAAAATTATTATTTGAAAATCTGGAATCTGAGGGTGCAAAAAAATCAAAATATTGAGAATGCATATTACTAATCAAAAATTAAGTTTTGACATATTTACAGTAGGAAATTTACAACAAATCTTCATGGAACATGATCTTTACTTCATATCCTAATGATTTTTGGCATAAAAGAAAAATTGATAATTTTGACCCATACAATGTATTTTTGGCTATTGCTACAAATATACCCCAGCGACTTAACACTGCTTTTGTGCTGCAGGGTCACATATTATACTACACTAATTTTGTGGTGCGGATTCCAAAAATAGTGGTTGTTTCGCTCCAGTATGTCACATTTTCTCACAAAATATGATGCATTTCATTAGCAGGAAAAACACCTCAAACACATGATTCCTGTCTGAATCTGAGATGTATTTCAACTGTTAGTTCAATTCTCAGCCCATTTTCACATGCATGGCATTATTTTATGCCTCATCCTGATTTCAGGAGACGAAATAAAATGCAAACGTGAGCCAGATTTTCTGCTGCATCTCTGTGTGTTTTACTGCATCCAAACAACCACAGAATTTATTTATACATTTGTCACATATCTGCTTTTGTTATTTTGAGGAGTGCATTAAAGCTAAAAAAAATCCTTATCCAATAATCACAAACAACTGGACGGTTCTGGAAATTCATTGTCCAGAAGCTGTGGTACAGATCTAAATGTCATCGATTAACAGATGTGCCCGTGTTTTTATATTTTGCTCATAGTAACAAAACAAAGAGATCCAGAGATCGGACAGCAGAGTCTGCTTTTCCAGGTAAACTTCTCTCTGACTTTGAGAAGCTGAATGTTCTGGTTGGTCTGTTCGGGGTTAATGTTAAATAAGATCTCTCTTTCTCTTGTCATTTTGATATGCAACTAGGGGTGTGCGATATATATCGTCTGCAATAATATCGTAATTGTTGTTTTAACGATGTGCGATTTGACATTCTCGAGGATTTTGCATGATTGTCTAATAAAATGCATTTAGAATGATCACAAAATTCAAGATATGGCGACAGAAACTGTATATATTTATATCATTTCATATAGTTAATCAATATCACGCAAAGAGTGTCGTTTCTTTCTCCAAAAATTACCATGATTACAAACGTAGCATTGATTTTTTTTTTTTTACAACCGTTCAAAAAACAGGAAGTTAATTTAAGAAACTTACGTTTTTGCTCTATTTCGACAACAAAAATAATTCACAACACAGCCACAGCACTGTTTTTCGTCTCTGAGGAACATGAATCAACCGTTTAAATGATTCGGTTCAGTCGCAGTGACTCACGTATTAACAGTGCCTTGCTGCCACCTACTGGCGGTTTTAATTTCACATTTAAGGTAACTTTTCATTATTTAAATAATTTAAAATAACCGTATTCAACGTTTTATGTTTAATATATCAAAACATTATTCATGCATTTGTAATTGCAGGTTAAATGCATTCATGTCCAGCATTAAACAGTGTGTAAATACATCTAAATGCCACTTCAGGCGCAGCTTCTGTGCTTCCCCTGCATTGCAAAGATTAATTTTGATACTGATTTAATTTGCCTGGTAACAGCCCAAATGTCTTAATATTCTAATTCACTGATTAAATGTAAGAATTTGACTCGAAAGATAATGGACGCTTTTAGAAAAATGGCTTTATAAAGGTAAAAATGCCCGTAAAAGGTAAAAATCAATTTAAACGTATTGTAAAAGATTAATTTCTATCACTGCTGTGAACTGACCGCCGCACAGAATATGAAGAATATCAAAAACATTAGGAGTCAGCTGTCCACGGCAGTCCTTAAGATACAAGCACAATAACACACTCAGCAAAATATCATCTAATTATCGTTATCGATAAAATTCAAGAAAATATCGAGATATCATGTCTTGTCAATATCGCACACCCCTATGCATCCCTGCATTGCCATAATAAACAATGGCCTTGTTTTTCAGATTGATTACCCAGAGATAGCAGAAGGTATCGGGCCGAGGCATCGCTTCATGTCGGCGTATGAGCAGAGAATCGAACCTCCGGACCGTCGCTGGCAGTATCTGCTGTTTGCAGCCGAGCCGTATGAAACCATTGCGTTCAAGGTCTGTCTAACTGTCTCATACTTGAAACAAGGAAGGATTGTGAAATGACATGCTGTTAAACCTGTTTCACACTCAATCTACTCCTTCTGTCTCGGATTGAGAGTTTAGAGTGTTTTATCCAGTCAAAGCTCTTTTAGTGTAACTGTAGCTGGAGCTTCACGAGTCAAATCTTGACTGATTTTGATCAAGTAAAGGTCAGAATAACTAGCAATATCTCCAGATGAATACTTACTGGACTGAAGCAGCTCAGCTTTACTTGATTCTCCATGAATCATGTTTTAGAGTCTCAAATCTGATCCTCAGGATCTTTTGAGGAGCGTTTGTTTCCAGAAGCTTTACTTTCACTGTTCCTCAGCGGAGGAATGATCTTCACAAGCCTCCAGAACATCTCACATCTGAGGAGGAGCCTTTATTTCTTCAGCTCTCAATCACTGCATTATATGTTTGGAGCATTTCAATCTCATCTTATTATTACTGGAGATATAGAGCCACGACTGATATTTAGATCATTTTATGTCAGTATCTGCTGTACTGTTAGAAAGATCTCATTGATTTACATCACAAGCATCAGAATTTCATTATAAAAATATCAGCATCTGCAGCAAATTCATATTTTTGCTCAGTTTGGGTCTCTAAGATTGAGCTGCATTTTTTCACTATATGAGCTGATCAAATAGGTTACAAAACATAAAACACACATGCAAACTTTTAATATTTAAAAAAAAAACATTTTGTCTAAAGGTTCAATAAACAGTTAATACGTCAGGCTTTTACTATCACAGGCTTTATCATTGTTTTGCTTATATTTTCAGGTTCCCAGTCGAGAGATCGACAAAGCAGAGACTCGTTTTTGGACACACTGGAACAGGGAAACGAAACAGGTGAGAACGGATGGATTAAATCATTTGTGACCCTGGACCACAAAACCAGTCATAAGGGTCAATATTTTGAAATTGAGATTCATACACCATCTCAAAGCTGAATAAATAAGCTTTCCATTGATGTATGGTTTGTTAGGATAGGACAATATTTGAAAATCTGGAATCTGAGGGTGCAAAACAATCAAAATATTGAGAAAATAATCTTTAAAGTTGTCCAAATGTGAGGTTCTTAGCAATGCATATTACTAATCAAAAATTAAGTTTTGATATATCTACGGTAGGAAATTTACAAAATATCTCTATGGAACATGATGATTTTTGGCATAAAAGAAAAATCAATAATTTTGACCCATACAATTTATTTTTGGCTATTGCTACAAATATACCCCAGCGACTTAACACTGCTTTTGTGCTGCAGGGTCACATATGTGCTCCTTCTCTATGTGCTGAATGCAAGCTCTCGTTCTCCTCCAGTTTTTCCTGCAGTTTCACTTTAAGATGGAGAAAGCTCTGATCGCTCCACCGGGTCAGGCGCCGTCGCTCGGCATGAAGCGTCCTCCTTCACTGATCACTGGACTCGGCCCACATCCACACAGTGACTCCATGCCACCCCCGCCGCCTGGAGGAATGCATGGGATGCCCCCCGGAGCCCCCATGCCTCCACATATGCCCCCTCCAGGAGCCCTGCCTCCTCACATGAGGCCACCGCTCCCCATGGACGGATAGCCTTAATGACTTTACTTGAAGCTTTTACATATAATGCATTGTAAATTGATAATGCATCAATTTTGCCTTGTAATGCACCTTATAATGCATTATATGATCTCATGAATAATTATGCATTCATTGTAACATCTTTAGAAAGTATAATGCATTAAAACAAACAAATGTTATAATGCATTTTTAACTTTGGTTACAATTATATAATGCATTATAAGGCACATTATGAATATTTTTTTAAATCATGCATTATACATAAAGGCTTCAAGTGTTAACAATGTATCGTTCTAGACATAAATGGACACGTTTATTTTGTTTCCCCCTTTATTTTCATGTGCACAGCCCTCTAAATATGTAGTGAGTTGACAGTTGTGAACCGCAGCATCTCTACCAAACAATGTCCAAATGTTATTTTTATGCTTTTTTTATTATTAAAAAAACTTGACATGATATTGAAGTGGTGTTGGTCTTTTCTTGTATACTGTAACATCTGAATGAAATGATTTCTTGAAAGAGAAAAGATGTTAGAATTATATTTTGAGGGCACATAAATAAAAAAAAAATGATGTGCACGGATAAAGCTTTTATAATAAGCACACACACACATATATATGTAGTTGGTAATTCTGTGCATTACAAAAATTATTACTAAATCATGATGGTTAATTTTTGTTCTTTTACAAAAAATTTGCTTGATAAGGTGTTGGGAGCTCATGGGTTTTCAGGCTCCTTTTAGTTTTAAGCAAAATTTGCTTTGAAATTAGTTTTGAAGCCTAAAGCTGCATGTTTGTAAGAAACAAGTCTTGTGGATTATTGTGATGGTTTTTTTTAAAGAAACAAATTCATCGCGACATTTTTAACTTTGAATCGTTGCTTCTGGCTAAAATATGACTCCATAATCCATAATAATGCTTCCTCCGGTGAAAAAGTGCATCTGCTGTTGTCTCTCACATCAAAATCCAGCCACATACTTGTTTCGAGCTGTTTAAACGCTGTTTGATCTGTGCAGATTTATCTCCTGATTCACACCAGAACACTTTTTCACTGGAGGAAGAGTTATTATGGATTATGGACTCAAATGTATTTTAGTTAAAAACGTCTTAATGCTGGATTTGTTTCAGTTTTTGTCTTCTCCAGATGTTAACTGATGGACTGGAGTGCTGTGGATTACTTGTGGATTATTGTGATGTTTTTATCAGCTGTTTGGACTCTCATTCTGACGGCACCCATTCACTGCAGAGCATCCATTGCTGAGACACTGATGCAATGCTACATTTCTCCAAACCTGATGAAGAAACAAACTCATCCTAATCTCGGATGTCCTGAGGGTGAGCATATTTTCAGCAAATTTTCATTTTTGGCTGAACTATTCCTTTAAGCAACTTTAAAAAGAACTCAAGAAAACACTATTTACATACGTTTAAAAAAAAAATTATTTTTGCATTGCATTACTTTTACAGCTTTGTCTTAAATATTACTTTAACCATCTTAAAAAGAAACCGGCACTGAAGTACTAATAAACTAATTATTGTTATTGTAACCTCTTGATCTCACCTGACAGTAATCAATGATTTCTTAATATCCTCTAGCAGAATATGAGGTTTGTGAGTTGAGCTTGCAGTCATAATTGCAAAAAGTCCTGTAAAAATCTCAAGGGGTTTATGACTTCAATGACCATAAAGTCTCAAAAGCATACAGATTTTACAAAACAAAAAAGCACCAAATAATACCTTTTTATCATAGGGAGAAGTGCATCGGGATATTGCAAACCTTTCAAGAACATATTTCACCCTATAATCAAAAGAAAACAAATTTTGCTAAAGAAATCGAATCCCTGTAGGATCATTAAGATTTTTTTCAAGACAATTAAGAGCATATGCAATCCCTGTTTTCTTTATGCACTCATTATCTGTGCATCACAGATTCTCTCTTTCTTCATAGGTTTTTGCTTGCTCTCTTTCGCTGGTTTCTTTGGTTTCTTCATCTCTATGTCCTCCTCTTCTTCTTTCACTTCCTTGACTTTCTTCTTGACTTTCATCTCTTTCTCTTTTGTCAGTCTCTCTTTAGTCTCATCTACTTCTCGTCGTCCTCTTCTTCTGCGCTCAGTGAATTTTGTCTCTCTTTTCTTCAGGAGCCTGAGGTCTGGAAGGGCCCGGTGTCTGAGGCCCCTGGAAACTCTCCTGCGACTCGCTCTCTTGGATTTTCCTTCATCATCATCATCATCAATCCACCAGAACAATGTGTCCCATAAGGAAGTGTCCAGCTAAGAGTATTAATTCAGATGAGAATGATTATTATTTTTACATACAGATATGTGCAATAACATGTTTTTCGTGCCTAACTATTTCCATAGTGTCCCTGTGGATAATCATTTTTAATGATAGGCTAACTGTGCATTATTCTTCTTATTACAATGTTGCTCATATTAACATGAAATATTGATTTGAATGGATTTAAAAATAATAATTTTATCTGTACATTATCGTGAAGCTTCCGCCGCTAAGAAAAATAGTCCATCACAATGTACAATATTAAAAACAATATTAATACCAAGTATTCTGAGTTAATTTTCGCCACGTTATTAACCCCTTAACTGTCACCGTCGCAGCTGTGAGACGCTTGGCGCTCTTTTTTTTCCTTGTCCTTTTTCTCTATCAAATCTTTTAGTAATAATCATAAAGTATATATCATTTGAAAGCGTAGAAGCCCAAGATTCATCCTGTGAAAACTATTTTGAAATCGGACATTGCGTTACCATAGAAATGGTACTTTAAAATCTTTTGGCGGTCTCCTCCCCCTTAGTGGGCGGTGTCAAGTGTCATATTACAAAATGCATTAAAACTTTTTAGAATCTTGACGAAAAACATGTCATTGGAAAGGTCTGAGTCTCAGAATTCCATATTTGGTTATTTTGAGATAGAAGTAATATTGACAGAAATCTAGACATTTGTCACAGAAAAAATGCATTAAAATATTTTTTATGGAGTTTGAATGTCAATTTTTTTCATATCAACTTCAAATTTGGAACATAACTTATTTAGACATAAAGCTTTAATTTTATACCAGTTTTAGAGTAAAACCTGTTATGTTAAATATTTATAATAAATAAAATAAAATAAAATTAATATAGTGCATTTTATTTACAGTACATTTAAACTTTTTGATACTTTAATGTTTTGAAAAAATTCAATTTTTGCTATAATCTGCTGATTTTCTTCTTTAAAAAGAGTCCAAAGTGTTAATAAATTACAACAACTTAAGTTTGGATAGTGCACTTTCATGACTATTTTTAAAAAATGGGGAGGTGACAGTTAAGGGGTTAAATTACTGAGACGCACGGTGGTGCTAATTGTGTAAAAGAAAAGAAAATTGCGAGTCGGCGGAGTGATACGAGACACATGAAAGTAGCGCCAGTTTCAGTTACCCGGTTGACCAATCAGAATTAAGCACTTTCATGCGCAAGGCACGAATGCAACGGTCAAAAACGTCAGTCGAGTGTGTCTTTACAAAGAAAAACAACACTTTATTAGCCAAAGCGATATATTTAGCTTTATAGGCCTTGTGTTTGTTTTTGTCCTTACTTCATGCGGTGTTATTTTCCCCCTTTTAATCAGAGCGTGTCTGTCGTTTAGTGCTATGAGCTCTTCACTGACCTCCTTACGGCCTCTGACGGCCTCTGCGTGAGGAGAAAACATCTGTCAGTCATTTTAGAGTTTGGTGTTTTTAGATGTTATGAGTGTTTGGGCCTGTATTTGGCATAAACACACTTGCCGTGTATTCTTTGTAAACCGGAGCTCAGCAGCAGGATGGTTATGGCTGCGATCAGACACCTGTTCAGCGTCACGCCCTCCCACGGCGTCTCGATCTGCGTCAGATTCTGGATGGACAGTGCTTTGCGTAACGACGCTGCTGGACAGACGACAAAACACATGTGGGTCATTCAGCTGTAACACGTTTTAATCTAAATGTAGGTTTAGACATGGTGATGGAAAACAAATATGAGATGGAAAGAAAAATGATATCTAGATGCGTTTGCGTTCGCTCGCAAAACTATTACAAGAATTTTTTCATTCACTTTCAAAACGTTTGCGTTCTGCGTAAAACGATTGCGTTACAACCAGAACCATTTTATTCACTTTAAAAACATTACGAAGCGTTCCTCACAAAACTATTATAAGACATTTTTCGTTCACTTTCAAAACGTTCTGACGAGAATTTTTAAATTTGCTTTCAAAACGTTTGCGTTCTCTAGTAAAACGATTGCGCTCCGACCAGAACCTTTTCAGTAACTTTAAAAACTGTACGAAGCGTTCGATCGCAAAACTATTACAATAAACTTTTCGTTCACTTTCAAAACTTTTGCGTTCTCTAGTAACACGATTGTGTTCCGACCAGAACCTTTTCATTAACTTTAAAAACTTTACGAAGCGTTCGCTCGCAAAACTATTACAATAAATTTTTCGTTCACTTTCAAAACTTTTGCGTTCTCTAGTAACACGATTGTGTTCCGACCAGAACCTTTTCATTAACTTTAAAAACTTTACGAAGCGTTCGCTCGCAAAACTATTACAATAAATTTTTCGTTCACTTTCAAAACTTTTGCGTTCTCTAGTAACACGATTGTGTTCCGACCAGAACCTTTTCATTAACTTTAAAAACTTTACGAAGCGTTCGCTCGCAAAACTATTACAATAAATTTTTCGTTCACTTTCAAAACTTTTGCGTTCTCTAGTAACACGATTGTGTTCCGACCAGAACCTTTTCATTAACTTTAAAAACTTTACGAAGCGTTCGCTCGCAAAACTATTACAATACATTTTTTGTTCACTTTCAAAACTTTTGCGTTGTCTCGTAAAACGATTGCGTTCCGACCAGAACCTTTTCATTAACTTTAAAAACTTTACGAAGCGTTCGCTCGCAAAACTATTACAATAAATTTTTCGTTCACTTTCAAAACTTTTGCGTTCTCTCGTAAAACGATTGCGTTCCGACCAAAACCTTTTCATTAACTTTAAAAACTTTATGAAGCGTTCGCTCGCAAAACTATTACAATAAATTTTTCATTCACTTTCAAAACTTTTGCGTTCTCTAGTAAAACGATTGCGTTCCGACCAGAACCTTTTCATTAACTTTAAAAACTTTACGAAGCGTTCGCTCGCAAAACTATTACAATAAATTTTTCATTCACTTTCAAAACTTTTGCGTTCTCTAGTAAAACGATTGCGTTCCGACCAGAACCTTTTTATTTACTTTCAAAACTTTACAAAGCGTTCGCTCGTAAAACTATTACAATAATTTTTTCGTTCACTTTCAAAACGTTCTGACGAGAATTTTTTAATTCGCTTTCAAAACTTTTGCATTCTCTCGTAAAACGATTGCGTTCCGACCAGAACCATTTTATTCACTTTCAAAACTTTACAAAGCGTTCGCTCGTAAAACTATTACAAGAATTTTTTCAATCACTTTCAAAACGTTCTGACGAGAATTTTTATTCACTTTCAAAACTTTTGCGTTCTATTGCAAAACTATTACGTCCCAATGAGAAACTTTGCTTTCTCTCGTAAAACATTTGTGTTCTCTTGCAAAATTATCGTGGTACCGAGAATCGTTGCGTGCCCTCGCAAAATCACTGGAAATATAGTTGTTCCTCCCACATCATATTATTTCAATTACAAAAATGTTTGCAAGTGAAAAAAATTAGATGGGAGGAAAAGTCGTTTTCAATGCTTTTTGCGTTCTCTCACAAACGAACAGGAATGAAGTTTTTCCTCCCATCGCAATTTCTTTCTTTCATTATTATTATTTTTTATTTATTTATTTATTTTGTACCATCCCCATGCCTTTTTATTACAAACACTGATCTTCATTTCCGTTAATTATCAGACTTACTAAAAAGTTCAATTAAAATTTTTATAAATAACATATATTTAGCTAAATAAAATTTTTTTTTGATTTAATGCATCTTACAGTACTATAGCTAATATAAAAAAATGATAATGTTAGAAACTAAATATTTTCCAAATAATATTTTACATGTTTATAATGTTATTTTTTTCGCTGTTTAAATTTGATCTTTTTGCGTAAAAAAAACATATAGCTGTCTGTTAAATTTTAGGATAGGGCTTCAGATGGAAATTCAATTAAATTAAATTGATTCAGGATGAAGAAGCTATTATGATTTGAGTTACGTCATAACACCACTAACATCTTTGCTAATGAAACCAGCCTAAGATAATTACTGGTCTGACGGGTCTGGTCTGATGTGGTTTAGTACACACACTTACTGTTGGGAAGTACATTTACTTCTTATTTTTACAGGTTGTTTTTGGTCACGAGTTATCTTGCATTTGTTTGACCCAAGTGAATACTGATGGTCTAAAATTAAACAACAAAGAGAGGTCAAGAATAGATTGAAAGAGTGCGGATGAGCATGAGTTTGTGTTTCGCAGGTGATCCGAGCGACATACTGGCGCTGGAGACCGGATGTTCCCGTGGAATCATCTTCGGGACCTGCTGGACGATTGGAGCTTCCTGCAGGACACAGAAGGTTTATTAATGCATTGGTAAATGTGTGTGTTCGAGGTCATGTTCAGATGGTTTGCAGGCCGTGAATGTGGCGGCGTGATCTCCAGCTGTCATGTGATTTCAGACTCACCTCTCGCACCCTCCTCTGAGCGTACATCTCTAAAAACAACAACAGCAACACATCAGACGCACATCACAAACAGCTCACTGAGGAAACAATACGTTCTCAGGCATTTTAATGAATAAAAATGCTAGTTAACCTGATAATCTGTTAAGTTTAATCAATAAAAATGCAGTGATGTTGTACAATGCAATAGTATAAAAATGATTTGCTTTATGATTAACTGTAAAAACCCATTTACTTTGGGGAAATTGCATGCATTTCTGCAGTAATATTGTTAAAGTTATAATTTTTGATCATGTTAGTAATGATCTATAACTTTAGAGAACTTTCCTTACATTTAATTCGATTATTTTAGTTGGATTTTTAATGAAGTGGGATCAGATTTAGTTTTAGATTTATCAAAAATAATAATTATAATTTTTGTTTGTTTTATGTGTTTTTTTTTTATATATAGTTTATTTATTTACTTGTGTCTCACAGGGTTATTATTGTTGAAACCAAAATTAAAAGCATTAAAAAAACATTTTCGTTACTTGAAATAAAGTAAATGCTAACTGAAATAAAAAAATATATATATATAGTTGCCAAGGCAACATTTTTCACTTTAATTTAGTTTAACTTGATGTACTGAAATAACTAAAATCAAAATACAAAATAAAAATACATATAGACATATATTTAAAAAAAAAAAACTTCTAAAAATGGCAAAAATCTGTCATTTTTAGTTAATAAAAAATGCAAGTTAACCTCTTAATCGATTATCTTTAAGCAGTGAAAAATAACATTAGATTTAACAAACAATGCATGTGATTTTATTGTACAGTGCAATGCTATAAAAAATGTAAGAATGAATTGCCTTATAATTTACAGTAAAAACCTATATGCAACAAGAAATTGCATGCACTTTTACAGTAAGATTGTTCAAATAATGTTTTGAAAGTAAAAACTGCAAGTCACTTTATAATCATGTGGCTGTAGAGAGAGCTGTTGTCCGTTCATGTGTTCGGTGTCATGTTGCTCGTGTCTGTCAAGGTTATTGTGATGTATTATTAGACTCAGTGTTCACTTTAACACCACAAATAGTGTGGATGCTTTCAGCCTGATCTTAATTTAGAAAGAATGCTTTGTTTCCAAGACATCTTGACTCCTGAGGCTTTTATATTTATGTTAGAAACAGAAATACAGTGTAGAAACATGCTCATTTGTACCTGCTCTGCCTCCTGTTCGCGCTTGTCTGATAGGTTTCTGTGGAGGAACTTCTTGCAGTGGTTTGCCAAGCTCTTCCTCAAATGTCTCAAAGGTGCTTTCGTCCATAGCTCACCTGAGAAACAAGGTGAATTTTGAAAGCTAGAGGCCCAAAGTTAAAAATACTTGATCCTTTCAGAGCTTCAGCACAGTCACACCGCAGTTAATATCACATTAAACACCTCAGATAATAAAACACAGACACCCATGAAGGAAACACACTGTTGCATTGCAATTTACATTTTGTCTTGTAATTGTTTTGCAAAGTTTTAAACCCAAATGATCAAATGCAACAGTGTTTAAGCTTCATGCATTATGCAAAAATATCTATGGTAAATATTTTAGAGCACAGCATTGTTTTTTTTGTTTTTTTTTTCAAGACCTGTAAATTATAATTTTAAAATTTAAATATTTTGTTTTAAAATATTTACATTTCAATACTGTGAAAATATTCAGATGAAATATTTTAGAGTAGTGCATAATTGTAAAATATTTTCCAGACCTGTAAATCACATTTTAAAACAAAAGATTTAAATGTCAAAATTTTGATTCACAGGCCTTTTTTTAATTTTTATTATTATGCTGTACTCTAAAATATTTAATCAGATAGAAATCGGTCTTGTGGGAGCTATGTATCTCTAGAATCATTTTTACAAATCCAGTAATCACAAACAGATGGAAAAGTCATTTACATTCATTAGTCAAACAGTGCAGGAACATTACAGTCAGTCATTTTATGTCAAAAAACACTGCAAATGACTTTTTACTTTATGCTATTTCCAGAGCATTTTTACTTCATGCTATTTCTTGAGTGTTCGAATAATAACGGTCCTTAAATATCCACAGAGTCCGTCACACACACATCAGAAGCACAAACAGCTCATCCAGCCACTGGACTTCACTTTTGACCCCGGTAACAGCGCGGCTTACCTGCATAGATGTGAGCAGGAGACCCGAGGAGGAGCAGGCGGAGAGGACGGCGGTGTGAGAGCGCTGGAGCATGTGTAGGACACACACACACACACACATCACCAGAGACACACTCTCTCTCTCTCTCACACACACACACACACACATCACCAGAGACACACTCTCTCTCTCTCACACACACACGCACACTCTCACACACACGCGCACACACCCACACATCACCAGAGACACACTCTCTCTCTCTCTCACACACACACACACACATCACCAGAGACTCACACACACACACATCACCAGAGACACACTCTCTCTCTCACAAACACACACATCACCAGAGACACACTCTCTCTCTCACACACACACACACACACAAACACACACACGTCACCAGAGACACTCTCTCACACACACACACACACACACACACACACTCACTCTCTCACACACACACACACTAAAGATACATTAGCACAAGCACATTTTCAAGTTTTATATATAGTATAATGTTGATTCACACATATTAAAGATACATATATTTTACTTCATATTATTGATTAAATATGACATAATATTTAATAATAGTAATGTAATTAAATAATTATTTTATAGTTAATTAATAATGAATATTATTCAATACTATTTTATATATTCTTATATAATCAGTAAGTATTATCAATATATATATATATATATTGTATTGCAAGGAAGATATTGTTAAATTATGATTTTCTTTATTTTAATTATTATTTTAATTGGTAATATTCTGAGGCTGCCAAGTAAATAGCCTTTGATTAATTTATGGAATAATTTAGAAATAAGAAACAGAAAACAGTACAGGACACATCAAGCCAGATACTTTATTAACAATTCTTTCCTTTGTATGTGTATAATGCATCTGTTGCATAACTGTAATACTATTAATGTGTGTAAAATTCACTGTTGCACAGAGCAAGAGAGTCGATCAGAGACGAGCACTAGAGGATGCTGTGACTCCTTGTGAATGATGGTGGGCTTGCATTAAATCTACAGATCAACAAATCTGACCTGAATTTGACTGTGAATTCTCGTGTACACCAACTGTAAGAGAAATATAACAGAGCATGAGCTGAAAACCAAAGCCAGCTCTCTTTATTAAGTAACACATTACAGGATTGTTTGGGTGGTAATATGTCTGCAATTCCTCTGATATCTTTCCAGTGGCAACAGTTGCATCATGAGCGACGTCTTTAAAGCATCAACTGAAGCATCTCTCTCTCCTTCATGGCTGATTTCACTGCGATTAGGAGGTGAGATGGACTGACAGTGTGTCCCGACTGCACAGCCGAAGAGCTTTCAGCTGTCTGCTCTCATTAAAGCTTCTGTTCGGAGGGAGAGACAGTATTTCAGGTTTCTCAGGAGTGGAAATGGCGTCTCCGTGTGACCTTTCCCAGCTCAGATGTCAGCCACGTGCTTTTAGCATCTGATGTTAATGCTCAGGTGCATGGTGCAGACGGCACGAAAGCTTCAAGAACAATGAATGTTCAGTTCTTACTCAACATTTCACAGATACTTCTCACCCAGACGGCGTTCATTCAGTAACAGTTCTTTTAGGCTAGCAGCACACCACATAAATGCAGATCAAAAATAAATAATACTAATAGTAAGGAAGCATCTGCTAAATACATACAGGGAAGGCCGGGGCTAGTTGTCAAGTTCTTTGTTGTTGTTGTTACTTTTCTCCAGAAAGGGTTTATTTTTTAAATTAATTTACAAAAAACTTGTTTGGGACACAAAACCTGATTTTTGAGATCTAGATTTTTTTTTCTTCTTCAAATCAAACCAACAAATCCCTGGGATTACATCCATTAATTTCCATAAGATAATTAATAAGTAGAAAAGATGTGCATGTGTATACATAAACAGCCACTTATGTACATACTCACACACACTGTATAAATAAATAATAACAATAAATAAAAAAATACAGTAAATGTTAAATAAAAAAAATTTATGATAATTTATTTTTAATAAGTAAATGATAAAATTAAAAATGTGACAACTAGCCCTGGTCTACCCGATTAATGAAAGCTCTTAATTGTTGAGCACAGCTTAATTGATAATTTCACTCATATTTTCACAGCTTTATGAAATATACTCTACTGTTCAATTTGGAGTTTGGAGGTCGGTAAGGTAATGTTTATGAAAGAAGTATTTTCTGCTCACCAAGGCGGCATTTATTTGATCAAAATTACAGTAAAAATTGTGAAATATTATTGTAATTTAAAACAGCTGTTTTACAGCCATGCACAGGTGCAGCAGAATGAATCCGTGCCGTTACAGGACACTGATAATTCCCTGGAATGAAGTGTGATTTATTATTTATTTAGGAGGTGCAGGCTGCCTGTCAGAATCATCTGCATCTCAAACATGCATGCCAGAATACTAAACACTGTAAATCAACAGTAAACAAAAACTACTGTAAGTGTAACTAAACTGTGAAGTGAAAACTTCATCAATAAGCCTTTGCACTTCAACAGTTTATGTGTGTTTGGAAAAAAAAAAAATCTATTTTGCAGAAAATGAAGCCTGTTTATGCTGATTATTAGAAACATTTCTGATTATCATCAATGTTGAAAACAGTTGTGCTGCCCAATATTTTTGTGGATACATTTTATTTTTCAGGATTCACAGATGAATAGAAAGTTCAAAAGAGCAGCGTTTATTTGAAATAGGAATCTTTTGTAACATTATAAATGTCTTTACTGACACTTTTGACCAATTTAATGCATCCTTGCTGAATAAAAGTTTAAAAAAAATACCCCAGATTTCTGACCTGTAATATATGACTGACTGAAATACATTTCAAATCTAGGTCCCACTTTATATTAAGTGGCCCTTAACTACTATGTACTTACAATTAAATTAATAATTTGGTACAATGCACCTATTGTGTACATACATGTTTTTACATTGTACTTATATTTTAAAAATACCTGCATGTAATTACATCTGTAATTAATTTCTGTAATTACATTTATAATTACACTGTCGACCCACCCTTAAACCTGTCACTAACCTTACCCACATCCCACCTCAATAGCAGCAAAAGTGTTTTGCAATACAATATGAACACAATAAGTTCATTGTACTTATTTTTTGATGTAAGTACTTAGTAGTTAAGGCCACTTAATATAAAGTAGGACCCAAATCTATTTCAGGACGCAGCGGGGTTCAACTGCTCTCATGCGCACCTGAGCGATCATCAGTTATAGTCTCTCTGCTAACAGTGACCTGAAGCAACAACAAATGATCTCGAGCCTTAAAAGCGTTTGAGGCCTTTCTGAGCCGCTGCCAGTGTTTAGTGGAGGGTAAGAAAGTGGGCTAACGTCACCCTGGGCCTCTAAATACACCAAACGCATCTGAAGCTCCAGCAGGTCTTCACTGAGAGAAACGACACTGTTTTCTGTTCCTCGTAAAGGACACAAGCTGAACGCTCCATAAACCAGACCTTGTCCCAGGACACAAGACTGCGCAGATGGGCTGCAAAGCTCTGTGATCTTTGGCAAGGAGCTTGTTTGGAGCCGAGACACAGCTCTATGGCTTTCTGGAGACACATTTTGGATGTAGTTGAAAGCAAACACGACATCGGTGCGGTGTAATGGCCTTTCTCTTGATTTATTGCTCTTCTAAATACATGAATGTGATCAGATGTCTGTATTTGTGTGTCAAATGCTGCTTGTTTCTACCATACTTTTTGCTCAAGAACTTTTAATCATTTGGTATATTGGTGATTTTTACAGGTTTGTGACAACCACAAATCATTTTGAACACAAGATCTATTGTTTTTTAAACATTTTGCTTGTAAAGTGTTTGCAAGAAATCACACTTGCCTTGATATTTTGTATCTAATGCAATTTATAAGTATGATTGAAGTATACAAATACTTTTCGGCCCTCTGTACACTATCTAGAAATTGATACTTTTATTCATCAAGCATGCATTAAATTGATCAAAAGTGACAGTGAAGACATTTAGAATGTTACAAACGATTCCGCTGTTCTTTTGAACTTTCTATTCATCTGTGAATCCTGAAAAATAAAATGGAAAACTCTTATTTTAAATTGTAATAATATTTCACTGTTTTATTGCATTTTTGATCAAATAAATTCAGCCTTGATGAGCAGAAGAACATAATAAAAAAATCGTACCAACCAAACCTTTGAACAGTAGTGTAGAAGTAATTATATTGGATGTTTTTCCATAATGACTACAGTGTATAATAACTGATTTATTTTTTGCAACGAGGACAGACATCTGCCGTTTAATGTGAATGTAGCATCTGTTTATATCAGCAGTCGTTTTGAGTCATTCTGAACTTCCTCATGATCTCATATAGATCGCTGGTTCATGTGGAACAAACACGTTTCTGTGCCTTATAGATGCAAATGCATGCTTTATTGAACAACACTAATGATTTATCTTTAGTGTCCAAGCGCCTACCTTACCTTTACTAATGGATTACACTTAGATGTTAAATAATTAGTGTTTGCTAAGTCAATTTCTCACACTTGATGTTAGAGATTTTAAGTTTTATTAAACTTCAGCATGTTGTTTTACTTCTATTACAGACACTTTGAGTGATCAGATGCACCATTTTCAACCATAAAACAGGTTAAAAAAATCCCACAGATGCACATTAAAGGAGGAACCCAAGTCATATCTACAGACCAGAAGATCACAGAGACGCGATAAATCACCCAGAATGCCCTTGCATCATGCTGCTGAGTTTTGCACGGGCAAACATCACTCACATTTTCTTTAAAAGATGCAAAAATATATTTGTATAACGCCATCGGAGCACCTGTCTTGTGTTTCAAATGGAAATCATGCATGTTGCATGAGCCTCAGGCAGACGTGTGTTCATATGTCTGCTTTAGTATAACAGCCTGTCCATCACACACACGCACACACTCACTCACACACTCACACACTCACTCACTCACTCACACACACACACACCCCCTCACACACACACTCACACACACACACA
>NW_015555706.1:181068-184985 GCF_001515605.1 Sinocyclocheilus anshuiensis
TGTCTATATATATATATATATATATATACACATATATATATATACACACACACACACACACACAGACACACACACACACACTCACTCTCACTCACTCACACACACACACACACGTACGTGTTTGACTAGGATATAAACTGTTTTCAGACATGCACTCAAACTCAGGCAGACAGACAGAATAAATGCTAGCGGTGCACAAATATGCTCACATACGTTCCCGGGAGTTGATTCAGAAAAGAAAAGTTCTCTGAGTTTCCTGTTGAAATTTGGAACAAGGTGTTTCAACTGCAGGAATACAGTACATCAATGTAACCATGGCAACGTCTCCGGCAGCTCTCTTTATAAACTGACTTCTGAGAGCTCATAGATGTGTATGTGTGTGTGTGTGTGTCACTTCACGCTCGACTGTGACTGACATGCACAGTGTGAGAGAATGAATAGATATTTTAGACATTTCGAAAAGGAAAGGCTCTATAATTCAGCTGATTTACAAAAACAGTGTGTGCTTTTATTATAGAGGCTCTGTTTACAAACCTAGCAAGCTGACTACCTAGACAGTATTTTAAGGCACTATAGACGGTCTTCCGATGGTGTTCTGAAAGGTGTACGGCATAATTATTATGCTGGGTGACAAAAATCAAGGCGTAGCTACTATGTTTTGCCTTCGTAGCACTATATGCTCCTTAAGTGTCTTCTGCTCACCAAGGCTGTATTTATTTAATCAAAAATACAATAAAAACAGCTAAATATTATTAGAATTTCAAACAGCTGTTTTCTATGTGAATATCTGTTAAACTGTAATGTATTTCTGTGATGCGCAGCTGTATTTTCAGCATCATTACTCCAGTCTTCAGTGTCACATGATCTTCAGAAATCATTCTAATATGCTGATTTGCTGCTCAAGAAACATTTCTGATTATTATCAATGTTGAAAACAGCTCTGCTGCCCAATATTTTTGTGGAAACTGTGATACATTTTATTTTTCAGGATTCACAGATGAATAGAAAGTTCAAAAGAACAGCATTCATTAGAAATAGAAAAACAGAAGTTGAGGTGACTTTGTTTCTCCAGACCGCTGGAGTTTGAAGGAACACAAGCTTCTGCACTGATTCATATTTCATCTGCTCGTTGAAGATTTAGGTCAATATTCAGCATCAGAGAAACGTCATTAAAATTCACAGACGGCAAAGAGGGATTTTAAGAGACGAGGAGAGGTGTGTCGTTTAAAAGAACACGAGGAGAAACCCACAGATGAAGATACAAAAAAAAACTTGTTTTTTGGGTTGAATCTCACAAGAGAACATGTTCTCAAATCCCCTTCCAAAAAAAAAAAGATATTTTTATTTGTAAATTAAGCCTGTTTTTTTTTTACTTATTTTTAAATTTATATCTGTTTAATTATTTATTTATTTATTTTCATTTTTCATTGTCATTTTATTTATTTTATTTTGTCGTGAAATGTGACCTGCACATAACCCGACAGCTTTTGTGAGATTGACTCTTGAACATGGTACCATGTTAATTATTGCAAATCTTTTATTACCATGGTTTCTATCAAAGTACCATGGTATTACCATATGATCCCATTACTACACCTTAGTACAACATTGTAAGGAGAAAAAGAGAAAGAATGAGCGAGGCTGTGTGTTAAGAGTCACTCGCATGCGTGTGTGTGTGTGTGTGTGTGTGTGTGTGTGTGAGTGAGAGAGCAGGGAAGCTTCTGGAAAAGCTATGTGCCGAGAGAAATGAATGTTCACTTGAGCTCTGCCGGAGGAATAATAATCACAGCGCTATTGATCCCTGGATAACAGTCAGACCTGATAAGATGAGATGAGAGAGAGAGAGAGAGAGAGAGAAAGAGAAATGAAGACCAGTGTGTGTGTTTATGGAAATTGAGTATAGTTTGTCTGGTGTTACAGGAACAGCCAGAATGATGGAAAGTCACAGAAACTCAATAATCTCTCAGTCCTCTCAGACGTGTGAGATCGACTCTGGAATGACTGTCAGCTCACAAATGTATCTCTGTTAGTGACACCTAGTGTGCTGCCTACCTAGAAAGCATTTGAAGGCATCATAGATGCAGCCCGCACATTAAGGTTTTTCAGCAGAATCAAGTCTCCATATGAGTGAGCGATACATTGAATATAAGTCGATATTATCGCAGACGATATCAAATTCGAGATGTTGTGTATGTTATATCTTTCAGATGCTCCCGTGCGTATTTGTGTAAGTGTGTCAAACAGCCGCTGCGAAGTTTCTGGATTGACAACCTCATTTAAATGCGGGATTGAATCTGAAAATGTGAAATTTTAATAACAGTGATAACCAAACTAATAGACAATTTTCATATTTTTATAATTCATGTTTTTATGTTTCTTGTTCTGTTCATTTTGGGGGGGGGGGGAAGCCGTAAGTGGTCACTATGTCTACATTATTACTATTTTTTAACTGTTGATTTTGCAGTAAACAATTTGTTTGTGCTTTGTAACAATAGCTGTTCTATTACATGGTTTCTGCGGCTCTTAAAAAGTCGTAATTTGCCCATCCACTATTTAAGGCCTTAAAAGGAGCTTAAATTGAAAGGCATGGCATTAAATGCTGCGTACACTGCAAAAAATGACCATCTTCTACAGTATTTTGTTTCCAGTACAAATACCTAAACATCCTTCAATCATGATACATTAACTTGAGACACAAAATGAAGCAATTAGGTCTTGTTTTCTGAACAAAATGAAGTGAGTTTGTGCTTAAAACAATAACAAATATTTGCCAGTGGGGTATTAAGTTTTCTAAGCCCATTGGCAGATATTTGTTCTTCTTTTAGTCATAAACTCAGTTCATTTTGCTCCATTTCTCAGAAAACAAGGCTTCTTATTTTCAGTCAATTTGCTTCTCCGGTAAATGCATCTTGATTTAAGAATCTTTAGACATTTGCACTGGAAAACAAGACAAAAACACTGACGAAGAACAGATCACAGTAAAAGTAAAAGTAAAAGTTATTTCCATATTCTAGTGTTTGGGAGCACTAGTGTTTGGGAGCCATTTTTGTTTTTGTAAAAATGATTTATAAAAAGGTAATGGAGATCAATATGAAGTTGTATTTTCAAACTTTGAAGTGTTGCTAATACAACTCATCGTGTGACATTTATATTTAGAGAACTTATTGACGAATTGTGTTCCCATCAATTTATTCCTTAAATTTTCTTAGCTTGGTCTTAAAAAGGTCTTAAATTTACCTTCATAAAACCTGCAGAAACCCTGCATTAGCTGGAGACACAAAATCACCTTTTTACATTTTTCAAGAGCAAATGCAAAAATATAGATGTATATATTGAATATCGTGAAAATTTGGAAGAAATATTAAGATATATATTTTTAGATATATTTTTGCCCACATCAGTCATTCGTAAGGTTCACACAAGATGCCTTCTTGCATTCATTTTAAAATAAAATGTAATGCATTTAGCTTTTTTTCAGCATTTTTAGGAAACTGTGTACGGCCCCTTGGAAAGCAGTAGACTGCGAGACACTGACTGGGCTTTGGAACCGATCCTGTGTGTGTGTGTGTGTGTGTGTGTGTGTGAGTGAGTGAGTGAGTGAGTGTGAGAGTGAGTGAGTGTGTGTGTGTGTGTGTGTGTGAGTGAGTGAGTGAGTGAGTGTGAGAGTGAGTGAGTGTGTGTGTGTGTGTGTGTGTGAGTGAGTGAGTGAGTGAGTGTGAGAGTGAGTGAGTGTGTGTGTGTGTGTGTGTGTGAGTGAGTGAGTGAGTGAGTGTGTGTCTGTGTGTGTGAGTGTGTGTGTGTGAGTGAGTGTGTGAGTGAGTGAGTGTGTGAGTTTGAGTGAGTGATTGAGTGAGTGAGTGTGTGAGTGTGTGTGTGTGTGTGTGTGTGTGTGTGTGTGTGTGTGTGTGTGTGTGTGT
>NW_015555706.1:185255-187392 GCF_001515605.1 Sinocyclocheilus anshuiensis
ACAAAGTTTCCTGTAAGGGGTAGGTTTAGGGGTAGGGTTGGTGTAGGGCAATAGCACATACAGTTTGTACAGTATAAAAACCATTACGCCTATGGAATGTCCCCATAAAACATGGAATGTGTGTGTGTGTGAGTGAGTGTGTGTGTGTTCAGGGGTTGTCAGCAGTGAATGAGCAGTGTGTGTTTGCGCACATTATGTTCCACAGAAACATCCACACACAGACATCCATTAAACGGTAAGCCAAGAATGAAATCAAAAGACTCTGAAAATCTTCCCCTGCTGATGTAGAAATTACAGCCTCAGGTCTGTTTACCTGCTCCAGATTCACAGATTAAACCTCAACACGCTCTGAATCTCAATAATGTTACTTCATGAAGATCAGAGGCGGAGTTTCCCTGATGCATCACACCAGAAGCGACAAGGTATGTTTATGCAGTTTTTAATGCACAGAGGCAGTGTAAATCACAGGAAACATTGTATTACATGCTTGAAAGTTTATTATTGATTTTTGTGTACAGCCAACAAAAAACAAGACTGCTGATTGTAATGACAACAGCAAGTGAAGTCTATGAAATCAAAATTAACTCTTTACTTTTCCAGAGCTTCCCCAGCCACTTTATTTTTTATCATGCATCGGAAATAGTGTAAGTTTAGTATCAAATATGGGAATTTTTTGCATTTATTTGCTAGACATTTTAAACTCTAGCTTGTCTCTGGCCTTCTAATCTAAATTTTATTTTTAGGTTTATAACCCTAAAATTACCCATGCAAAGTCAGTTATTGCACTAACTGAATTCTGTTTCAAAAGCAGAATTTTATTTTCATGTTGTTAAAAGAATAGTTCATCCAAAAAATGGAAATTTGCATAAAATGTAGCATTTCACCAATGGATCTTCTGCAGTGAAATGTGCAGTGAGCAATATGTATACTGCAGTATAAAGTATACACACTTGGCACCCAGTATGCAATTTTTCACTATGCATAGACTAATGTGCATGTATGCACTTGTCAAAAACATGTATCGCAATATGAACATTGCAGTATAAAGCATATATACTGTGCACAGTATGCAATTTTTCAGTTTGCACAGACTAATATGCTTGTATTTGCCAAAATGTGTAGTGATCAAAATGCATAATGTAATGTGAAGTATATAAACTGTGTATAGTATGCGTTTTTTCAGTGTGCATAAACTAATGTACACATATCTGCCAAAATGTGCTGCTAACAATATGTATACTGCAGTATGCAGTATATATACTATGCATAGTATACCAGTTTTCAGTATACCTAAACTAATGTGCATGTATTTCTCATAATATGCAGCGAACAATATGTATACTGCAGTATAAAGTATCTATACTGTGCACAGTATGTAATTTTTCAATATGCAGAAATGTGCAGTGAACAATGTATAAAGTATACACACTGGGCACACAGTGTGCAATTTTTCACTATGCATAGACTAATGTGCATGTATGCACTTGTCAAAAACATGTATTGCAATATGTATATTGCAGTATAAAGTATATGTACTGTGCACAGTATGCAATTTTTTCAGTTTGCACTGACTAATATACTTGTATTTGTCAAAATGTGTAGTGATCAATATCTACACTGTAGTGTGAAGTATATATACTGTGTATAGTATGCATTTTTTCAGTATGCCAAAATGTGCTGCGAACAATATGCATACTGCAGTATAAAGTATCTATACTGTGCACAGTATGCAATTTTTCAGTATGCAGTTGGTTTCCATCACAGACTCACTGTAAGCGTGCACAGATCTAATATTCTGCGACCAGAAGCGCTCGTATAACTTCTGTTTCACCTAGAGCAAGAGATGAGCAGAATAAATAAGTGCAAAACTAAACAACAACAGCAGAAAGATGTGTGTCAAAGAGAGGCTGTTCTACAGAAGGCTACGTGAAGAGGAAATGAGTGTCATCTGAACAGCTCTCAGGAAATATGAAGGGTGTGCAGACGATATAGAAACTCTCTGAAATGAACAGCTCCTCTGTATTATAAACAATATCTGATTATTATTACTTCTATGTTGTATTTATATACTCACAGAGAGAAAATTAATTAGTGGTGTATGATAAGTCAATCATCATTACTACTGCTCATACTTAAT
>NW_015555706.1:188004-188731 GCF_001515605.1 Sinocyclocheilus anshuiensis
TATTAACAAAGCAATAATTTTTATGCTTTTAGTTTTAATGGTAACGCTTTACAATAACTTTCCTTAGTTAACCTTACCTAATGCATTAACTTGCATTAACTAACGAGCAATACATTTGTTACAGTATTTATGAATCTTTGTTAATTTTAGTTAATTAGTTAATTAGTAATGAGTTGATTTTAGCTCAGGTTCATCAAATAATATTAACAGAGATGATTTTAAAAATGTATTAGTAAAAGTGAGGTGACGTGACAGGTGGCCAAGTATGGTTACCCATACTCGGAATTAGTGCTCTGCATTTACCCATCCAAAGTGCACACACACACAGAATATGAAGGGTGTGCAGACGATATAGAAACTCTCTGAAATGAACAGCTCCTCTGTATTATAAACAATATCTGATTATTATTACTTCTATGTTGTATTTATATACTCACAGAGAGAAAATTAATTAGTGGTGTATGATAAGTCAATCATCATTACTACTGCTCATACTTAATAAAAGTTAATAATTTAAACAAAATGTAAAAATTTAAAGCACAACATGACATACATCTGTGAGTATATATATATATATCACACACTCTCATTTCTACACACATTAATCAGTTTTATATTAGTATCAAGATAATATTAGTTTATAATTATATATTTTCCCATTCTAATTTTAGAAAAAAATTGGAAATGTTGCATTTTGCCTGGACAAAAAATCTGAAATATAATGTTA
>NW_015555706.1:188791-190164 GCF_001515605.1 Sinocyclocheilus anshuiensis
GGTGGGAGAGAGCGCTGTACATTCACTCCCCCCACCTACAATCCCTGCCGGTACGAGACTCGAACCCACAACCTTTAGGTTACGAGTCCAACTCTCTAACCATTAGGCCACGACTTCCCACATGTACATGTTGATATTAACATTAAATATGATTAATTAATACTTTTTTTCATTGTTAGTTCTTAAGGAAGTTTATTGTAAAGTGTTACCCATTTTAATTAACTATAATAACCCTGATATCAATCGCTGATAATCACAACATTGAGTTTTGCACAGGCAAGTGTCATTCTTATTTGCTTTAGAAAATAAGGATTTATATTTTACAGTATGTGAAAGCTCATGATGGGATGCGGGTCAGACTGTAAATGTCACTGCATCATCTGTCCGACAGGTAATAACAGCATTACATTTATTTTACAGCAGGCCTGCATGTCTGAATCACATCGCATATAAAGTCAAGATGCATCTGCTTAACATTCTCTGTGCCAATAATATTTTTCGCACACAGCGGGCTGAAGAGCACCCGGCGAGGTGCCTGACAATGTAATCTATGATTTTGAGCAAATCCACTGATGACAACACGACCAAACTCCCACCGGTCCAGATGCAATTTAAAATCTGCCAACAAAAGTCAAACAGTCAGGAGCCCACTTCAAAATGTTTAACACCCTGATTTCCCCGCTTATTGTGCGGCTGCTGTAGACGCATTCGTAAAACAGTCACGTCGTCTGCTCGTTCAACCTCATGTAGCGGATGCTGAGAATTACTCACCACTGCTGAGAACTTTCAAACACCCGCAAGACTGCTTCATCAGCCCACCGCTGCTGTGTGTGGCATATTCATCTGGATATGTACAGGACTTTAAGATTGTTCCTTCATAATGACATCTGATGCACAGGAGGATGAATAGTTTTATCACTGTTCGAGCATGTGAGGAAAAAAACTGTATGTTTGAGTAAAGTAATATCTGATCTCAAAGCACTCAATGTAAGAAGACATCGGCATTAAAGGAATTGTTCACCCAAAAGGTCATCCAAGATTAGGATGAGTTTGCGTCTTCATCAGATTTGTAGAAAGCATACTGAAAATTTGTATACTGTGCACAGTATAGATACTTTATCCTGCAGTGTACATATTGTTCGTTGCATATTTGGGCAGATATGTGTAAATTAGTTTATGCATACTAAAAATTGCATACTGTGCACAGTATATATACTTCATACTGCAGTATGCATATTGTTCGCAGCACATTTTGGCAGATATGTGTAAATTAGTTTGTGCATACTGAAAAATTGCATACTGTGCACTAGGGCTGCACGATAAATCGCATGCGATATTTAATGCGCATCTTGTCAGAAAGCCGGTTCTGTAAT
>NW_015555706.1:190319-203710 GCF_001515605.1 Sinocyclocheilus anshuiensis
CTGACGAGCTGCGCAAAAAATCGCGCGAATATGAACGTGGTTTAGCGCAGCTCGTCAGTGAACAACGGCTCTGTGTAGTTAATGCTGCTCAATGTGAAAGCCCACAGGTGATGGAGATTTACCGCTGATTACAGAACCGGCTTTACTGATAAGATGCGCGTTAAATATCGCATGCGATTTATCGGGCAGCCCTACTGTGCACAGTATATATGCTTTACACTGCAATATACATATTGCGATACATGTTTTTGACAAGTGCATACATGCACATTAGTCTGTGCATACTGAAAAATTGCATACTGTGTGCCCAGTATGTATACTTTTACTGCAGTACACATATTGTTCACTGCACAATTTGGCAAATGCATACATGCACATTTCTGCATACTACAAATTTTCATACTATGCACAGCATACATACTGCATACTACTAATTTTCAAAAATAGTATTTAGAGTGCCATTCCAAACCATCAGAGATATTCAGTTCCCCTCAGAAAAGATGAAATATCGGATTAGACATTGTATGCATGACAGTAAAGGGCTAAATTCTTAACACTGCTCTGATAATGACATGAATATTTATTTTTTACTAATAACTTCTGAATTGCTTTGACTTTGAAATGACTTAATCATCATCTTACAGCATGAAGCGTCTCTAATCCCTTTATGTGGAGCTCATCGGAATCGAGCGTTTGTCACATATCAGTTCTGAAGTCGCTCACTAGAATCGGCCCCAATCCCAGTTCAACTGACATGTCTTTGTCCCTTCAAAGTGCACTTTGATGTGTGTGTGTGTGTGTGTGAGAGGATTTCAGGCAAGCTGAGCTACTCTCCGTGACCTTGTCGGCCAGCTAAATCTCTCTGGAGTCGCTGGTGTGCATATTAAGTTCATCAGCGTATCGGAGTGGCTTTGCGTCAGATGCAGAGAGCTCAGGACTCTTATCAACCACTCAATTATGAGCATTAACCGTCCCGACAGCGTTCTGATTCATGGACGCGCCTCGTACAGAGAGCACGGCAGGCCACAGATGAAGAGATGGTAATTAATATGTGCTGGCCCCTCGAGTCCGCCCTACAATCTCTCAGCAAATTGCTCCATCGATATGTGCACTTTTCTCTGCTTGTACTGCGGCCTGGCTTCTGTTTCAGGGCATCCGTGGTGGATTTTTAACAGGCAGCACAAGTCCGAGGGCTGCCAAGGTGACGACCGCTGATGGATGTCTTGTGTTTGGACTTGTTTAATAATTTGAGATGTTTATCGCACTGTGCTCTTTTCACTGTCTGCATAAAATATGGGCCACATTGCATCTTTTCAGGATGTGCAATATGCTACAGACGGTCTCAGAAAAAAAGGTACAAAAGCTGTCCACATTTCACCATAAAACCAAAAGAAAAAATATTGTGCATTAGTTTATTATTTTTAGGAATAAAAAAATTCAAATACAGTTTTTAGAAAAAAATACATATATATTTTTTGCACGTTTCTCCCCAAAATTATCATTAAGGTATTTTTAATTATTTTTTAATTTTTAATTTTTTTTGACCGCTTTAGCCATCAAGGCAGGAAGTCTCTCTTCTTCAGGTAAAGAATTCAGCACAATTCTCAGAGAATCATGTTTAATTCAGCAAGTAGCATCTAATTATCATCTTAGGAATTAATAATTTTACAGTTTTCATTCAATTTTGTGTCAAAAATGTCTTTTTTGCAGTCTGATCAAATTCAGTCACACTCAGAATAGCGGTTCTTTGAATTGTGGTGACAGTTTTCATGCCGTGGAATACATACTGTAAATAAAACAAAGATAATTGGAGTATGTATTACAAGAAAATGCTATTTCAAAATTTGATGCTTAATTCAGTGTGTTATTTGTCATTATTTTGTAACTGTTTGGGAAATTTAATAGCAATTTCTTAGTTAAATTTGTTTCTAAACCAAAGTTTTTTTCAGTGTACATGCAGACCCCCCACCCCCCCCAAAAGGGAGGCTGTCACTACAAAGTATTTTGTATATATATATATATATATATATATATATATACCCTGAGGGAGTTTGTGATGCTGCTTGGTTTGAGGATTTTGTTTGGACTCTTGAGTTTAATCTGTTTTGTGTATATTGTGTAATATTATCACAATCTCTCTCACTTGCAGTTCAAAGTAATATTATATTTATATATATATATATATATATATGTGTGTGTGTGTGTGTAATATTAAATATAGAAAAATATATTTCTTTGGAAAAATTCTAATTAATTATTGGATTTGTTTTGTGCATTTCCCCTCAAAATTTTCATGAATGTAATATAATTGATGGAATTTTATTTCTTTATTTCTTTCTTTAGATTTTAGTTTTTGACAGGTTCAGCCATGAAAACAGGAAGTCCCTTTTCTTCAGGTAAAGGATTCAGCTATAAACACACTTGAGCATCTGTCCTATAAAACACATCAGATCCTCCACGTTTGAGATGTTATTGCCTGTCGTCACCCGTTGCTTTTCTCTCTGTGTCTTTCTCTCTGTCTCTGGCTCCCGTCGGGGCACTATTATGTCCTCTGGGTCTGTAATCGATAGCTCATTTCACACCACACAGTCAGTCTCTCCGTATTGATAAGCTCACCAACTGAATCCATCTGCAGCAGCTGTCAGTCAGACGGGAGTCTGTAGGAGCGCAGAGAGATGACAGATGTGTTTGAGAAGCACACATGAGTGTTTCTGAATGTCATTGTGATGGGTTTTTGCTGAAAGAGTCCTTGAGTTTGTGTTTTCATGGCTTTGAGCTGCAGGTGTATCATGTTTAGATCATGTCAGCGAGGACAAACCAAACAAAGATGTGTAGAGTGAGAAACTTTCAGTTCCATGATTGGATGATATTATTCTTAGTATTTCAGATACAATAAATACATTACTGTTCAGAAGGTTTTAAAGAAATAAATAAATTTTGAACTTTCTATTCATCTGTGAATCCTGAAAAATAAAATGTATCACAGTTTCCACACAAATATTGGGCAGCAGAGCTGTTTTCAACATTGATAATAATCAGAAATGTTTCTTGAGCAGCAGATCAGCATATTAGAATGATTTCTGAAGATCATGTGACACTGAAGACTGGAGTAATGATGCTGAAAATACAGCTGCGCATCACAGAAATAAATTACAGTTTAACAGATATTCACATAGAAACCTGTTACTTTGAATTGTAATAATATTTCACAATTTTAACTGTATTTTTGATTAAATAAATGCAGCCTTAGTGACAAGAAGAGACTTTAACATTACAAATAATCGTACAGACCTAATTTTTGTATGTTTTGTATGGATACATGACTTATGTCAGTAATTAGGCACTGTCACTTTTAGAAACCACATTTTTTAGTAGTAGTAGTAATAAGTGAAGATTTCAGACTTTTTGAGATTTCTTCATGAACCTCAGAAAGAGTCTCCATTTGCTCTCCATTAGATATCATTACAGTCTAGGAGAGACAATGGAGATAATAAAGAGATGGGAAATTATTATCAATACTTTGCTGTGATGATGTTATTCTGCATTAAGCTTCTGCTCTCACCTGATATGGTCTGTGTGTGTGTCTGTGTGTGTGTGTGTGAGTGAGTGTGTGTGTGAGAGATTGTGTGTGTGTGTGTGTGCGTGTGTGTGTCTGTGTGTGTGTGTGTATGTGTGTGTGTGTGTGTGAGAGTGTGTGCGTTTTTGTGACAAATGAGGACATAAATTTGTATAATGACAAAGGTATGACATAGGTATTACAAGGAGAAGGTGACTTTTCAGGACATTACCCCATGTCCCCACTTTTCAAAACGCTTATAAATCACACAGAATGGAGTGTATTGAAAATCTGAAATAGCACAAAGTTTCCTGTAAGGGGTAGTTTAGGGGTAGGGTTGGTGTAGGGCAATAGAATATACGGTCTGTACAGTATAAAAACCATTACGCCTATGGGATGTCCCCACTTTTCACAAAAACAAACCTGTGTGTGTGTGTGTGTTTCTCAGAGTGAGATGGCTGAAGTCACTGAGGTGCAGTGATGTGAGTCTGACTTTAATCTCTCTCTGGCTCCTGAAGACTTCACTAGGCAATCATCGGACCGAACCTCCAGACGCATCCAGACCGGTGAGTCACCTGAAATCGTTTAGCGCTCGCGCTGACAGGAGGAGGAGGTCATCTCAATGTAAGACGATCAATAAATAGCATTGGGAAATCATTTATTAAATCAAACAGGCGGTGTGATCGAAGAGAGGTGTGATCGTGACCTGAGGGACTGATTGTGATCTTCATGTGCAGGTGAAGCACCCGAACGGGTTTAACGGCCTTTGTGACTGTATACAGTGGTTTGCTTCTAGTGAGCTGCCTTTAGGCCATCCAAGATTAGGATGAGTTTGTTTCTTCATCAGATTTGTAGAAATGTAGCATTGCATCAGTGTCTCAGCAATGGATGCTCTGCAGTGAATGGGTGCCATCAGAATGAGAGTCCAAACAGCTGATAAAAACATCACAATAATCCACAAGTAATCCACGGATATTTACATGTTTCCCAATTCAAAAAGGCTCTTAATGCATCATGTTGCCTTCTTGTAAACTTACTGTATGAGCAGAACTGTACTCTATTGTAATTAGAGTGAAATACTTTTGATCCTGAACAGTGTATTGCAAATGCATTCTGGGATTGGCCTCCCTGTAATAGGATACATGTGATGCTGTCATAGATTTTGGTCACAAAAATAACAGGCTTCTCATCAGGAGCTTATGACACCTCTCTGGGTGGCCCTTATGGTCGTCCTCTGAGTCTGTTAGTGACATTATCCCGCATGGACTGCTGGGTAATAGTCATGTGTGCGTCACTTCGCAAAACGATGGATCACAGTCACACACGGTGACGCTGCCACCTCCTGAGTGTTAAAATGACAAACGGTGCACCCTGCAGACTCGTGCACTTCAGCGAGGGTAGTAAGTCCACATCAGGTGCGCCATTTGGGACGCAGCCGTAATCTGTAGTCTCTCAAGTGAGTTCAGCCCTGTTTGGAGTCCTCATGGTTCATTACATCAGCTCACATAAACCATCTGCTCAGACTCCTGCATGTTCATCCATGAGCCTCTAAATCTTTATAAACCGACTGCAAAAAACCTGACCCGACTAATGCAGCCAATAACAAAGCCTCATGCATTCATATTCGCCAGTGCTCAAACAGGCATTAAAGGGATAGTTCCCCAAAATATGAGCATTTTGTGTTAATTTACTCTCAGGACTTTCAAGATGTAGGTGACTTTTTTCTTGAGTAGAACAGTAAAGAAGGTTTTTAGCTGAAATCTTGGTCCTTGGTGATTCATACAATGCAAGTCAGCGGCTACCATCACTTTGAGAGCCAGAAAAGCATATATAGGCAACACAAAATTAATCCTCGTGGCTCCTGATGATTTATTGAGGTCTTATGAAGTGAAACGATCAGTCTGTGCAAGAAACTGAACATTATTTACAGCATTATCGAATCGGACTGAATCATCTGAATCAGTACGCGGCTCGAGCAGCACAGATCTACAAGTTACTGAATCAGAACTCACTTTCAGACGCCTGACAGTCACTCTGATTCCAAATGAGCCGAAATACTGTTGTCTCTGATCCTGTGATGAATGAATCATTCAGTGCTGAGGAAACAGTTCGACTCGGACCGAAGACCGAGGAGCTGCTGATCTGAGCATGTGTGAACCCAACACGTGAATGAAGGCGTCAAATGAAGGTTTTTATAATTTCTCATGGTTTATGTAAAACAGTGAGCTGATGAAGACGAGTTTATTCACTTTATATGCTTAAGACATATAAAACATCCACGTTTCACATCATTATTGGTTGCTTTAATAATATAATTGCGTATACATGACGTCATTGTGTGATTACCTAAATGAACTAGTGAATCAATTCATTGAAACGAACTGTCTGAAAGAATCAGTTTGCGTAAAAGAATCGTATTTCACTGTTTACCTGAGGCTGTAAATAATGTTCAGTTTCTTGCACAGACTGATCGTTTCACTTCAAAAGACCTCAATATATCGTCAAGATATATGCTTTTATTGACTCTCATAGTGCCGGTAGCCATTGACTTGCATTATATGAATCACCAAGAAGCACGGTTTCAGCTAAAAATCCTCTTTACTGTTCTACTGAAGAAAAAAGTCACCTACATATTGGATGGCCTGAGGGTGCGTAAATTACCAGCAAATGTTCACTTTTGGGTGAACTATCGCTTTAATGACAGATTAAATTATGCCTTGTTCTGCAGACGCTCGAGCTGCTTGTGAAACAAAAGCGAGCTGCATGAAAAATCTGTTATATCAACACGGCTCTTAAGTGACAGGCCGCAAAAATGCTCCACTGCAGCTGAATTTGAAAAGCTGCTTTCAAATAGGTGTAATTTTCTGCAATCAGCAGTCAGCGGCCGGCGGCGTGGCTGAAAGGACATTATCAGCCCTGCTTTCAATAGAGAGAAAGACTAGCATATACTGCGCAGTATATACTGTATACCGACTAGTTTTACTTGCTAACTGTACTGTGAATGTGTTTCACCTGATTGTGTCACTGCATGTTGATATGAGATTTTGTGCATGTAGAGATGCTATTTTACACATTTTTAGATTGGAATCGGTTTTGTTTTACAGATTCTGGTGGTGATCATCAAAGTTTAAAAACCTTAACTGTTATTTTTTTATTTTCAATCCATTTCTGAACAGTGTTATTTTAGGATTAGTTATATGCTAATATAGTAGAGCATATTTTGATATTAATATTATGGCTTTAATAGGGTTAGGGTTATTTTGAATATTTTGAATTAGCTTTTTTAATATTTTCAATTTATTACATTTTTTTGGGGTAATTTGTTATGTGCTTTTTCATTTTTAGAATTTAAAAAAATATTTTGAAAAATATTTTTTGTTTGTATTTTTTAGTTCCCACGGTAACATTTCTAATTTTAATTTAAGCTTTCTAATTTTAAGTTTTTAATTTAATATTTATATTTTATGTAATATTTAATATTTTTATATTAATAAAAGTTTTATATAATTTTTTTTAACCATTTTTAATTATTTTTTTTTTTTTTAGTTTTAGCAATTTTAGCACTCCAACTTGAACTTATTTTATTTCAGTTAGTTGCCAAGGCAACATATCTAACTTTTCATCTAATATTTATATTTTATCTAATATTTAATATTTTATTTCAGCTTTATTTCAGTTAACACAAATCTGTTTTCTAATTTTAAGTTTTTCATCTGATATTTATATTTTATCTACTACTTTATATTTTATTTCAGCTTTATTTAGATTTTTTTTTATATTTATGCACACTAAATATACAGCAGAAGTGGTGTTAGTAGTACTATTGCTATATGCTTGTATGCAATTCTAAACGTTGAGAGAAAAAGCAAGAAAAGAAAAAGAGAAACTAGAGACACAGAAGCAGCAGGTCAGACGCTGATGTTCAGTCTAGTGAGATGACTGTATAACAGGCACTTCTGTGAAGGAAAATCACTTTCTCCTCAGATAATGACAATATCCCCATTTTCCACTGTGAACATCATAAAACTGCAGATGAAGCAGACGTTGTGCTCACCAGAACATTCATGAGCTGCTAAGACAATTACCAACCTGTGCTCTATTAATAAAACCACTCGTATCTCTCCATTAGCCCGAGTTTTGGATTATGTGGTAATATGCACTCAGAATATTACCCGAATGTATTAGCAGAATTTATCAGTCCGACTGTTCAGCCTTCATTGCATTATTCTTTACAATCGCTCTATTAAAAAGGTCAAATATAGTTCATTTCTTCAGGCTGTTGATCACATTCAGTGCATTACATTTCATATTTATTTACAGTAGCTAGGAGCTGCAATAAAATAATTGATTGTGAATATTAAAGCTAACTGTGCCAGGATGGTGCTGTTTAATACTGGTAAGTTATCTAGATGCATTACTGCTATTTTTCTGTCTTGTTTTCGTGAAATAATAGAGGAAAGCCTGTTTTTTTTTCTTTCTTCATTTTTAATCAATTTTTGTGCAGTGTTATTTTAGCATTATTTATATGCTGTTATAGTATTTATTCATATTTTGAATGGGCTTTTTAAATTTATTTGTTATTTTTTCAGTTTTCATTTAATTTCAATTAGTTTGTTTTAGTAATTTTGTTATGTGCTTGTCATTTTTATTCATTTTATTGTTTTTAATTTTAATATTTTAATTTAGCTTTAATTCATTATTTTTTTTAGTTTTAGTAAGTTTGATACTTAAACCTAAACTTAAAAGAAATTGGCAACTAAATTAAAAAATTAATTTCAAGTCATTTATTTATTTATTTTAATAATAATTATTATTATTATATATATAATATTTATATTTTATATTATTCTACTTTATTTCAGTCAGCAAAAATAGTTTTTTATGGTTTTAGTTTTAGTTAACAATAACAACACTGATTTGTTTAAATAATAGTTAAGCATTTACTGGTATTTCTGGTTTTATATGTATTTACTGATATTTTTAAACTAAACTAAAATGTAATTAAATGTTAGAATATATATATTTATATATTTTTAAATACAATAAAATAAAATAATATCAAAATATTAATGTTATATATTTATAGTTTCAATTTAAAATACAGTTAAATAAAATAATAAAAAATAATTAAATGTTATTATATGTATTTATATTCATACAATAAAGTAAAGTTTTGGTCATTTTAGTCCTGTTTTCATGAGATAATGCAAGAATAACTTTTTTTTTTTTTTTATGTTGCGATCACGAGAAAAAGAAGTCAAGATCTCCAGAAAGCAAGTCAGAATATTAATAAAGGCCTCTCTGTGTTTGTATGTTTGTCAATCATTATTCTGAATTCTGTTTGGTGTTGCTGTGAAATCTCCTGAAATATCTGAGCTGAAATCATACACCTGATGCTAACCGACTCACGAGGAGCTCAAAATCCTGCCGACTAAACTAAAACTAAACTACAACTGAAATAAAATAAATTAAACCGAAATAGTAATATTAATAGTAAAATAGTAATATATATCTTAGTATAACAGTAATATATTATTTTTGTTTTTCAATGATTTAGAATCAACTAAAACTAAAACTATTAAAGCATTTTTGTTAATTGAAATAAAGTTAAAATAAAATTAAATGTAAAAATTAGATGAAAAACTTTCATTTAAGTTGAAACACTAAAATTACTAAGTAGAAATAAAATAAAAACAAAAACTGAAATGAAAATAAATAGTAATATAACCTAATCTTAATAAATAATACAAACCTAAATAGTAGTAGTAAAAGTAATGGTAATAATAATAGTTAAAATAGCAAAATATTTTCGTATCATAGTTATAGTTATATATATATTTTTTTTTTTATTTATAGTCATATAGTCACACAATTTTTGCACAAAATAAAACCAGCACAGCAAATCTTTTTGAGATTTTAAGAGATTTTTATATAAATGTTATTATTGTAATTTTACTTTTGCACCGTAAATAAAATTACTATTATTATATTTTGAATTATTACTATTAAAACCAATATTTTAATAATATTGAAAAATAATAATAAAAATGACAAAAGCACATAACAAAATTATTAAAAATGTAAGTTAAAATGAAAATAAAAAAATAAAAGCTAACTCAAAATATTAATAAAACTATAATAGTATATACATAATACAAAAATTTATTTGACACTGATTTTGCATGATCAAACACCACTCACGTTCCATTTAGATTTTTTTTTTTAAATATAAAAAATATAATTAAATTTCATATTGACCTGTAATATAAATAAAAACTTAGACTGAGCGTCATGTCAGAGGCGTCTGTGTTTTTAGGATTTAGCAGTACGCTGAATACTGCACAGGTGTTTGCTTGTTAGTGTGCACTAAACTTAGCACAGCACACTGAAATGTTTCTCCAGGTGTCCAAAGGAGTGTGTGGTGTGTTTTCTGTCAGCAGGAGTCGAGCGTTCGTCTCTGTTCTGCTGACAGACGACTGATCAAAGAACGATGGAAATGAGCGTCTCACTCCATCACGTCTGCAGACGTGTATTTTTGACCTTGAATATATTCTCTGGTGTTCTGCGTCTGGTGCACCTGCATTTTATCATTAGTTGTGTTTTGCTAGTGTTTGTCAAGTATCACTAGTACTAGTGCTGATAGTGATGAAACCTCAAGCACTATTCATCGTCCTGCAGCGTTTGTGCTCCAGATATGAATGATTTATCAATTCATGTGTCTTATGTTTGACTACTTTCTTAATATGAAAAAAAAATCACGTTTATGCATTTGGCACACATTTTATCTAAGGAAACTTGTATTCAAAGTTTAATTTGATCAGTTCATGCATTCCCCCGAGAATCAAACTGTTGACCTTTGCTCTCTCTGTCCATCTCTCAGTCCGTCTCTGTCTGTCTGTCTCTCTGTCTGTGTGTCTCTATCTGTCTCTTTGTTTGTCTGTCATCTCTCTGTCTGTGTCTCTGTCTGTGTGTCCATCTGTCTGTCTCTCTGCCCATCTCTCTGTCTGTCTCTCTGTCTGTGTGTCTCTGTTTGTCTCTTTGTTTGTCTGTCATCTCTCTGTCTGTCTCTCTGTCTGTGTGTTTCTGTCTGTGTGTCCATCTGTCCATCTCTCTGTCTGTCTCTCTGTGTGTCCATCTTTCTGTCCGTCTCTGTCTGTCTCTCTGTCTGTGTGTCTCTGTCTGTGTGTCCATCTGTCCATCTCTCTGTCTGTCTCTCTGTGTGTCCATCTTTCTGTCCGTCTCTGTCTGTCTCTCTGTCTGTGTGTCTCTGTCTGTGTGTCCATCTGTCCATCTCTCTGTCTGTCTCTCTGTGTGTCCATCTTTCTGTCCGTCTCTGTCTGTCTCTCTGTCTGTGTGTCTCTGTCTTTGTGTCCATCTGTCTGTCTCTCTGCCCGTCTCTGTCTATTTCTCTTTCTGTGTGTCTCTGTCTCTTTGTTTGTCTGTCATCTCTCTGTCTGTCTCTCTGTCTGTGTGTCTCTGTCTGTGTGTCCATCTGTCCATCTCTCTGTCCGTCTCTGTCTGTCTCTTTGTCTGTGTGTCTCTGTCTGTCTCTTTGTTTGTCTGTCATCTCTCTGTTTGTCTCTCTGTCTGTGTGTCTCTGTTTGTCTCTTTGTTTGTCTGTCATCTCTCTGTCTGTCTCTCTGTCTGTGTGTCTCTGTCTGTGTGTCCATCTGTCCATCTCTCTGTCCGTCTCTGTCTGTCTCTTTGTCTGTGTGTCTCTGTCTGTCTCTTTGTTTGTCTGTCATCTCTCTGTTTGTCTCTCTGTCTGTGTGTCTCTGTCTGTCTCTTTGTTTGTCTGTCGTCTCTCTGTCTGTGTGTCTCTGTCTGTGTGTCCATCTGTCTGTCTCTCTGCCCATCTCTGTCTATTTCTCTTTCTGTGTCTGTCTCTCTGTCTGTGTGTCTCTGTCTTTGTGTCCATCTGTCTGTCTCTCTGTCTGTGTGTCTCTGTCTGTGTGTCCATCTGTCCGTCTCTCTGTCCGTCTCTGTCTGTCTCTTTGTTTGTCTGTTGTCTCTCTGTCTGTCTCTCTGTCTGTGTGTCCATCTGTCCATCTCTCTGTCCGTCTCTGTCTGTCTCTCTGTCTGTGTGTCTGTGTCTGTGTGTCCATCTGTCCATCTCTGTCTGTCTCTCTTTCTGTGTTTATTTGTCTGTTTCTTTGTTTGTCCATCGTCTCTCTGTCTGTCTCTTTGTTTGTCTGTCCGTCTCTCTATCTGTGTGTCTCTGTCTGTCTGTCTCTGTTTGTCTCTTTGTTTGTCTGTTGTCTTTCTGTCTGTGTGTGTCTGTCTGTCTGTCCATCCGTCTGTCTGTCTGTCTCTTTGTCTGTCTGTCTGTCTGTCTGTCTCTCTATCTATCCATCTCTCTGTCTGTCTCTTTTTGTCTGTCTGTTTTACTGTCTGTCTCTCTTTCTGTCTGTCTGTCTCTCCGTCTCTCTGTCTGTATCTGTCGGTCCGTCTCTCTGTCTTTTTGTGTCTGTCTGTTCATCCGTCTGTCTCTCTGTCTCTTTGATTGTCTGTTGTCTCTCTGTCTGTCTCTGTCTTTCCATCTGTCTGTCTCTCTTTCTGTCTGTCTTTCTGTGTCTGTCTGTCTGTCTGTGTGTCCATTTGTCTTTCTCTCTGTCTTCCTGTCCACTCCTTTCTGTCTTTCCGTCTGTCTGTCTCTGTTTGTCTGTCTGCTTCTGAAGGCCTCCTATGTTTCTGTCTCTCTCAGTGAATTGTCTCTCAGTAATAATGTTCCTCCCGCTGTCCGTATTTTCTTTATCTCTCCTTCTCCTCCGCTTCCAGCCGCTGTCCTGCCAGGCTTCACCCGCTCAGATCCGTCGCCCGCCGTGATTAATTGCCAATAATAAACACACACACTCTGACAAACAGCCAGTCACACACTTCTTTATCTCCCTCTCACAGGCACACAGAGAGCGTCAGATCTGCTGGAAGAGCCAGCGATGAACGTGTGCGTGACGTGTGATTTATGTCCTGATTTACATTGCGTGAAAATTCTGAGCTCTTAATGTGGATCGACGGACACTTACTGGAGATTCTGGCAGCGATGTGGAACCGGCTGCGAGTTGAGCGCAGATTTGCTGTCATTTAGGATGTCTCAGTATCTGTACACTGCTATTTCTGGCCTTTTATGTCTCAATCAGCGTCCTCGGGGCTTTTCTCTGACATCATTTAGTCAGACGTGATGTGAGGTTGCTTTACCCTACTGTCTGTCAGAGAGGATCTGGCTCCACTGGTGTCGAGTGTTAATGCAGGACTGTCTGCGTCTGATGGCTTTGTCAGCATCGGTTTGTTTTTGTTGGCAGTCATATGTAGGACAAACGCTCCTTGTGGGTGATTTCTTGTGTACCGTCGCATTCGAATTGTGTGTTTTGTCCATTTGCATTCATTTTTTGTGAAGGTGAGGGAGACATTTTCACTTCAACACCAGCAAACACGCTAACACAGACGTGTGCTGAAGCACATGACATTGGCAAGGGAAATTCTGTCTGTCTCACACTCCGAAACGATTCCATTGGCTAAAAATATTCTATTTGGTCGATATTTAGTCATCTTAAATTACAAAATATTTGTTAAATAAATAAATAATTATAAAATATATAATATAATAAATAATAAAAATTGTTTCATACATTTTTATTGGACAGTATTCCAGTGGCGTTAAACACGCAATATAGTATAATAACTTATACATTTTAAATAAGCAAATATCTGGTACTGTTTAATTATTTTAATAGATTAAACATTTTATATAATTAAAAAAGTATTATTTTTAATATATAAATTATTAATATATTATTTATACATTAAATATTTATTTAAATAAATGTAGAATTGTCTA
>NW_015555706.1:203768-204259 GCF_001515605.1 Sinocyclocheilus anshuiensis
TTGGGTTCTTCACTACGCTCGCCTTCAGTGGATGATTCGTTACAGATTACACGACCACACAAAATGAACCCAGCAGATCATCTCGTTCAACTTCGTCAAGGTAATCGCTCCATTGAGGATTATGTTCAGGACTTTTGTGGACTCTGCAACCAAGTGGATTTTAATGATGTGGCCCTTAAGGACATATTTTTTGCTCTGCGGTTGAGTGGATCTGCTTACACTGTTGGTGTCATGGAGGAGGAACATGACACTGCCCAAAAAGTCTGTTCACGTCATGCCTGCCAACCCTAAGCCTGTTCACATCATGCCTGCCAAGCCACAACCTGCACACATCATGTCTGCTATGCCTAGGCCTGCTCACGTCATGCCCGCTACTCCAGGACTCTACTCCTGAGGTGGTGGCGTCCGCTTCCGAACTCACTGCCTGCCCTGTTACGGCCACAGAGGCCGTTCACGAACTCACAGACTGTCTTGTCACGGCCACGGAGGCT
>NW_015555706.1:204648-218499 GCF_001515605.1 Sinocyclocheilus anshuiensis
ATGGCTCCCTGATCTGCCTGCTCCGCCATGGCCCCCCGCTCTGCCTGCTCCGCCATGGCCCCCCGCTCTGCCATGGCTCCTCGCTCTGCCTGCTCCGCCATGGCTCCCTGCTCTGCCTGTTCCTCTTCACGGGCCTGGCCCTCCATCCCTCCCCCAGTTCCGCCTCCACTCCACCACCCTCCTGGACTTGTTGGGTTTGGTGTTTGGGTTTTGTTTGGGCATCTGGAGCCGCCCTTAGAGGGGGGGAAATGTAATGTCAAGTCAAGTCAAGTCTGTTCATACCTCGTCAAGTCTGTTCATGCCACGTCAAGTCTGTTCATGTCAAGTCAAGTCTGTTCATACCTCGTCAAGTCTGTTCATACCTCAAGTCTGTTCATGTCAAGTGAAGTCACGGATTATCGTTTCTAGTCTTCGTCTGTTTGGATGATGTTTGGATCACTGTAAATAAACTGCACTTGGGTTCTTCACTACGCTCGCCTTCAGTGGACTGAAGTGTGTGTGTGTGTGTGTGTGTGTATATGTCTGTGTGTGTGCTGATATCCCTTTGTTACATTGGAAATGGAAGATCGAATTGAGGACATTGCATTATGGGATGCAGTGAATTACATCATCTGGCTATTATATATGCATATAGAATAAATGACATACTGTGCACCAGTGTTATTTTAGTATTGAGGTACTATTATAGTTTTTACTAATATTTTAAATTTGTTTTTATTTTCACATTTACTGTTTTTGTGTTCATTTTTGTTAAAGATTTTGTCATTTTGTTTTGTGTTTTGTCATTTTTATTAGTTTTGTTTTAAACGTCTGTATAGTTTTTATTACTTTTAATTTCAATTTTAGTTATTTTAGTTCAAAAATATGACATTTTGCCTTGGTGAACTAGCTGAAATAAAGTTTTTTTTATATACTTGATTTTATTTTAGTTCATTTTATTGTATTTCAACGAATATGCTTTTTATAGTTTTAGGTTTTTGGAAACTTAAAAATATTGAAAATGTAAAAAAATATATATATATATATACACACACACACACACACACACACACACACGCGCACACACACACACATATATATATATATATATATATATATTGTGTATGTGTAGTAAACAGAAGGGGACACTGCATGGAAAAAAAGATATTGTGGCCATGAATTAAAAAAACTGCTCCCATGTCTTATCAAATTGTTCCCTCATTTTAGGTAAAATTGTGGCCACATTGTACTAATTTTAACAATAACAAATACTTGGGTTCTTCACTACGCTCACCTTCAGTGGATGATTCGTTACAGGATGTTATGTATATAATCTTTTATTATTCTGACTGTATTTATGTGATCAGCTGTGTACAGTCACGTACAGTCAGTCAGTCATTATCATAATATTTTCCTGCATGCAAAGAGCTCTTATTTCATGCTGAAGGCTTTTATTTTGTGATAATGACAGGCTGATTGTACATTGTCATACTAATTTCATGGCTACTTAACAAATGAATGAATAGATGGGCATGAAATGGTTCTGCACACCAATATCTGGCATCAGGACCTGATTGAAACAGTGGTGGTGGTGGTTTAGAGGAATGTGGGGCTTTATCAAAGAAACGTCATCTCTGAAAACAAGCCCATTCTCCTCCGACACACTCCTGTTTCTGTAGCAGCTTCACCAGCACCAGAACTGGAGAACAATCATGATCTGTTGTGACACGTAACGCTCTCAACGCCCTGAGATTTCTCTCCTTAATGTTGATTTTTACCTCACACTGTTTTGTGAAAATCTAATTATTGAAAAACAATAAGTCTGGCTTTTTAATGGAGGCTGAGAGCGTGACGTGATGATTTCAGAAGGGAATCAGTCCTCTGTGTGTGTGTGTGTGCACACATATATATATATATATACATATATTACCTCAGATATCATTAGAAATATATTGTGAATATTCAGTATGTCATTTCATGCTAGTGTGTGTCTAAAAACATGATGTCATAATTAAAAATCTATTCTAGAATTTGGTATTTATTTTTTAATTAACTTTTTTTTTTATGAAAACCAAGCACATGGAGCACATGGACACACAGACTCGATAATTAAACATCCACCTTTTATCCATCCGTTTCATCCCTCTATCGTTCAGCTGTTTGTTTTTCAGGAGCGACGGGATCAAGCGGTTATTACGGCTGCGTCACGCCGTCCTCCGGTCCTCCGCTGAGCGGCCGGCTGTCCTTGGCATGACTCTCACCTGCGCGCGGTAGATGAAGGGATAAACCAGGTGAAGATGATGGAGGGGGAAAGCGGATTCATCTCCTTCATTTCAACCTCATGACACCAAACCATTCTTCTGTAGATCAGAATAGAGTCATAGAAACTGAGATGTTTATGTGGTTATTCATGCCTTTTGCTATCATAAGAGATGGAAAATGAGGGAACTTTGGGATGGATCAATGGGAAAGAATCAAATTTAGATCTCTTTAATATTTCAGGGTGTTTTCTTGGTTTGGTTGATTTGGACTGAACTGAACTCAACATAACATGACAATTGCAACCCGTTTCACTTCTGTAATTTATAAGTGCAAGCAAATGTAGTTCAGTGAGGCTGCATTTATTTTGATCAAAAATACAGTAAAAATGTGAAATATTATTAGAATTTAAAATAACTGTTTTCTATGTGAATATGTCTTAAACTAATTTATTTCTGTGATCAAAGCTGTATTTTCAGCATCATTACTCCAGTCTTCAGTGTCACATGATCAGGGCCGTTTTAACCACAGGGCTAGGCGGGGCTGAAGCCCCGGGGCCCGAGCAAGGAGGGGGCCCGTGATTGGCTGTGGAGTAGATTGACTGGAGCGCCGATCGCCAAAGCCACCACGCCCCCCACTTATTAGCGCTGTTATTTAGTTGAGCTTTTACGTAAATCTCCTTCAATACTTTCAGAATCTTTACTTATTAAAACGATTTTGTTTCTGTATTTTAAAATATATTTTTTTATATGAACACATTTTAATGACAGCATATTTATTGAAAAAAAATTAATACTTTTATTTTTCAAAATAAGCAGAAAATAGTACAAACTTTGCTAAAGTGATTGTTTTGAACAAGTGTTAACTTAGACATTATTTAAAAAAAAACATTATTTTAGCTGAAGTATTTGTATAAATACCGTGTGCCTTTTACCCCGTGCTGGTGAGCTTTTACCCCTCTTGCCACATCATACATTTATACGATTTTTAAACAAAATAAACAACTTGAATGATTTATTTTCACACAAAATATGTTGCTCCATTAATGTAAAATTATACATTTTAGGCGCAGTGAATGGCACATTTTTTCTTAAGGTGGGCTTTTAGCCCCGTTGTACCCTATATATATATATATATATATCATTATTGTGATGGGGGGCCCTGCAGTAAGTCATAGCCCCAGGGCCCAGTGCGGTCTTAATGCGGCCCTGCACATGATCTTCAGAAATCATTCTAATATGCTGATTTGCTGCTCAAGAAACATTTCTGATTATTATCAGTGTTGAAAACTTTTCTGGAAACTGTGATGCATTTTATTTTTCAGGATTCACAGATGAATAGAAAGTTCAGAAGAACAGCTTTTATTTGAAATAGAAATATTTTGTAACATTACAAAGGTCGTTACTGCAGGCTTGATATCATTGATTAAAACTATTAAAACATTTTTGTTAATAATAAAATATAAATATTAGATGAAAAACATTTCAGCAACATTTCTAATTTTTGTTTAGTTTAAGTTGAAGCACTAAAAAAAAAACTAACTGGAAATAAAATAAATACTAAAACTGAAATGAAAATAAATCACCCCTAAATAGTAAATTTTTTGATGAATGTCAAAAGCACATAACAAAAAATAAAATTAAAATGAAAACTAAAAGTATAGAAATAAAAGCTACAATAGTATATAATATAAATAATAATAAAACAACACTGCTTTACTGTCACTTTTAATCAGTTTAATGCGTCCTGGCTGAATAAAAGTATTAATTTCTATAAAAAACTCACTGAGAGTAAGGTGAGCGAAATTAATACATTGATGATGAATTATACACTGCTGCATTATAAATTTCGCATACTTCATTTAAGTGGTAAACACCTTTTTTGTTTGTTTTGGCACTTGCTATTTGAACACACACGATTTGAAAAGGTTAAATGTTCTGTTCCTGAAAAAAAAAACAGTCACACTTGCATTGTTCGCAGTCAAACATGACAGCAATTGAAATGAATAGAAATAGAAATCAAATTCCATCTGGAAGCGTTTGGCACTGCACTTCAACAACTTTTGCGATATCAACCTCAAATTTGGAACACAACTGGTTTACATTTACATTTAGTCATTTAGCAGACGCTTTTATCCAAAGCGACTTACAAATGAGGACAATAAAAGCAGTCAAAACTAACAAAAGAGCAACAATATATAAGTGCAAATGACAAGTCTCTAACGCAGTACACATAGCAAGGTGTATATATATATATATATATATAAATATATATTACATAACAAAAGAGCAACAATATATAAGTGCAAAATGATAAGTCTCGGTTAGCCTAACACAGTACACGTAGCAAGGTGTATATATATACACACACATATACATATTCATTATACACACACACACACACACACACACACACACACAAAGAAAAACAAGTAGATCAAATAGAAAAAATAGAAAGCTAGTGTTTGTTAGTGTTTTTAATAAAAAAATAAAATTATGAAAAAAATCTTTAAAATTTAAAGATTTATGGCTTTGATTTTCTTGTGGTTTTAGAGTAAAAGTTTCAGAAAATTAATATCTAAATCTATATACATTTCATATAAATTTTTAAAATTGTATTTTTATGCTTTTAATTTTTCATAATAAACTTAAACTTCTATAACTTTTTCTTTAGTTTCACTTTTTGAACTTTAACAAATCTGCCAAGTATCTTCTTTAAAAAGAGACCAAGACTCCAAAGCTTTCAAGATTTATGACAGTTTTAAGTGAAGTGGAAATTTAATTTACAGGTCTATGCTCAAAAACAGGTAATAAATGAATCATAACAGTTCCATAAATATAATTTAGTAGCATAACCCCCCTTAAAAATACAAAATATTAAATAAAAACCATTATCAAACTAAAATATAGTACATTAATTTCATTAAAATGAAAAACAATAATAAAAGTCAGTCATTTTTGACCTCCATGCAAACACCGGAGGGTTAATGTGAGACTATAGAAAGGCTTCTGCAGATTTTTGCTCTGAAACCCTGCGCTCGAGCGTCCGCTAGATTTACACAAACACAAGAGAGCGTGTGGCCTTTACTGCAGTCCATGAATGTGCTGTGACCTTTCAGCTGGAGAACAGCGAGATCCGCCTCGCCCGGTTGTGTATTATTATGATGAACGATGTTCATTAACCCGGTGAGCGTATCAATTAGCTGTAAACGAGCGAGAGAAACTTAGCCTTTTAAAGTTTTGGATGTTGGAGTTTGTGTGTATATTCATCCTTGATCACTTCTTTTCACTGAAATCTGTAATTCTCGGCTCTTTTATTGATCTCTGCTCGCAGGTTCATCATGAAAAACGATGCAGCTGTCCTCACTTGAACCTCAAGCCCATCTGTCTCCATGGAAGTTATTTCCCATAATGCCTCTGTCCCTCAGACAGAGCCGCTGACAGAGACAATGGGAAGGCCATTTTTCTCTCTCCACTTCCAGCAAATGTCATCATCAGTCCATCAAAGCCTGTCTGAAGATTGATTGGCGGCTCTATCCACCAATGAGAGACGCGTCTGCTTTGTAAGTGTCCAGCAGCTGTGCACCAGTGTTATTTTAGTATTATTTATAAACTATTACAGTTTTTATGAACATGTCGAATTAGCTTCTATTTTTATACTTTCAGTTTTCATTTTAATTTCCTTTAAAGTTTTTATGTGCTTTGGTATTTTTTTATTTAGTGTAATTTATTTTTATTTCAGTATTATTTTTATTTTATTTCTACTTAGTAATTTTACTGCTTCAGCTTACTGACTGAAAAAATATAATAATAATAATATTTCTATTTTATTTTATTTTTATTTCAGCTGCTTTTGTCATTTTTATTAGTTTTAGTTTATTTTAAATATTACTATTTAGGGTTCATTTATTTTTATTTCAGTTTTAGTTTTTTATTTTATTTCTAATAAAAAAATAAATAATAATAATAATAATATTATTATATAATAATAATAATAATAATATTTGATTTGATTTTTTATTTCAGCTACATTTGTCATTTTTATTAGTTTTTGTTTATTTCTATTTAGGCTTAATTATTATTTTAGTTATTTTTTTGTAATGTTTTATATGTGCTTTTGTCATTTTTGTATTAGTTTTTGTTTATTTGAAATATTACTATTTATGGTTAATTTATTTCTGATTTAGTTTTAGTTCATTTTTTGTTTTTATTTATTTTATTACCAGTTAGTCATTTTAGTGCTTTAACTTAAAATAAACAAAAAAGTTTTTCATCTAATATTTTTATTGTATTTTATTTTTGTATTGTTTTACTTTCAGCTGCTTTAGTCATTTTTATTAGTTTTTGTTTATTTTAAATATTTCAATATAGGTTTATTTTAATTTATTTTAGTTACATTTTTTAGTAATATTTTATGTGTTTTGTCATTTTTATAAATTTTTGTTTGTTTTAAATATTACTATTTATGGTTCATTTATTTTATTGCTGTTTTAACTTTAATTAAAACATTAAAAGAAATTATATTTTGCTTAATGAAAATGAAGCCTGTTTTTAGGCATTGTGACATTGTTTTAATGACAATTAAACCCATTAATATAATGCAACAGGATGTTTTTGTTTTTTTCCCCTTAAAATAGGCTTCATTTTCTTTATGCAAATAAAAATTCCTAATTTTAGCATGAAATGTGACACGCTAAAATCGTGCCAGGATTCATGGAATTCATGCAGACAGTCACATTATTAATATTAATGTGACAGTAAATGTTCTTCTCTCAGAAATGCTCTCATCTTTGAAGGCATTGCAGGAAGAGCAATAGGAAATTTAAACATATAATTATAGTTTAATACATAACGAAGGACTCCATGGAGATTTCTTCTTGCAAGCTTATATGCATAATTAATATGCATGAGATGAGCGATGAGAATAATCTGCTCGCATAATGCACAAATTTCACACCAACCTGCTGTGAATCTGTTTTGGGCTTCAGCCAATAAAATAAATAATAAGACGCCATAAACAATGCAGGATTTCTCTTTGTCTGTCGGTTTAGATGGGGAATAGTTAGAAGAAATCATGTTTTGTTTGAGCAGATGTTGTGTTACTGAGCATATAATGTGCTGCATGAAATCAGCAGGAACATTTACCGTCTTGATTCATGTTTCCGAATGATTTATCAATGCATATTATTCTAGAAAAACAAAAATCAAATGTTTGTCTTTGGAATGTAATACTTTGCTTGGTTAATGTCACTTCGAATATCAATGCAGCATTTCTAAAATCTTGCCATTAATAAACAGAGTAATTTAAAGCTGGCTGACACTAACACGAAGGTTACGGTAATAATGGCAAATAAGGATCTTGAAAAAAATTCAATATGAAATAATCAAGTCACATTTATTTATATAACGCTTTATGCCGTAAGGATGGTTTCAAAGCAGCTTCACATTAATAAACAGGGCAATAAGAGCATTAATTTTGCAAACTAATTCAAGTGTCATTATTCAAATCAATTCAGTTCAATGTTAATTTAATATCATTGAGATACTGTGAATTTTTATTAAAAATTTCATATTTCATATTCATATTAGTTCGTTTTAGTAATTTTTTGTGTTTTTGTCATTTTTATTCTTGTTTTTTTTTTAAATATGTCTATATTGATTTCATTAATTAAATTATTTTAGATAAACTAAATTAAAATGAGAACTAGCTGAAATCAATTGTTTTATGGTTTTAGTTTTAGTTTTAAGTTCACATGAATAAACAGAAAAATAATCATCAATTATGAAACAAATTTAATTTCAACTAAAGCGGCTCTAAAATGACAATAGCATCGTTATTCAACTCAATTCAGTTCAATGTTGTTTTAGTATCACTGAGATGCTATACATTTTATTACTATTTTGAATTAGATTTTATTTTCAGATTTTCTGCTTTCATATTAATTTTAGTTACATTTTATTGTCATTTTTATTATTAATTTATTTTTCTAAATATGTCTATATAGATTTCATGCATTTTTATTTTAATTTCAGTTTTAGTTATTTTAAATTCAATTAATATAAGAATTTAATAATTAATAATTTTATTTTCCAATTTTGTTTCAGGTAGTTAACTTAATTTTTAAGTAACATTTTTTTTAATGGTTTTAGTTTTAGTTAACTCTAATAACCCCGGTTGAGATCTATAACAGTATCCAGTCATGCATTTGTTTTTTCTCACTGAACATTGTGTTTCACTCTGAAATGCATCACATTAATGAAGTGAAATACTCATACTTGTGCACATCATTATCTGAGCTTGTGTTTTTCTGTGCACTGTCCTCTGTTTTAATGGCATATTTGTTCAGCACTTTGACTTGAGGAATAAATCAAGGTTATTCAGCTCTATATCCAGGTTTATGAGCTGAACGCGTGACCCTCATCTGTACAAACCTCTGTGACCGTCAGAAAGACCCAAAGCAAGATGCTAAAGTTCGACGACAATATGTTTTATTGTGTTTTATATTATACTATTTACTTTTACAGCATCCACTTGCATTGTGTGGAAATGGAGGACAAAAACTCATTTTATGTTCAACTGAAGACTGAAGAAACTCAAGGGTGAGTATTCAGCATCATCAGTGTAGCCTTGGGTAAGTTTATGAATCATCTTGACTGTAAAAAGTCATTTTCGTCCTTAAATATCTGCCATTGGGTAAAAAAACAACAACTTGTGTTTCCTTTGAATTAAGTTTATTTTTTTTATTCCACTGGCAGATAGTTTTTCCTCATTTCTAAGTATAAACTCACATAATTCTGATCAATTTCTGAGAAAACAAGACTTAATATCTCAGATCATCTCGATTTCAGAAAGTTTAGATGTTTGTATTTGAAAACGAACAGCAGTTTTTGTGAATCATGTTTTTGTTTGCTCTATATCCAGGTTTATGAGCTGAACGCGTGACCCTCATCTGTACAAACCTCTGTGACCGTCAGAAAGACCCAAAGCAAGATGCTAAAGTTCGACGACAATATGTTTTATTGTGTTTTATATTATACTATTTACTTTTGCAGCATCCACTTGCATTGTGTGGAAATGGAGGACAAAAACTCATTTTATGTTCAACTGAAGACCAAAAACTCAAGGGTAAGTATTCAGCATCATCAGTGTAGCCTTGGGTAAGTTTATGAATCATCTTGACTGTAAAAAGTCATTTTCGTCCTTAAATATCTGCCATTGGGTAAAAAAACAACAACTTGTGTTTCCTTTGAATTAAGTTTATTTTTTTTATTCCACTGGCAGATAGTTTTTCCTCATTTCTAAGTATAAACTCACATAATTCTGATCAATTTCTGAGAAAACAAGACTTAATATCTCAGATCATCTCGATTTCAGAAAGTTTAGATGTTTGTATTTGAAAACGAACAGCAGTTTTTGTGAATCATGTTTTTGTTTTGGTGGTGGAGGATAAAAGTCTGGCGTTTTTGGTTTCGGAGAACTGAAGAAACACATTATCTGAGAGATTAGGTTGTAAATCAATTTCAGCATTTCGCTCTAAACTCACAGTAGCTGAAATATCCAGTAAATTCAGTCTGAAATATCAGCGCAGACTCTCTGAGGAACCGATCTGAATCTTAATCTTGTGTCTTTTTGAGCGGGAGTCACATAATGAAAAATACATCAGCTGCAAACGGCGTTAAATAGCAAATCAATCAGTGTTTGCAGCTGTAAGTAAATATAAAAACAGGCCTTGTGGCTGAGAATGAATCATCTGAGCTGTTCTTTTACTTCCTTCTATTTCCATTTCATATAATCTGCTATTTAACCTCGACATAGAGGCTCTTAAGATGGGATATAAATATTTAAGGTGTTTTTCTCATTTAGGATTGTAGCAATGCGGTGTTGTTGTTGTTTACTAAAACTACAACTGAAATGATCAAAAATCGTTTGCATTAATTGAAATAAAGAAACACTGAAAAAAATATAAATATTAGATGAAAACTCCAATTTAAAAAACTTGAATGCAAATAAAATTAAAAAAATGGACACTTTTAATTTGACACAAAAAATACTAAAACCAAAACAAATATAAATGAAAGCTAAATAGAAATATTTTAAAATGACAATAAAAGCTATTTCTAAATATTAATAAATACTATAATAGTATATAAATAATACTAAACTAACACATGTATTCATGCGATTTGAACAATGTTGAAATAAAGCTGAAATAAAACATAAATATTGGTTATAAAATCTCAGCTTTAATGTAAATTAGAAACTTAAATGTAAATTAGAAATGTTTCCTTGGCAACTAACTGAAATTATAAAGGTAAAAAAAAAGACTGAAGTGAAACTGAAATAAATGAGTGAAAGCTAAATAGAAATATAAAAGGGTAATAAAAATGACAAAAAGCACACGACAAAATTAGTCAAACTTAAACTAAAATTAAAATGAAAATATAAAAATAAAGGCTAATTCTAAATATGAATAAATACTAGAATAGTATATAAATGATGCAAAAATAACACTGATATTCATGCAATTTGAATAATCTTGAAATAAAGCTGAAATAAAATATAAATATTGAATTCAAAACCTCTACTTAAAAAACCTATGTGTAAATTAGAAATATTGCCTTGGCAACTAACAGAAATATAACAAAATTGAAGTTGAAAAGCTAAAATTACTAAAACTGAAAGAAATATAATTTAAAGCGAAATTGAAAAAAATAAAATTAAAAAATTACAAAAAGCACATGACAAAATGACATATTCAAATTAAAAATAAAATATAAAAATAAAATCTAATTCTAAATATTAATAAATAGTATAATAGTATATAAATAATACTAAACACTGACATTCACACAATTTAAATGTTACTAAAATTGCTGAAACGAACACTGAAATAAAAAGCTAAATAGAAATATCTTTTAAAAATCTAATAAAAATGACAACACGCAACAAAATTACTAAAACTTAAAATGAAAATATAAAAATAAAGGCTAATTCTGAGTTTTTTACAATCGCTCAGACACATTTCTCAATGCTAAAGTCACTTTTTCAAAATTCTTCACACAGTTCTAACCATCTTTCAACTCGACACAGCAGTTCATTTCACATCCAAAATGCACTAAAACTACCAAAACATTTCACTAATGTCTCAAATCAAGTCATTCTTCCATAAGGTTTTCACCTAACAAACAAACACACTATCACTCATAACACAAAAGCCTAAAAAACACTAACAGGTAGCATTATGCAATGTTTTCTTTTGTGAAATTTCTTTGCAAAACAAGAATGATACTCTCTACTGTTTATAATTCCCTGCAGTATATGTTGCATGCTCCATGTTTACATTACAGTACAAAATTATTCCTAAGTTTTCCCCTTTTGTATGGATGGTAATGAAAGTGAAAGACGAACACTTGTGAAGATGTTCAGTTACATGCAACTGCTGCGATAGTATTTACATTCAGAGTATTTTTCTATGTATTACTGTATATATATTCTATATGGAACACTGCGATCAGAGCGCAGGAACATTCATAACACTGGATGATGCATTTCCACTGTGAGGTCAAAGGTCACTGGACTTCAGTTTGTGACTCACCGTCGGAACGGTTAAAAGAAACCACACAAAAATAGAAAATGATTTGTTCCATGTGTTCAGTTGAGCTTAGGAATTATTTCTGAAGAAGAAAGAACTTTTCTGGCTTTTACAGTCCAGATAACTGCACTCATCTCTCTCGGTTTCATGTGCATCATTACTTTTAAAGGGGACATCGCATGCCCATTTTTCACAAGTTGGTATGATTCTTTAGGGTCTTCATGAAATGTCTGTAACATACTTTGGTTCAAATTCCTCATTGGTCGTGTAAAACAACACCCTTTTTACCTTGTCAAAAGCAGCTCTGTTCACAGTGACTCGTTTCGGTGCATGTCTCTTTAAATGCTAATGAGCTCTGCTCACCCCGCCCCTCTCTTCCGGGGGGCGTGTCGAGACAAACCTCGTGAATATATCCGTATACGGCTCGGAGGTGGTCTTATTCAAATAGCTTGCTATCTACGTAGATAGTGGCAGCAATCTGAAACTGCTCGCTGGATGACGCAGTTTCTCAGACAGCCTGTAACAAACTGGCTGCGTGTTTTCTTTTCTGCTCTTCCGAGCTGGCAGACACGGCAGAAACCTAACTAAATGTAAAAAAAAAAAAAGCTAACAAAAAGTGAAAATTTCATCCGATTTCCCCTTTAAAGGCCACCAGAATAGCCACACCCCCTCATTGCCATATTGGGATGAAGAAATACATAAATATGGAAAAGACTAAAGGAATAAATAAATACATACAAAAAATACATTTCATATCAAGGTTTGGAATAATTAAGATTTTGTAATGTAAATGAATGAAGTCTCTTCTGCTCACCAGGGCTGCATTTATATGATTAAAAAATACAGTAAAAACAGTGAAATATTACAATTTAAAATAATGGTTTTCTGTTTAAACATATTTCAAAATGTAGTTAATTCATTCATTAATTTCTTTTAAATGATACCCCAAAATGTATAATGGTAGGGTCCACAAAAATATTGGGCAGCACAACTGTTTTCAACATTGATAATAATCAGAAATGTTTCTTGAGCAGCATATTAGAATGATAACCCTGGTTAAAAATTGCGTTCCGGGCCTCCTCTCCCTCGTCAGGCCCTTGGAATCGTCTTTATTTTATTTTATTTTAGTTTATTTTATTTTATTATTTAATTTTAATTTTAAAAATAAATAAATAAACAAATAAATAAATAGAACATGTAAATGTTGGCATTGTATTTTTTAAGTCTACTATAAAATAATTGTATTTTTATTAATGCTTATTTTTTATTTTTAAATATAATAGTATTATCACACTTTATTTATTTTGTTAAAAAAATAAACTAACTAAATAAAGAGCAATAATACTATTATTACTATTATTAATTATTAATTAAATTTTTTTATGGTTATATTTAATCGGTCGTACTATGTGCAGAGTGAGCACCAAACCAAATCTGCAAGTGCTCTCATGTGCACCGCTGCCCATAGCCAAGATTTTTATCATTTTATGTCATGCTGGTCAAGGTTTCTTACACCACAGATAGTCATAATTTCGTTTTTATGATAATTTTTCAACCTTTCTCTGACCCTTCATAATTAAACAGGCTGTTTGTGCAGCTGAGAACCTTCATTTAATTATTATGATTGGATAATCTATTTCCAAAATGAGTAACAGCACTTAGTTGGGGATTTTTCATCAGATGAATTTGAGATGTTTTAGATGCAAAAAAAATGTTTCTCTTAATATTTTTTGTCTAAAATATCTAACAATTCTTAAATTACTTGAGAAGCAAAATTACCTGAGATATTAAGTCTAGTTTTCTGAAAACTATTTTTTACTAAACTAAAGATTTTTGTGCTTAAAACAAGAACAAATATCTGCCTGTCAGAATAATAAAATTAATTCAAAGAGAAAACAAGATCATTTTTCTGACCTCATTGGCAGATAAATTTTTTTCTCGTTTTAACCATAAACTCACTTCATTTTGATCAGTTCTATATATATATATATATATGTGTGTGTGTGTGTGTGTGTGTGACC
>NW_015555706.1:218515-244653 GCF_001515605.1 Sinocyclocheilus anshuiensis
TGCGAAACTTAATTTTTGATTAGTAATATGCATTTCTAAGAACTTAATTTGGACAACTTTAAAGATGATTTTCTCAATATTTAGATTTTTTTGCACCCTCAGATTCCAGATTTTCAAATAGTTGTATCTCGGCCAAATATTGTCCTATCCTAACAAACCATACATCAATGGAAAGCTTATTTATTTATTCAAAACCCTTATGACTGGTTTTGTGGTCCAAGGTCACATATATATATATATATATTTAGATTACATACTACTTTTTTTGAAAGAAATTGATACTTTTATTCATCAAGGGTGCATTAAATGATCAAAAGTGACAGTAAAGACATTTATAATGTTACAAAATATTTCTATTTCAAATAAATGCTGTTCTTTTGAAAATGCATCACAGTTTCCACAAAAATATTGAGCAGCACAACTGTTTTCAACATTGATAATAATCAGAAATGTTTCTTGAGCAGCAGATCAGCATATTAGAATGATTTCTGAAGATCATGTGACACTGAAGACTGGAGTAATGATGCTGAAAATACAGCTGCGCATCACAGAAATAAATTACAATTTAACAGATATTCACTTGGAAAACAGCTGTTTTACTTTATAATAATGTTTCACTATTTTAACTTTTGATTACATAAATGCATCCTTGGTGAGCAGAAAACTCTTTCAGATAACGATATTAGCCTCCACACTAATGCACAGTAGTGCTCTGTATATGATAAGCACGCTGCAGTTTTGTTGTCTGCTGCTTTAAATGATCTGCTTTTAAAATTCAGGTGGATTCTGATTGGCTGTCAATGTTAACATTCATCAGCTGGGAAAAATCATTCTAAGAGTTATTCTAATGATATCGTTCCTCTGTGTTGTTATCATTATAACCTAGTTGTAGTGTGGACTTCTCATAGTATTAGAGCGATTTGTAAAACTTCATCATTATAGTTAATGCCCTTGGCTTGAACAAGCCTAAAGTCTGTAGTTTTGTTCATAGATTTTGAGGATAATCGACTTTTAACCTGTTCGTGTTGCTTCTGTTGAGAAGTTGCAACAACAACATATATGGTAAGTGTTTTCTCCTTCCTATTTATTTAAGCTGTTATGAATATAAATGTTAGAGACGTAAATGTTTATTTTATTTCAGTTAGTTGCACAAGTTTTGAAGTTTTCCTGTTACATTTATATTTAATTTCAGCTTTATTTCAATTAATAAAAATGTTTTTTAAATGATTTAGTTTTTGAATAACATTCATGTTGAATAACATTTTTTTTATTTCTTAACTTCTGCTTTTTTATATATATATTTCTGTTTGGCTTTATCTGGTTAGATACATGAAATGTTTATTTGCAGCTGTGAAATTCTGACGTCGAGTTCAGCACTGAATGTGTGTCTGTGTTTGTCTCTGAGGGCCAGCGTGGAGCTCTAGATGAGCGGCGATGCTGTGAAAGCGTGCCAGACATCAGCCCGACATATGCAGCAGCACCTGGACACGCACGCACGCTGCGAGCTCAACCACAGGATTAATTCACTTCAGAAATCTGTGACTGAACCACTGAAACACACAGGGTTCATGAGCAGGGTAAAACCTTACCTTTACTTTCTGAAAGTACCAAGTGGCGTTATTCAGAGGCCGAACTTCACACTTAAAAAATAAAAAAAATAAAATAAACACATTAAAAATAGTTATATTTTGCTTTAGGGAATAAATATTGTGAGACTGGTAGATTAACTGTCTTTGCAATGACTGTATAATGAACCAATGGGAGCAAAGCTCTGTGTGTGTGTGTGTGTGTGTGTGTGTGTGTGTGTGTGTGAGAGAGAGAGAGCGTGCTAATTAATGTCAAAACTACCTATATGATATTTAACATATATCTGGTTATTCAAGTGCCTTTCTCTCACATTCTGAAGATGCCAGTGTTATTTAAAGTATTTTTTATATAATATAGTATTTTTAGTAGTGTCAATTAGATTTTATTTTTATTTTAATAAAAAAAGTAATTTTTTTAATTGTTGTAATTTTAGTAATTTTATGTGCCTTTGTCATTTTTATTAATTTTGTTTTATATTTGAAATTTTTTAGTATTTCTGAAATATTTCTATTTTGCTTTCATTTATTTTATTTCCGTTTTAGTTATTTTAGCACTTGAACTTTTGTTGTTTGTTGCAAATGCAACATTTTAAATTTTCATTTAAATTTTGAAGTTTAAATTTTGCGTCCGATATTTATATTTTATTTCAAGTATTTTTAATAGTGTCAATTAGATTTTATTTTTATTTTAATAAAATAAGTAATTTTTTTAATTGTTGTAATTTTAGTAATTTTATGTGCCTTTGTCATTTTTATTAATTTTGTTTTATATTTGAAATTTTTTAGTATTTCTGAAATATTTCTATTTTGCTTTCATTTATTTTATTTCCGTTTTAGTTATTTTAGCACTTGAACTTTTGTTGTTTGTTGCAAATGCAACATTTTAAATTTTCATTTAAATTTTGAAGTTTAAATTTTGCGTCCGATATTTATATTTTATTTCAACTTGATTTAAATTAATGAAAACAAAAAAATGTTAGATTCGTTTTTGATGGTTCTGTTGAATGAAATAATTTTTTTAGTTTTAAAAAATACTTCTATTTCTATTCTTTTTTATTTCTATTTCTATTCTAGTAAAAAATTATATTCTTTATTTCAGTTTTAGTCATTTTAGTATGTGAACTTATTTTATTTCAGATGGTTGCTAGCTAATGCAACATCTATAATTTTCTACGTTTTTAAGTTTTTCATCTATTTATACATTTTATTTCAGTTTAATTTTAATCAATGAAAATTATTTTTAATAGATTTAGTTTGATATTTGTCGAATAAATAGTTTTTTTGTATTTCTATTTAGTTTTTTTTTATTTCAGTTTTAGTAATTTTAGTACTTGAATTTTTGTTTATCATCAAACATTTTTATTTTATTTCAGCTTTATTTAATGTAATGATTTGTTGACTGATTTAGTTTCTGTTTTAGTTAACAATTCAGGAACATACTATCAAAATGACCTGGGCATTGTAAGCCTCAATAAATCATAGAGATCATAGTTCTCTGTGGTTTCTACGATCTACTTAGGCTTACGATGCTTTTGGGAAACGCAGCGCTGGATTTTATAGACTCTAGAATGAGTGATCTGCTAATTCAAGTCACTCCAAGTTCTTTCTTGTTATGTTTTTTCTCCAGGACAGCCATTGGCAGCATTAACACGAGGGCTTTCTGGGGTTTGTGCCGTACGACTTCAGCTCCTCGTGTTAGTGAGATGTCAGAACGCTCAATACTGTCAGTCCAGACCGATGAATATCGTACAGTCTGACAGTAAAGCCTGCTGATGACACATAGATCTGACCGGCTCTTATCCTGCCGTCTGACAGCAGTCATAGCTGTAGATTCACGTGTGTTAATCACACCTGAAACACACTGATGTACATCTGGGATTCAGTGATCGTTTGATGTGGTTAAACGTCTCATTCAGAATGACTGTAATCAAACTCGCACATCTTTATCATCAGCTAATTAGCAGAACGAAGAATGATTAAGTTTGCACCAACTCAAAACAACTCTACTAATTGAATTTTAATTTTCAAAACACTAGCTTTTCCACAAAGCATTTTTACTAAAAAGTAGCATCACAAAATGTCATATTTTGTCATATTATATTATGCATGCAGTCACATGACTAAGAGACCAAATTAATGACTTTTTAGGAGATCATTCAGTTTAGTTGATTGGTTTGTTTGGATGCTTCATATCAAATCATCACTTCAATCGAGTCACTGTTGCCCATTCACTCACTCACTCACTCACTCACTCACTCACTCACTCACTCACTCACTCACTCACTCATTAACTCACTCACTCACTCACTCACTCACTCACTCACTCACTCACTCACTCACTCACTCACTCACTCACTCACTCACTCACTCACTCACTCACTCACTCACTCACTCACTCACTCACTCACTCACTCACTCACTCACTCACTCACTCATTCATTCATTAATTCACTCACTCACTCACTCATTCATTGACTCACTCATTCATTCATTAATTCATTCACTCATTCATTGACTCACTCATTCACTCATTCACTCATTCACTCACTCACTCTTTCACTCATTCACTCACTCATTCACTGATTCACTCCCTCTTGCACTCACTCTTTCATTCACTCATTCATTCACTCACTCTTTCACTCACTCTTTCACTCACTCATTCATTCACTCATTCATTCACTCATACATTCACTCACTCATTCACTCAGTCCTTCACTCATTCACTCACTCACTCACTCACTCACTCACTCAGTCCTTCACTCATTCACTCATTCATTCACTCACTCACTCACTCTTTCACTCACTCATTCATTCACTCATACATTCACTCACTCTTTCACTCACTCTTTCACTCACTCATTCACTCACTCACTCATTCACTCACTCACTCATTCATTCATTCATTCATTCATTCATTTTTCTTGTAGCAAATATAAATATTTGGTTAAATACTGCTGATTATTGTCAAGTTTCCCATTTCAAAAACTTCCTGTGTAAAATTTCTAACATAAATTACATTTTCTGGTTATGTTAAAAAGGTATTACCCCATTAGCTAGTGTCAATGTAACTATAGCTACATTTTATTAGGAGTGTTATTTAGGTGTCATTGATATGCTATTATGGTTTTTGTTCATATTTCGCTTTTTTTTCTTTTTTTTTTTACTTCAATTTTAGTTAAAGAATTGTCATTTTGTTGTTTGTTTTTGTTCTTCTTATTTTTAAGTATGTCTATATAGTATTTATTATTTTTTATTTAATAGTTGTATTTATTAGTTTTGTTTATTCGTTTTTTTTTGTTTAGCTGTAGTCATGTTAGTACTTAAACTAAATGAAAATGACAAATGTTGCCTTGGCAACTAGCTGAAATAAAATGAGTTTAATTTTTTATATTTTATTTTATTTCGGTTAACATTTATTTCAAGTAAACACGTGTTTTTTTAAGGTTTTAGTTTTAATTTAGTAAACCATAATAAACCTGTTTGCAAGTATCTTGTAGAGCTAACTAGCTCTTAAAAGAATTGCTTGATCGTAGCTTAAATTAAAGCTAAATAAAAATATTTTACATAAAAAAATTAAATATAAAACAAAATGACAAAAGCACATAAAATTACTAAAATGAAAATGGCAACTTTTTATTTATTTATTTATTTTTGTATTTTGTTGCATTTTTTTTTTTTATGGTTTTAGTTTCAGTAAATCCATAATCATGTTTGCTAGTTCCTTAGTTTAGCGAACTAATTTTTAAATTATCAATTGATTTGTAGCTTAACTGCTTTCGGTCATGAATAGTTTCTAGCTCGACATACTAGTTTTAAGCAGCTTTTCACAACCAGCTTCAGCATCGTGTCAGACACGTGTTCTTGACTTAAAGTCTGCCCAAAAAAAGACTACATTAATGAAACAATTAAACGCTGAATCCACGAGCGGGTGACATTTATCTCGCCTTCAGCACATTGCCTGAGCTTGTTTTTTTCTGGCCTGTTGTTAGGGCACATTTTATAGCTCAGTATGGAAACTCAGCCAAGGATTCTGGGTAAAGAGGCGTATGCCAGGCGTAATGAAGACGTAGATGAAGGAGGAAAGAGACAGAAATGAACATTATGTTGGATATTTACAACAGGACGTTTGTCTCGCCTGCCGTTAGGTTTTAAAATGCCCAGTTTGAGATGATCACTAGGTTTTTCTAAACACAAATGTACCATATCTTCCATTTCATTTCCATTCTTCTCTGTATTTTGTCTCTTCACAGCTATCCACACCAGCAGATATTTATGAAAACATTTTTTTTAAATCAGGCAAATATCCGTCAGCTTTCATCCTGAAGGTCCTCTTCCATATTTTTCCTTCTGTGATTTGTGGTGAGTTTTATTATTAGTCATTATTGCACATTTACATAATTGTGCCTATATATTTTGTCACACAAATTTTAAACAAATTATTTGGGATTTTTAGTAAATTTAAGGTTCAGCTGGAGTGGCAACACCAGAAAAACAAAATTGCGTAATATAGTAATAATTAATTAAATCATAAAAATGTAAAAATAATATAAATAATAATTAAATAAAAGCAATTAAATTATTAATATTAAATATAAAAATATATACAAATTAAATATTCAAAAAAACAATTTTTTGTTTACTTGCATGTTGTGTGATCATAAACCAACATCAGATAACCACTAGAATGAGAATGTGTTTTTCAATAAATGATTGAAAAAAAAAAAATCCCTAAAAATCCTTAGAATTATAAATTGACATAAAATGAATTTATGTATTCAAGACCATCTAATGGAGCTGAAAAGCAGCTTGGATTGCATTCAAACCTCATTCATCCCAACTAATACCTTGATGCATAAACTTTTGCTTTATTTTCTTGCTTCATTATTCAAGAGACAGAAGAGAGCGAAATGCTGCAACGCTCCCAGCATCTTCAACTTGATTTTCCCTCTCAAGAGTGTCAACAAGCTCCCAGCTGCTTCAGGAAGGGAATGTTTTAGCAGCTCAGCGGATGCAGAAAATCAAGAACACTAACTGGAAATTGTCTCTAAGATGCTGGGGTTAGTGATGGATGACTGCGTGAAAAGAAACACAGCGGCCTATAAAGACGCTCACGTCTGCACTCTATATTATGCTGCCGTCTTAACACTCAAAAAATATATTTATTTATGCATGCCTAAATTTCAGATTTATGTATTTGATTTGCATATAACATTTTTGTGCACTTGGATTAAACAGTTTTAACATGAACAAACCAGGGTTATTGTAGTTAATAAAAACTAAAACTAAAATTACAACCGTTAAAAAAGTCATTATTTGAAATAAAATAAAATACCAAAAATCTCATTTCAGCTAGTTGCCAAGGCAACATTTTTATTTTAATTTAGTTAAATTTGACTAAAACTGAAGCTGAAATAAAAATGTATGAAACTATGTAGACATACAGTAGGCTATATAAATATTTTAAAAATCAAAAACTACTAAAAATGACAAAAACACAACAAAATTACTAAAACTTTAACTAAAATGAAAATGAAAATGAAAAATCAAATAAAAAAATACAATAATGAAATCAAAATATTAATATCTCTAACAGTATCTCAATGATACTAAAATAACACTGAAACAAACTAATAAACTTAATGTGATGCATATTTGTCATACCTAAATAACATAAATTAAACAGGTAAGATTTGTATAATAGTACTAATAAAATAAATATGTTTTATTTATCATAAAATAATTGAATATTGCTTGTTCCACATCTAGCAATATTTTAACCGTGTTCATGCTTTTTAACTGAATAAATTAAATTGTTTTCACAATTTAAGCAATCTGATAAATGCATTTTGAAAATATTCTTATTTAAATAATAAAACAGATGTAAATAGTTAAAAATAAACCATGCCATGATTTTTTGAGTGCAGTTTCATTTATGCATGACTGATAAATATACATTATATTAAGTTTAGTTAATGTTAAAACTGTGTGCGATCCATATGCATGGGAATTTTATATGCAATTCAACTACATAAATCTTAAATTTAGGTCAAATATTTTTTGGGGTGTATCAAGGCTTCTCTAATGAAGGCCTCTATCTTTCTAACCCGTAACACCCCTGGATTACTCTAGAGCGGGCTTGAGTTTTTCCGTGGCTGTGGAGGCCTGAGATGGAGTTTTCTAATGTTGAAGTCTGAGCGCAAGGATAAAAGCAGTGCTGGATGGGAAGTCAATAGTGCGGGCTGTTATTGTGTGTCAGCGCTGAGAGAGAAGCTTCAATGCGACCGTGACCTATATGTACTGCTCGAGTGTGTTTCGCTCTTGTTACGCTGAGAGAGATTCTGGACGGAGAGACACGGATGAGAGAAAGAGAGAGAGAGCCATGAGCAGAGCCATCTGGTAAACCGCAGGCTTCACCTCAGTGAACACACTGAAACACACTTTATATCAACATATTTAAGGCAAGACACCACAGGTGAATAGGGTAAAACATTTAAAGGAATAGTTCACCCAAAAATGAAAATGAGGTGCAAATTTACTCACCCTCAGGCCATCCAAGATTAGGATGAATTTGTTTCTTCATCAGATTTGTAGAAATATAGCATTGCATCAGTGTCTCAGCAATGGATGCTCTGCAGTGAATGGGTGCCGTCAGAATGAGAGTCCAAACAGCTGATAAAAACATCACAATAATCCACAGCACTCCAGTCCATCAGTTAACATCTGGAGAAGACAAAAGCTGCGTGTTTGTAAGAAATTGATTTTGCTGACGATTTTTACAGAGGGGATTTTGGATACCCAGCTGAGAGAGAATGTTCTGGCAAGGTTCCCTCAAAGTTATGAACAAACGTACTTCCAGTAACATTAATAGAACGTTTATTGAAAGTTCTTTGGTTTTTAATAATGTTGTTAGCACAAAAACATATTCATTATATTTATGGTACGTTTTTTCCTGAAACATTTTAGTTGAATGTTCATCCAACGTTTTTTAAATGTAGCTACTTGTTTCAGAACGTTCAGAGAAAATTCAAATGTAACGTTCCCATAATGTTTGCAAAATGATACAATGGAATGTTCCCTTAACATTTGCATAAACAATAAAAAATGTTTCCAAAACATTTAAGAAACTGGATGTTTCAGCGCTCAGAGAACATTCAGAAATAACGTTTATGTAACAAAATGTTTTAGCAAAATGTTCTTGTTTTTTGTTAGCTGGTTTTTATCACTCCATAAATCACACATACTGTCAACAGACAGAAAAAAATATTGTGTTTTTAGGAATAAAATGCTATGTATAAATCAATATGAATGAAATATGAACAAACCCCTCGGTAAAACCCTTCAGAATATAGATTGGGATACAACTGTTAAGTTTTGGTATATGTATGTAAGAGAAAAAACTCTTTAAAGATATGGATTGGAATTAAAATCTGCAGATGCAAATAGATAAAGTGCAATAAAATAAACACTTAAAAGTATATTTTAGTTGTTTTCTTTCCACTACTTTAAAACAAAACATTATAAAAAGCCCCAAATCCCCAAACTGACCAGTGCATGAAAGAAACATTGTTTTGCCTGTAATGTCTAAATGTGTAATCTAAACCCACATGCAACAACAAATTCTGGATAAAACAAGGATGCAGAATATCTGACTAGAAAGTTGCACAGAAGATAAATGATGTGCACAATAACGAGATCTATAATTGGCTCATTCTTTCACTCAGTGGAACAATTTACTCAATTTGCACAAACCCGAATGAGTTGTTTGTCTGTTTGATGGGCGGCTTGTTTGGGGAGATCTCTGGCTTTAATGCATTCATTAATTCACTTCATAAAGCACCCAGGAAAACAAAAATGTTTTAATAAGACACACTTGAGTTATTAAGGAACTGCAGGAGACGAGCCTCTAGAATAATTCATCCAAAAATTATCAATCTGTCATGATTTACTCGCCTTCATGGCGGTCCAAACCTGAAATTACTTTCTTCTATTAAACACAAAATCATACAGGCTAGTTTTATTGTACTTTTATGCTGCTTTTTTGGCTGCTTTTTAACAGCCTGGTCACCATCTACATTCATTTGTGAGTTTGAACCCATGACATTACGTTGCAAGCACAATACTGTACCATTCAAGCTGCTTTTGACTTAAAGTTTGAGGAAAGTTCTGTTTAGCTGATGTACTTAAAAATATTAAATGAGGTTGTTAAATAATTGAACTCAAACAGGGTTTCTTTAAAAACATGTCATGTCTTTCACAAATTAAGTCCTTAAAAGATCTTAAATCAGAGCAGAAAGTCTTAAATTCTTAACATCAAGGTATTAAATGGTGCATGCAACATCGTCCTCTGTATTTTTGTTTTGTTTTCCAATACAAATATGCAAACGTCCTTAAACCAAGATACATTTACTGGAGATGCAAATTGAATGAATTAATAAACTTGTTTTCCCTTTGATTGAAATTGATTTTATTGAGCCTACTGATATCTGTCTTGTTTTAATGATAAACTCACTTAATTTTCATTAATTTCTCAGAAAACAAGACTTCTTATTAAAAAGTAAAGGAAATCTGTTGGAACTTTAAAGCGTTTTCTCATACAAGACATTTACATTTCGAGACCATGTTGATGTATTGTTACATTCATTTTGTTACTTCAATTGTCTTTAATTGATCTTAAAATCGTCTTAAATTTACCTTCATAAAATGTGCAGAAGCCTTACGACACTAAATGATCTTTAGTAGAGCTGCTTTAGTTGAAATTGCATTTGAAACTAAAGAATTTTGCAATGCTGTTTTTCTGTTTATTACTTAAAATCTGCATCAAAGCAGAATGCATTGTATAAAACAAATATGACTTTGAAAAAGAGCAGCTTTGACATTCCGCTAAATATCTTCTTTTGTGTTCCACAGAAGAAAGAAGGAATGGCATGAAGGTAAACACATTTAAATTTTTGCATGAACTGTTCCTTTACCTAGTCTGGTCAGTAAACGATGAAGACAGTGCTACAGCTTTTACTTCAGTTTGGTTGCCTTTTGAAATGATTTGAATGGGTAGATTTACAGAGGAGGACCGGGCCGCGCGCATACACACAGCATGCTTTTAGTGGCAGCTGAAGTGAAATCCAATTACAATGTTAACACAGCGAGACACTGAGGCAGACAGTGAAGCGGCGCTCGTCCACCTCCCTCAGAGACTCATTCTGTGCCGCTGTTACATACACAAAATACACTACAGAGCGGCACAACCCTGACACTTTATCAGCACGTTATGACCCCTTCAAAACATGCATTTATGTGCATGCTGGTGAAAAACAACAGAACGTTTCAAAGTCAGCATGAGAAAGTATTTGTGTCTGTAATGTGATGCATTTCCATCTGAAACATGAATGTGAGTCTGCAGTGAATTGTGGCTGAAGGTCAAGCTGCCAGTAAAGCTTCTTTCTTTTTCAAATGTTCCTTATTTTCTATTTTTCTGTATCTTTTATTAAACTACTCAAATTAATCAGCATTAAATTGCTGTTAACTATTGGCAATACTTTAAAAAAAATCTGCATAACAGTAGCCTAAAACCATGGCTAAATACAGTAGACTAGTTAACATTAAAAGGATATTTCACCCAAAAATGAAAATTCTGTAATCATTTACTCACTCTCATCTCGTTCCAAACCTGTATGACTTACTGTGGAACATAAAAAAAAAATGATACTGAAAAATGGTTTCAGTTCCCATTGCCTTCCATTATATGGACAGAAATTACAATGGTAGTCAATGGGAACTGAAACTTTAACATCAATATCTTTTTTTTCTCTTTAAAATAATGTGCACTACTTAATAATAATCGCAATCATACCAGAAATATGCATAAGAAAGTAAAGTAATCCCCTTGACCCTGTAATGAGCCTTTTTGACACCGTATTTAATTTGATTCCAATGAAAAAATGACAAAACATTAAATATACAGCATCAAAACTGTAATACACCAAAAAATAAAAAACATGGGTTGTGAAAATGAGGGTGACCTTGAACCCCAAAAAAAGTAGGACACATTGAACACACTGTCTTCTGTCCCTCATTTTCCAGAATATTGTAGATTATAGATTTAGGGATCGGCTCTTTTGATTGTCCTACTGTATCAAACACATAGCAGCATGCTAAAAACACCCAGAATGTCATAGCAACGGCCTAGCAACACATTAAAGCTGCTTTGAAACGATATACACCGTGAAAAGCGCATCACAGATAAACGCGAATTGAATTGAATGTAATTGTCCACGCTGCGTTTTTGCTCCAGTGCGGCACTTGCGCGTCGCTCCCCGAGCGCGTCAGCGGGGTGAGCTGAAAAACCAAACAGCAGCGTGAGCAGCAGATAGACGGAGACAGAGACTGGGACAGCACAGAGAGACTCGAGACAGCGCCAGTGTGTGTTCTGTCTCTCTATCACACACACACACACGCACGCTAGCGAACGAGAGAAACAGCTCTCTGGAACAGCATCTCTGACCGTGCGCACGAGGAGGAGGAGAGAGTGTGTGTCGGCGTTTCTGATGCCAGAGAGGTAAACACATACAGACACACGCACGCACGCACGCACGCTCTCTCGGGCTTGAGGACGCGTATGGACGCGCTCCTGTGACTTATGGACAGACGCGAAGAGGTGACGGCGAGCAGGAGACGAGGAGAGACGCGCACGCTCACGGACAGACAGATGAGGACGCAGCTGTCACACTCCAGACCTGGGTGAGTGAACTTCACAAGCACACACAGACACACACAAACACACACACACACACACACACACACACACACACACGCGAGAACAGGTGAACCCTGGAGCCGCGCGCAACCTGTGGAGCGCGTGGGTTGCAAACACTGCGCTTATGCAACGTTAGTTTTGCGGGAGCGCGTCGCTTTTCACCCTGGATGTTGAGGAGCATTGAAAGTTTAGTTTGGATGAAGTGACTGACTGTGTGAAATGTTGTTCAGTCGTGCATTATGGCTTCTTATTTTGAGACACTGTATCGGCGAGGCATTTTGAAGGGTTGAGCTCCAGGGACTCGTGTTCCTGTGTTTATAGTCTTGCTGTATCAATATCTGTCTCTCTTTCAGTCCTGTCTGCAGTTCCAACATCATTATTGTAGTTTTGAATAGAATTGCAGGCTTGTTTAAGAAGAGTGTGCTAGTAAATGTGTTTGAAATCAGTTTTCTGTATGGTTTGTATCACATAAACATGTTGACTCAATTGGCTTAGCCTGAAAAAATTCACATTTCTAGATATAAAAGCAAGTGCATGCTACAAGACAGAAGGTCATTGCCCTGTGCACATTTCATAACTGGATTGCATTGACTCAAAATTAATTTTCACACAAACCTGTGTAAATGGCAGTGCAATGACAGCAACAAATAATGCGGAGGAAGGGCTTTGCATCATTTTTGCACTGATTTTCAAACAATAAAATATAAGTAGCATTTGTATCATATAAACAGGTTGACTCAGTTGGAATATCCTGATTAAGAAAAATTCTGATTTCTAGAAATATGAATAAAAGCAAATGCATGCTACAAAAGACAGAAGGTCGTTACCTGGCGCACATAACCAGATTGTATCAACTCGTGTAAATTGTGTAAATGGCAATGCATTGACAGCAACAAATAATGCAGAGGAAGGGCTTTGCATCATTTTTGCTCTGATTTGCAAAGAACGATAAAAGATAAACACCAGTTGTATCAGGTTGACTCAGTTGGCATAACCAGATTAAGAAAAATGAATATTTCTAGAAATCTGAATAAAAGACACACTAAAAGACAGAAGGTCATCATCGCCTTTTGCACATTTTAAGACCAGATTGTATAGTCTCAAAATTAATTTTCACACACACTGCATGGCAATGCATTGATATCAACGTGGCTTTCTGTCATTTTTGTCCTGATTTGTAAACAATAAAAGGTCAAATACACTAAAAAGATAAAATAAAGATAGATAAAAATAAGATTTAAAAAAGTGCTGGAAACATGAAAACGAGTCTTGTAGTGTGTGTTCAGCTTAAGGTGTATTAATCAGTTCAATGTCTTTTAAATATTTATCTCTTTATATTTATATCTATGCATCAGTAGTGTGTGTTGGACGTCTGAAATTACCCTCTCTCCGCTTTTTGGTTTTTTAGTTCAGTATATGTATATTCATAATTTATTCAAATATTCATACACAGTTTCCAGGTTTAAGGCCAATTAAACGTCCATTTCCTCCAGTTTTACCCATGCAACTTTTTGATATGTTTAAGTTTTGATATGCTTGAACTGAATTTTGCTGTAAAGCACTATATAAATCAAATTAACTTGACGTGATAGAAAGATAATCAGCCAGTCATAGCACAATGGAGGCACTGCCTCGTCTCACCTGATCTTTCACCTGTATTTCTCCCTTCCTTCATGATTTAAGCTGTCTATTAGCTCCCCCTGAAACTTCAGAAAAATTAGTGCTTTAAACACTATTTAGTCTCATATTTCAGAATATTTCTTTTTGTGCCGTTGATTAATTTTTTGAGCCGCTGCTTGACCGCCTCCTCAGAGAAAACCCCCCCAAATGAAAGTAATCATGAGTGATATAAAACACCCTAGACGAACGTTTTATTGCTCTGAGATTTATTTTTCTAAAGTTTCAATTAGATATCAACTTTGTCTCAAATGTTTTCCCTAAAACTCCTCAGGAGACATAAAAACAGGAACATGAGTCAGTAGTTGTTATTCAGTAGTAGCTGCTAGGGCTGCACGATTATGACAAAAATCATAATGGTCGATTATTCCCTTGAAATTGTAATTGCGATTATTAATTACGCTTATCCCAATTTACATTGAATGATGTTTATACCATTGTTTGATGCAACTGCATGCCGTATTTTTATATGAAAATAAACAAGCTGAAAACACTCTAACTGAAAAACCTTTAGTGCGTTTCTATTGTATTAAGCCTCAAATGTCAACTATACATCGCATTGGATTCTTCTTTAAATTATAAAAAAAGTAAAAATATGAATGGTATTATAATGTTACACTAAAACTAAAACAACGGAAAAACCCTTAAGATAACATGTAGAAAGAAAAAAACACATCTTAAGCATGCAGAATAACATAAGTGGACTTTGAACGATTAATTGCCACTTTGAACGATTACGTAATTGTGGCATCCATAATTGTAATCGCGATTAGAAATGTGATTAATTGTGCAGCTCTAGTAGCTGCTTTGAGTTCATATTGAGATCTCTGACTTCTGATTGCAGACTTTGAGATGTTGAGCACCGTTTGAGACATTGTTGAGATTTCTTCTGATACTCTTGAGGAGGCGCATATTATGAATCGTATTACAATCATGGTCACTATTTCTGCTTCTCTCGATTTATTAAACATAATCGCCTGCTGGTTGCTTGTCCTGAAAAATTTTGATTTTGGTTTTAATTTGGCATCTTGCATTGGTATGAAGCCTCCAAGCTTTCATGGTTGCAGTTGCCAGATTTCAAAAGTTTCATTCGAGTTTCTTTCATAAATTGACACATTTTCTGCCCAGTGCTTTACTGTATTTTCCCACCATGTGCACACGCTCTCTCTGCATTACGGAAACGGCGCTGAAGATCTGAAAACACTGGCAAGCATGCAAGTTGGAGTTTAGCATATTCTGCTCAAACAAAAGTGCAATGCATTCGGTTTTCTGTCACATTGTCTTTTGCACCGTTTAGGGCACGTTTACATGACGATATACTAAAAACAGTTTTTTGAAAAGTTTTGCATACAGATGACAATGTTGTCAAAACGATCACTGCTCACCACAAAAAGGACTAAAAATGCTGTATTATGGTTAAATATAAAAATACACACATAATACACATGTGCATGACACTTTCAAAAATGAGTGTTTTTTTAGTTTACACAGAGATGACAATGGTGTCCTTTCAAAACATTCAAAACCTGTTTTGAAAAGTTTGCATTTTCAGGACTTTGTTGTGTAAATAAATGGCTAAAATGCAAAAAAATGTTTACATTTTATTTGAAAACAGTGTCATGCCCTATAAAACTGCGATCTCTCTTAGGGTACATTTACAAGACTATACTGTACTAAAAACGGAAAATTACTTTCACCTACAGACGACAATGTTGTCAAAACGATCCCTGTTCACACGTATCCGCGAAAACAACTAAAAGCGCTTTATTATGCATGACATGCCATTATGCATAATGTCACTGTTGTCACAAATTCACATTTTCGTAGTTTACATGGAGGCGATAACGCTATCGCTTCAAAAGCTTGCACTTTGAAACCCGTTTTGAAAAGTTTGTATTTTCAGGCCCCCAAAATGCTGTTGTCGTGTAAATTAGCGGCCAAAACACATAAAAGTTTCCCATTTTTACTTGAAAATGGTGTTGTGTAAATGCCCCATAAAACTGCGATCTCTCACATTTACACGACAACTATGTATTAAAAACGGATAAGTTTTCCACATACAGGCGGCAATGTTGTCAAAGGATCCCCATTCACATGGATCTGCCAAAACGACTAAAAGCGCTGTATCATGCGTTCCAGGCCAGTAGTTGGCGATGTCACATCGTAAAGAAACACTATGTGAACACGTCAGATGCATGCACGTTTTCACTAATTCGAGTTTTTGTAGTTTACACAGAGACAAAACTTGCACTTTGAAACCCCCTTTTCAAAAGTTTGCATTTTCATGTCACCAAAAAATGCTGTTGTCATGTAAATCAACGGCCAAAACGCATAGAAAATTTTTATTAAAGTCATGTAAATGCCCCTTAAATCTGCAAACAAATCATGCAAGTTGACATTCTCTTAATTTGAGTTTGTGTGACTGCAATAATTCTGATGAAACATAAAAAAAAAATGAAATGACAAAAATTGTAATTAATAATCGTGATTATATTTTTGAGCAAAATAATTGTGAATAACCATTTAAAGATAATTGTAATGAACCGATTCTGATTCTGATTTAACCGTTATCGTGCAGCCCTAATGCATATGAGGTTACTAGAGTCTATTTTTCTAGAGTCAGAAAAGCAAGTCTTTATTCTAGCTTATCTCGATTTGAGTTCTCCGTGAATTATGCATGCAATAGGACCATAGCTTTCAATATGTGTGCACTTTATGCAAAAAATTGCAATCAATGATGCTTCACAGAAATATATACATTTATATTCTGTGCATTAAAATCATGCAAACAATGATGAGCCGGTCCACTGGGTTGACGCTTATGATTAAAACCAGTGAATTAAAATAAATGCATTGTTTGTGCTGATTAGTCTTCAGAGGATTTTCTGTAGGATGCTTGCGTTTGATTAAGCGCTCATTTGCATACGTTATAGGAGCATGTTGAATTTAAATTAGCATGTTAGTGGTGTTATCTACAGTTGCTCACACTTGAACAAAGAAACCACTAACCCTAAACAACACCATCAATGATTCCTCAAATAAGTGATAAAACACATTTATCACACCTTTTACATGTTGTGCATCTTGTCCATTTCTGATGTATTTGCCGTCTGGGCGTCCTAAAATGGAAAGGCAGGGTTCCTGTATCCAACGGTTCGCCCGTTTGGCATCAGCGCTAATGAAAGCTTCTCTAACGATTCCTCTAATGAACCCAAAGCGGCGCTGCCATCTGTTTATACAGTTTGATTTTGTAGCATGATGAGAAACGGAACTCGTTTGACAAAGAAACAAAGTAGCACCAGGAAATATTTGTCATTTCATATGTTTTTGGTTTTTTCTCTCTTTCGTTAGTAGTATGTTGACATAATCAGAGCAAACAATAGTGTTTTTATTCGGCTAGTTTCTTTAAATGGTCTCAGAGGAGCAGTTAATTGCTCAGAGGCTGCTCGTTTAAAGCTCAGAGAACTTAATTGAGTTCTTAGTTAAGATTCTCCTAAAATTCCTCAAGAGAAATAAAACAGACCCAAATGAGCCAATAGTTCATAAAATTAGAGTATAGTGCTATAAAAATTAATATGGAGAGCTGCTCAGATGATTTGATTGAGAGAAATGTTTGAGATTGATGGCTTTTGATTGCAAACTTCAGAAGCTTGGCAAATCTGAGCACAGTTGTTGAGATCTTGTGAGAACACATGAGGTCTTGTTTTGCTCTAGAACAGGGATTCCCAAATTTTTTGTCAACCAAACCCCTTTGAGCTAAAATGTCCCCCTGATGTTTCAATAATTTAGCAGCACGTTCACATGATAATATTTCTCTAATGTCAGTTGTTGTCAGATGACATGCATGTAAACAAATCAAATATTTTATTTTTTAAATAATATTTATAAAATATTTAAATATTGTTAATTGTTTTAGTTAAAAAGGTAAATTTATTTTAAAATTATTTATTTTAATTTTCCATTTTTAATTTATTTTATTAACTCAATTTAACAACATATTCACATAATAATATTTCTCTAATGTCAGTTGTTGTCAGATGACATGCATGTAAACAAATCAGATATTTTATTTTATTTTTTAAATAATATTTATAAAATATTTAAATATTGTAAATGTTTTAGTTAAAAAGGTTAATTTATTTTAAAATTATTTATTTTAATTTTCCATTTTTATAATGTTTTTTTATTTCTTTATTAATTTTTTATTATTATTATTATTTTTAATGACTCATGGACCCCAGTTTAGAAAACCCTGATCTAGGAGAAACAATTAAGATTTTAAAGAAATAGCATTTTTTAAATATGCGATCTGTCTTTTTTATTCTAGTAGTAAAGAAAAGATGAATATGATAATACAGGAATTACTGTGAGTTTTATTTACATGTTTTGAAACTGCATGTAAAACAGTGTGATTCTGTAGCTGCAGTGTTAAACGGCACCTCTGACATCCTCCTCCCATTAGAATTCATGCCAGAATAATAGAACAGACTTGTAGAATTATGAGATTTCTATTATAAGACAGAGACTGTCTGATAACTGACTGATGAGACGAAGAGAGACCGGCTTCGTGAATCATAAGTCATTTTGAAAAAACTCAGGCTAATAGACCACGAGTGGAGGATTAGCAGGTTTAAAAGTGCACTCCGTAATTTTTTACTTGTTGAAATTTTTTACTTTCTATTCATCTGTGAATCCTGAAAAATAAAATGCACTACGGTTTCCACAAAAAGCACAACGGTTTCCAACATTGATAATAATCAGAAATGTTTCTTGAGCAGCAAATCAGTATATTAGAATGATTTCTGAAGATCATGTGACACTGAAGACTGGAGGAATGATGCTGAAAATACAGCTGCGCATCACAGAAATACATTACACTTTAACATACAGTGGGTTTAGAAAAGAATCAGCTCCCTTTAAAATAATCACATTGTGTTGCTTTGCAGCCTGAAATAAAGACGGACACAGTTTTTGTTTTATCCAGCTGTATTTACTCAGTGCAACTTATAACATCCAAGTGAAAGATATAACACCAACATGTCAGAAAAATAAAAAAATAAAAAACCAGAGTCACTGAGATGGAAAAAGGATCACCCCCTCCTAAAAATGACTCGTAAACTCAATCAGGTGTAGCTAAACACCGTCTCAATGGCACACAAAGGGAGTGATTCTGCATATTCACATAGAAAACAGCTATTTTAAATTGTAATCATATTTCACAATATTACTGTGTTTACTAGGGATGTAACGATTCACTCAACTCACGATTTGATTCGATTCGGGGAAGTTCCCCTCAGACATGCATTCATATAAACGCCTACCCCTAATTGAATCGCATCTCAACCGATTTGAATCGTCACATATTTGAATCGATTTTCAACCGGCTCGCCATTAATCATTACATCCCTAGTGTTTACTGTATTTTTTATCAAAGAGATGCAGCTTTGAAGAGCAGAAGAGATCTCCTTGCTTTAAAGGACAGTTTTTTCCTCTTTTGCTCAACACAGCAGACGTGAATGATGAACAAAGAGAAAGACAGATGTTTTACTGAAGGCTGAATTGAATTGCAGTCATATCAGTGTAGCCTAAAGCTTATTAACGTTATTAACTAGATACGCATGTTTGTTTAACATGGGAAATTCAACAGGTTTCCCGCTTAACCCGAAGACAAATATAAACTGACCTTGTGGGTGAAAACTGTTATCATCGTTGATCTCTCGGCTGTACTTGTTTATGAGATAATTACATTAGTGATTCGTTTAAGTGCTGAGGAAATTCTCACAAGAGTGCTTGTGTTGCTCTGAGCTAATTATGATGGCTGCGGCAAAGGTTTGACCGTGAGATCTGGTTTGGATCTGCTAACTTCAGTCTGTCTATCAAAGTCATCTGGAGTCACTTTGTGTCTGTTTTCATGAGTTACTGTACATGAGCTTGTTTGGAATTCAGAACTGAATTGAGAAAGCTTTTTAAATTCCACTTCAAATTCTTAGTTTAAAGTGAATTTGGTTCGAGGCAGAAAACAGGAATCTGAATTGCAATGTAAGGAAGTAGAAATTCGTATCACTAATATTTAACTAGATAAGCAAAGTTTTTTAGATAGATAGATGGATAGACATACAGATAGATTGATTGATAGATGGATGGATGGAAGGATAGATAGATGGATAGACATACAGATAGATTGATTGATAGATGGATGGATGGAAGGATAGATAGATGGATATATGGATAAATAGACAGATGGTTGGATAGCTGGATGATAGAAAGATAGATGGATAAATGGATAGATAGAACAATAGATACTTGGATGATAGAACTATAGATGGCAGATAAATGGATGGATGGAAAGATGGATTATGGATAAAACAATAGTTGGATAAATGGATAGATTGAATGATGAATGGATGGATAGAACGAAGGATGGATAAATGGATAGATAAAATGATGGATGGATAGATGATAGATCGATGGATGGATAGAACAATAGCTGATAAATGGATAGAACAATGGCTGAATAGATAGATAGATAGATGGATGGATGGATGGAAAGATGGATGATAGAACGATAAATGGATAAATAGAGCGATGGATGGATAGATAGAAAGATGGATGGATGGATAAACAGATAGAATGACAGATGGATAAATGGATAGAATGATGGATGGATGGATAGGTGATAGAATGATAGATGGATAAATGCATACATAGAATGGATGGAAAGATGGATGATGGATAGAATGATAAATGGATAGAACGATGGATGGATAGAATGAATGGAAAGATAGATGATGGATAGAACGATGTATGGATAAATGCATACATAGAATGATGGATGTATAGACTCAATGATGGTTGGATGGATAGACTTCATGTCCCAGAATGCATTGCATGTGTTGGATTTCTCTGAATTGTAATTCCGTAAGTTCGTTCTGTAATTCCTGTTCACATTTAAATGTGTTGTGTCCAGTTCAAATTCCAAACCATGCATTAAACTGCAGCCAGTTCTTCAGCTCTGTCTCCTGCAGAGTGCTGTTGACAGTGTGAAGGTGTGTGTGGTCCTGATGCTCTTGAATCTCTTCCGCTCTAAACCTCATCCTGAACCCAGAGCATCTGGTTCAGATCAAAATCACTTTTCATCCCATTTGATGCACAGAATCCAATGCTGCCATTAAATCATTCCCTGCACAATTATTACATCTTTTTAAAGATGCATTTGAGAGATGAAGTTTCTTTGCATATTCTTAGAGATTCTGCCTCATTTATTAAATATTAAGGTTTTTTAGATTCTGAAACAGATGTAAGGCGTAATAAATGACCCTCTCTCTCTGCGCGGCCGTAAATCTGAACACAATCTCACTCTGTTATATGACTCTTATCAATATTGCATTTTAATTAATGATTTACAGATCAAAAGCGCAGCTGCTGTGTGGAACTCGATCGATGCAGAGGAAATTACAGACCCGTGTTCATGTTATGGCTTGAATCCAGGGTTTATGTCTGCAAGATTTATTAAATTGATTAAAGTTTGATTACTGCCCTAAAATAGCTCGGCCAGTATTAGAATGACTGGTATTTTGGTCTCATATCAAAACGACTTTCCATCTTTTCATGAAACTGTACAGAATATGTCTGGTATCTCGAGACTTCATGTTATTTTTTGGATGCTGGGATTGTTTTGTTGAGCTTCTGGGATGTTGCAAACTATATTTAGACCAAACAAATGACTATTAATTGTTTTAATTGATTGTGGCTGTGTTTGGAATGACATACTATTTGTATAATTCCTGCAATAGTGTTTTCATGGAGTACAGTACGCACACTTTCTCTAAACATTAAATGTGATGAGGTCATGTGACAAATTTGTTGCATCATGTAGTTTCACAAACAATTTTTCAAAGATTCCAGCCCTGCATCTTGAAGCAAAAATTCTAGGGCTGGGTAAAAAATATTAACTTTTCGATTTTAATAGATTCTCATTTTTATGAAACGATATCGATTCTTAAATACCAAGAATCGATTAGTCGAGAAACAATGTTTTCAGGGAAAAAAAAAATAATCATAAACTCGTTAGTCAGCTAGAAAACTGAACTGATAATATTAACTCATTTGATCGTGAAGAGTTGGAAAAGATCAATAAATCTTTTCATCACATACTGTTTTTTTATTTATTTTTTTGCAAAATAAGAATGAAGATTTTTTATATATATATATGTATATATATGTATATGTGTGTGTGTGTGTGGGGGGGGTATATATGTGTGTGTATCATCTTTAATACACAGAAGCAAAATAACACAAGAAGTCAAATGTCAAAAGTTTTAATGACAAAACGAAGTATTCAAAATGTAACACTTAACTAAGGAAGCTTGTTTCCATCATGGGACAAAAAAAAATGAAAAAGCTAGTTGTGACTTTTTATCATAAGTTTTTTCCCTTTTTCTTGCAATTCTGAATTTTATAGAATTGTGAGTTTATATCTCAAAACTCAGAATTGCAAGAAGAACAGTCAGAATTGTGACGGGAAAAAAAATCACAATTACATTTTTTATTTTGCTGTGGAAACAAAAAACAGAATTGCAAGATATAAATTAAGAATTGTGAGAAAAAGAGTCATTTGAAATGTGAGAATTAAACACTGAATTGTGAGAAAAAAATCAAAATTGAAATATATAAACTCAGAGGAAAAATTCTGAATTGCGAGAATGTCTGTATATCTCGCAATTCTGACTTTTTTCTCACAATTCTGAATTTTGAGATATAAAGTCTATGAAACTCAGAATTGATCAAATAGTTGTGATCTGGCTCAGATTCAGACAGGAATCGTGTGTTTGTGGTGTTTTTCTGCTGATTAAGGGAGAATTCAATTGTTTTTACACAAATTGTTGTAAAAGCTAAAATGCAATGAAATGCATCATATTTAGTGAGAAAGTGTGACGTCCTCCAGCAAAACAGACACTGTTTTTGGAATCAGCAGCACAGAATTAAGAAAGGCATTGGATTTCATTCAGTGAATGTGATGCAGGGTGGAGTTTTTGGCAGATGCAGTGCACTAGTATTCATTTGCTAACTTACTGCCACTATCAGTTTATTATTGGCCCAGGTGGACCAATCAGTAACAATTAATTAGACAATTAAGTATTGAGAACCGTCCGTCCTTGACCGCTCCTGCAGCTTCATCAATAACAGTGTGCATGACAGTACATCCATATCTGTGTTATATACTAAAAGGCGCAGGGCTCCTATGAAGTGCATAAATGCATGCATGTGTTTAAAGTAATATTCTGGCTAATTTTCATCTTAGTTTCTATGTGCCGCATCTGTTGTCTGCAGTCGTTTATCACAGACACTAATTTAGACTTTTTCTACCTTAGTTTGCAGTAAATCCCATAATACTGAATGTTTAGCAAGTGTGGGGAACGTAGAGAATATATGTTTAAAATATGAAACTATCACACTGTTTTAAAAGCATAACATTTACCTTTATACATTTGACACATACTGCATGTAAGGCTCGATTTGGGGAAAAATTGTGATTTATTTATATATTTTTCTCATAAAAATTGTGATTTGAGATTTAAAATGTTATTAAAAAAACAAAAAAAAATTGTAAATAAATAAATTAAAATATGAAATAAAAATAAAATTAAAATGTGACTATTGTAATATTTCACTTTATAATAAAAAATGAGGTTTTAATAAAATAATAATAATAATAATTTTATTTAACATTGCAAATATAAAATGACTAATATTTGTCTTTATTTCTTCATTTTCAAATTATAAACAATCAAACTGGAACCGCAGGAGCTTCTCTTTCCACACAAATATAAAGGCAGCTCAACTATTTTCATTTCAACATTGATAATAATCAGGAATGTTTCTTGAGCAGCAAATCAGCATATTAGAATGATTTCTGAAGATCATGTGACACTGAAGACTGGAGTAATGATGCTGAAAATACAGCTGCGCATCACAGGAATAAATTACACTTTAACAGATATTCACATAGAAAACAGTTATTTTGAATTGTAAAAAATCTAATAATCAATTTTTTTTTTTCAAATTTTAATCAAATAAATGCAGCACTGGCGTCACAAACATTTAATGCATATGCTGATTCTCTGCAGTTATTGCTAGTGAAAGCAGATGGGTGAATTTTTAACAGTCATTGTTTGACTCATTAATCTCTGTCACTCAAAGCGGCTGTGACATTTTGAGAAAACATTTTGTCACGAATGTTTCTGCACTTTCTGGAGAGCTCTGTGCATCTCTGCTGTGCTCAGAAATGCATACGAGGGTCAAACTCTCAGCTAGAAGCTGTAGTGTAGACAATGAGTATGTGTGTGTGTGTGTGTGTGTGTGTGTGTGTGTGTGTAGTTTGCACATTTTGTGAGTCGTGTAACGGTGAGCGATTTTGAGCTGTTTTGACAGAGATTCATCAAAGATGGCGGCGAGGTGCCATATAGTGAATTGCTATGGCAACAGGAGTGTTGGGTGTAATGAAAGCCGACTGGCACAGAGACGCTGGCGCCGCTCCATCATACAGAATAATCTTCTACAAGACACACTGTTACCTGCCAGTGTCGCGCGCTTGAAACGCTGCCATCACACAGTGATGTGAAGCCTTCCTCGTCCTCGTAGTGAGCACAGATTCAGGCACTCGCTCATCCTTGATCCAATAAACATGATGACTGAGTTAGCTATGGTAATAGAAGGTAATAGAAAATAATAGAAGGGATTTCAACCAAAAAAATTTAATTTTTTCCCAAACCTGTCTGACTTATTTTCTTCTGTAGAGCACAGTTGATAATAAGAGTAAATACATTTTCCATAATGGAATGTTGCAATAAATTAATAAAATGTTGCAACAAAAAGTACAGTGAAATGCAAGCATACATAAGACATAAAATACATTTTTATGCATGTAACATAAAATGGATGTGAAATACAACTTGAAATACTCTTAAAACAATATAATAGTAATGCTATTAAAACACTATAAAACAAATCAATATATCATGAAATAATTGAATACATAATGAAATGTTCCAATTACAAAGTACAATGTAAGAATTAATGAATAAATACGTGAAATACTCCTTAAAATGAAAAACCTCTTGAAATACAAAAACAAATCGATATATCACAAAATAATTGAATATGTAATGAAAGAGCACAATGAAATGTAAGATTAAATATATTAGGCATGAAATGCATTTATTTTTGTAAGGTTTTCTATCTTTTCCATTGCGATTTCTTCCTTTTAACTGTTTGACCTGCAGATGCTTTCATATCTTCATATCCCTCGAGGCAGTGACGGTTTTCATTTCAAGGCGTATATCATGCCGTATTTCAGTTCATTTATAATGTTACATAAATAAATACATTTCACATCCAATTTACTTATCTGTACCCACTTTTCATTAGGTCTACGTTTATTGATTCCAACATTTCATTATATTTTCAGTTGATATATTGATTTGTTTTATATAGTCTCCTTCAGTTTATTTCAAGGTGTGTGTCATTTCGTATTTCATGAGGTTTTTCATTTTAAAGTGTGTTTTTGGTGGTATTTCACATTCTTTTTAATGTTACATGTAAAAATAAATAAATGTATTGCATGCCTTATTTATTGTATAAGTTGTACTTTTATTTATTGCAACATCCCATGACACTGTTGCATTATTTATTTATTTATTTTAGTCTGTAAATCACTCCAGACTGCATTGACTTTCATTGTATGTTCGCAGAGGGAAGAAAGTCATACCGGTTTGGAATGATGTGAGAGTGAGTAAATAATGACACAGTGATTTATGGGTGATGGTTTTCTCTTTCATGCACATTAGAGAGAAAATATCTCTTTTAAAGTCTAATGTAAGTCTGTGTTTTATACGTTTACACTCGTGAGACGAGCTCAGAGGAACCAGAGAGAGACACTGATGTCTGTGGATATTTATGAACATATTATAGGATGAGATGAGCTGCTGGAGAGAACACACACACACACACACACACACACACACACACACACACACACTCACACTCACACACTCACACTTTCTCACACACACACTCACACACGCACTCGCACACGCACTCGCACTCACACACACACTCACACTCAC
>NW_015555706.1:244815-261157 GCF_001515605.1 Sinocyclocheilus anshuiensis
CACACACACACACACACACACACTACAGCAGGTCTAGATGCCCGACAAACACGATACAGTTAGAAAATAGAAATAAGTGATGGAGATGTGTGATTAAGTTCACGTTTTTCTTTTCTCTTGTGCATCTCATCATGAATTTCCAGTGATATAAAATGAAGCAACACTGTTAATATTACAATCAGTTTTATGTGCTTTTCATTTGGCTGTTAATTTTCCTAAGGAGTGTGTCGTTAGACTAGTTTCATGATCCTTAATTGTTTTGCAGTGTTAGAGTTGGTAATTGATTCATTGATTGAGTCAGTTCAAACTGTCCGTTTCAATGAATCAATTCAAAATGAACCAAAATGAAAAATATTTGCAGACGTCTGCTCATCTGCTCACCAAGGCTGCATTTGTTTGATCAAAAATACAGTAAAAATAGTGAAATATTCTTATAAAGTAAAAGAATTGTTTTCTATGTGAATATGTGTTAAAGTGTAATTTATTTCTGTGATGCGCAGCTGTATTTTCAGCATCATTACTCCAGTCTTCAGTGTCACATGATCTTTGATGTATAGAAAGTTCAAAAGAACAGCATTTATTTGAGATAGAAATATTTTATAACATTATAAATGTCTTTACTGTCACTTTTGATCAATTAATTGCGTCCTTGATGAATACATTTTTTATTTTATTGTACCCCAAACTCGTGGATGGTAGTGTTAATATACGTTAATGATTTCTGAAGGATCATGTGACGACTGGAGTAATGATGCTGAAAATTCAGCTTTGCATGACATTAATAAATACATTTTTCCAATATATTCCCATAGAAAGCAGGTATTTTAAATTGTAATAATATTTCACAATTTTGCTGTTTTTACTGTATTTTTGTTCAAATAAATGCAACCTTGATGAACAGAAGAGACTTCTTTAGAAAATCTTTAACAGTAGATGTAGTGTTAAACAGTATTGTTTGACTTTGTGATCCTGCAGATACAGAATTAGACATGCTTTGTGAGGTTCACATGGTTTATATGTGACCCTGGAGCACAAAAGCAGTCTTAAGTCGCTGGGGTATATTTGTAGCAATAGCCAACAATACATTGTATGGCTCAAAATTATCGATTTTTTTTAATGCCAAAAATCATTAGGATATTAAGTAAAGATCATGATCCATGAAGATATTTTGTAAATTTCCTACCCTTAAATATATCAAAACTTAATTTTTGATTAGTAATATGCATTGCTAAGAACTTCATTTGGACAACTTTAAAGATGATTTTCTCAATATTTAGATTTTTTTGCTCCCTCAGATTCCAGATTTTCAAATAGTTGTATCTCGGCCAAATATTGTCCTATCATAACAAACCATACATCAATGGAAAGCTTTTTCAAGAAATCAATTTATTCAGCTTTCAGATGATGCATAAATCTCAATTTTGAAAAATTGACACTTAAGACTGGTTTTGTGCTCCAGGGTCACATATGTGGTTATTAAGTGTCTGAATACTTTTGAGATGACTGTTTATTCTTCAACAATGACAAATGTGTCTCTACCGCTCACATCCTCACATAAACCACCCAAACCGATCTCACACATTCAGACTCGGCGTCCGGTTCAAAACAGAGAGAAGCACCGCGGTAAAACACAGAGAGCGATGCTGAGGGCAGCTGTGACGCTCTCTGCACTAAAATATCCTAAATGGCACTATGAACAGACTCCATGATTATAATTTTGAGAGAAAAAGCATTGAATTATTCATCGCCATGCGTGAAGGGGACGAATCAGATTTTGGTTTTGAGTCCCATCATAATTTCATGACTCACAGAAGAAGGAAAAGAGGATCCTGGAGCAGCCTGGCGTTTCCCTGGGAAAGAGAAGAGTGACAAATTAAAGACGGAGAAGAAGATTCACTAACCTACAAAACAAACATGCTTTCTTAAAGGGACAGTTCACACAAACAGAAGAACTCACCGTCATGCCGCTCCTTACACTTCAGTCTGTTCGTCTAACTAAACTATTATCCGGTTTCTATGTAAACAATCAGTGTGTGTGTGTTTTTAAATCAGAGTTTTTATGGTTAACTGAAACTAAAACCATAAAAAAAATACTGAAATAAAATAAAATATAAAAAAATACAAAAAAAACTCTACAAAAAAAGTGTCTGTAATTATGGTGTTCAGAGTAGATGAATACTGATATCCGTTATAAAACACACACAAAAAAGTTTTATTGTGAATTGAATCATTTCTGAAATAATTGAATACAAATACACTGTAAAAATTAAGTAATTCAGAGTTATTGTAGTAATTATTATTAGTTTTTAAAATAAAAAAACGAAAATCTTTAAAAATAACAACAAAAAACTTCCATTGCTTGAAATAAAATAAACTTTAACTAAAATAAAATAAAATATATAAAAATTTAACCTTAATTTCAGCTAGTTGCCATGGCAACATTTCTCATGTTCTTTTTTTAATTCTATTTTTATTACATTTTGTCAAAGAATCCATGTACATACACGTATATCCACAATATAAACATAATAATTGAATAAATAAAACAATAATGGTAATAAAGTAACAAGACAATTACATGAATTTCAAAAAGTAATTAAAACGATTCACATCAGGGATTGATTCACAGTCTGTATATTTAACGTTCCACTTTTTCTATTTCTTAACAAATTGTATAAAGAGGGAAACAAAATCTCATTTTCATTTCCTTTAATTTGATGTACTAAAATAACTAAAACTAAAATAAAAATAAATATTACTAATGCAAATTATGAAATCAGACGACATAATTAGTAAAACTTTGCCGAAAACTTGAAAACAGAAAAAAAAAACATTAAAATTAAACTTAATACAAACTATAATAGTATCTCACTGGTACTAAAATAACACTGTTTATTGATTATTGGAGTATGTTTTACAAGAAAATATTTCAGTCTTTCTACTTCAAAAGGTCTCATTTATTTCAATGTATTGCTTCTTTGTGAAATGTACTAGTAATTTCTAAGTGAAAATTGTTTCAATGTAAATCCTACACCAGTTTAATTTTCAGTGCAGGTGCATTGAATCTATTCTGGAATATCTTTAACGTTCAAACATGAGTTTATTGTGAAGCGAGGCCGATGTGAGTGTGAGTCTTTGACTGCTTTAATGCACAGTCGAGCACATGATCTCAATTGTGTTTCAGAAACGCACAGTTCATCGGTGCAGAAGTGTGTGTTCTCCTCTGCACACACAGTTTGTCCTTTAACTCTGTCCTATCTGTCTGTGTTTCACTCTCTGACTGATGTGGTTTGGCTCTTGTCATGTGTGAGCGTGTGTGTGTGTGCATGCATCTCTGTTTGTATGTGAAGTCCAATCACACGCCTAACGAGTAGACTAAAGACTAAAGAGGCATCCGCGTTATTTACTCAAACTGTCTTTATTTAAAGCGTCGGCACGCTTAAATATTTATGAGTGTTTATTCAGAGAAATAGCTTTGGGAGTCCCTGCATCTTCTGTTAGATTCGTTCTGATGAAGACGCGTCTGTATTGATTTGATGCATATGCTTTGAATAATAGAACAAAGCCAGCGCTGACATGACGGCGACTGACCGTTCTGCCTGTCACCTCTAGAAGCAGAGCAGGTTTCAAGGATTTCTGAGATCGGAAAGGATCGGAAACTTATTCCGGCTCTAATGGAATTGGGATTTGTGCATTTGAATCCAGAACTCACGTACCTGCTGTAACCCAGTGTCTGTGTTTGATCAGAGCTTGAACAAGAACCTTTGGCAGGGTTATTAACTATAACCATAGAGAAAATATTTTACTTGAAATAAAATAAAATATAAAGCAATTTAAACCTATTTTATTGCAGCCGGATGCCAAGACATTTCTCTTTTTAGTTTAGTTAAACGTGCTAAAATAACCTAAACTAAACTAAAAATAGTAAATACAAATTAATAACTAGGTATAATTGAAAAATTTAACTAACGGAAAATAACTAAAACTTTAGCTAAAATTAAAGTGAACATGCAATGCAAAAAAATAAAATTCCAAAGCACAAAAACTGTAAATATATTAAAATACTAAAATCATTGATGCCGTTTTACAAAAGCATTGGAAACCTGAGGCCAAATGCATAGACATACAGTAATAAATGCATACAAACAGATGAATGAATGAACACATCAGTGACAAATTAAGGAAATAATTGCACATCATGTGTTTATTTGATCAAGTAAAAACAGTAATATTATGACGTGTTATTACAATTTCAAATCTGAATATATTTTAAAATGTGATTTATTCCTGGAAACCATGAAAAAGTTTGGGGGGGCCGAATTAAATTGATCAAAAGTGGCAGTAAAGACATTTAAAATGATGCAAAAGACTTCTATTTCAAATAAATGCTGTTCTTTTGAACTTTCCATTCATCTGTGAATCCTGAAAAAAATAAAATGTATCAGTTTCCACAAAAATATTGTGCAGCGCAACTGTTTTTAACATTGATAATAATCAGAAATGTTTCTCGAGCAGCAAATCAGCATATTAGAATGATTTCTGAAGATCATGTGACACTGAAGACTGGAGTAATGATGCTGAAAATACAGCTGCGCATCACAGAAATAAATTACAGTTTAACAGATATTCACATAGAAAACTGTTATTTTAAATTACAATAATATTTCACAATTTTTACTGTATTTTTGATCAAATAAATGCAGCCTTGGTGAGCAGAAGAGACTTCTTTAAAAATCATTAAAAAAGCAAGATTATTCCAAACTTTTGACTGCTACTGTATGTATTAAAAGGTATGAATATTCTGGAAAGCTAAAGTCCATTGTTCTTGAAATCGAGGCTGTTTTATAGGCTTGAGTCTTGTATTGCATAACGACCAGCATCTCTCAGTTCTGTCGTCTCATGCAAAATTCAGAGGCTGATGAATACAATTAGCACATCTTGTTTTATCACTGTGTCATTTCGGAGATCTTTCGGTGCATGATCTCTTTATCAGCAGCGTTATGCGGATGACGGTTGTGTCAGGAGTGAACGTGTCGTGTCTGTGACAGGAAGTGGCCTTTCATGTGTTCCAGTGATGGAGGAGGATTTGATTCTGAGGTGTGGAGCGAGTCACGATCGCTGACGACAGCTGTGTGGTTTTCAAGTGTCTCCTCTCGCTGTGTGTTTGTAAACTCTGGCCGGATTCAGGCATGTCTCTCCCTGCCGTTTCAGACCGGCACAATCAATCAGTCGCAAGCATTTCATATGGCTGCACAGTTGCGCTGCTGCAGAACTAAACTAGCAGGACCTTCTGCAGCCGAGCGCTGTATTTACATATGATGCATTTGGCAGGTGCTTTCATCCAAAGCAACATGTTTAAGAGAACAGTACGAGTTCAAACCTACGACCTTGACACTTCTGTGCTGTTTGTAGACATTATGGGGTTTTTATAATAGTGTTTTGTTCTAGACAACAGTACTTAGAATTTCTTAATAAGTCCGTTTTGTCTTGTTTTTCAGTAAAAATATCTAAGCCTCCTTAAAATGAAATAAAATTTCATAGAGTACATCTTGAATTTAGTTGATTTTTCTTTCTTGTTTTATTTATAATACAGTGGAATTATGGAATTTTCATTTTCAATTACATTTATAATTTTAAGGATTTTTAGTTGTTATTACTGTAAACCGTCATGAAAGTATTGATAAAAAATTATTTGACAGTGTACTGTGGTGCTGTGATGAATACCATAGTGCTGAATTATTGCCATAATTATGCACAATAGTGAATGATGCAATCCGTGGATTTCCACACATTTTTGTCAGATCAAAAATATTTGTTTTATCTTGATTCGCTTTCATTTTAAAATAATTTATTTGAATTGTACATTTTTATGACTTAGTTTACCATTTTTGTTTAATTTTAAAATAATTTGTTCATTTTATGTTGTGTATTTAGTTCATTTGTAGTGTTTTAATTGTAACATTTATTTTAATTTTACTTTAATGGTTTTTGATGTTATTTTATGATAAAATCATTTGAATTTTAAAGGGGTCATATGATGCTTTTTTAAAGATCATTATTTTGTGTATTTGGTGTAACAGAATATGTTGACATGCTTTAATGTTCAAAAAACACATTATTTTGAAATCGCATCATATGACCCCTTTAATTTGAATTTTTTTGTAGGTGTTTAATGCTTTAAAATAATTTATTCAAATTTTACATTTGTATTTGTATTCATTTTTAAGTAAATTATTATTATTTATTAATTTTATGAATTTTTATTCATTATTATTATTATTAATTTAAAAATTTTTATTATTTAAGTAAATTTTTAAGTTTTTATTTGTTTTTATATTAGAATAATTTCTTTTGATTTGACATTTTTATGATTTGATTCAGTATTAGCTTTTCAGCAACTCACAAACCCTTGCAGTTTGGGAAACCCTGATGTAATCAATCAGTCTGGCTTTTGTGACTTATCAGAAAACAGCACTACTGTCTTTAATACTCAAATCACTGCTACACATCCATAATGTTTTTCCATGTTTTCTCTCCATCTGTTTTCCTGCTGATGCTGAGCTTGTATTGTTTCAATAAGAGACGAGCGGCTTTAATTCTCTGGTTCTTCTGCCGGACTCGCAGTGGGTCACACATTCATTCCTGTTCCTCCATCTTTCACGCTTTCTGTTTCTCCTCTCCATCTCTCGCTGGATCTGCTCATTTTCTCTTCCGTCTTTCAATCCGTCCATCTCTCTTCCAGCCTGTTCCTCTTTATGAGTTTTGTACTGAGCAGTAAATTAGCTTCGGCAGATGCATTGTTGTTTCCTCAGAGCTGCCCGATGACAATCGCAGTGCTGTCGTCTTTAACCCAGTCGAACGGATCGCATTATTGTGTTTCCCGTCTGTTGTGTTCTTGGCCTTGAGTTTCATACATTTCTGTGATTTTCATGGACTGCATTCACACAGCAGCAGAAGATGGCTGTCAGTTCTATTTCAGGATCCCAAATACAGTTATGTTCTATGGAAGCTTCTTTCTGCCATGGAAGAAGAATCTAAGGTAACACTTTACAATAAGGTTCATTAGTTAACATTAGTTAACTACTTTAGTTAACATGAACTAAGCATGAACAATACTTACAATACAGTATTTATTAATCTTAGTTAATGTTAATTTCAACATTTACTAATGCATTATTAAAATCAAAAGTCGTGCTTGTTAACATTAGTTAATGCTCTGTGAATTAACATGAACTAACAATGAACCACTGTATTTTCATTAACTAACATTAACAAAGATGAATAAAGTAATAAATGTATTGTTCATTGTTTGTTCATGTTAGTTAATACATTAACTAACATTAACTAATGGAACCTTATTGTGAAGTGTTACCAAATCAAAAATTGCAACTTTTTTTTTGCAAGATATAAACTCAGAATTGTGGTATAAACTCAGAATCGTGATATAAACTCAAAATTATGGATATAAACTCACAATTATGAGATATAAACTCAAAATTATAGATATAAACTCAGAATCGTGATATAAACTCAGAATTATGAGATATAAACTCAAACATATGGATAAAAACACAATTATGAGATATAAATCTGGAATGAGACTTCCAGATTAAGGAACTCCTTCTTCCCCTCAGCTATGAGACTCTTCAACAGGTAGCTAGCTAGTGGACTTATCTATCTCAGAGAACAGTCGGACGAAATTATTTAATCTCATTTGAACATTTGTAATGTTATTGCTGTTATTACTACCATTGTATATTTATTAATATTACTCATGTAGCCTCATCTCAATTTGCACATCTGTTACTGCTGCTATTGTTATCATGTACTTGCACTCAATTTGCACGTTACTGCACTATTGTTTTTATTGTTTTTTTTGCACAAAAGTTAATACTGTACGTTCGCATATGTAGATACCATATACATAGTCTATATTTCTATTTTCACATTCTATATTTCTACTCTATACTCGCATATATAGATACACATAGTCTTTATTTCTATTTGTTTTCATAGTCTATATTCCTACTACTGCAGCATAGTTTTTATTATTATGTTTCTTACATTGTATGTATGTATGTATATGTGTATAGTTTGTGTATGTGTGTGTATAGCATTGCACTGTCTTGGCATTCATTGTGGACAGCAAAGTAAGAATTTCATTGCTCAGGGAAACTTGTTTTCCTCACTGGGCATATGACAATAAACGCTTTGAATACTTGAAAACTCAAAATTATGGATAAAAACACAATTATGAGATATAAACTCAAAATTATGGTATAACCTCAGAATTATGAGATATGAACTCAGAATCGTGATATGAACTCAGAATTATGAGATATAAACTCAGAATTATGGATATAAACTCAAAATGATGGATATAAACTCAAAATTATGGATATAAACTCAGAATTATGAGATATAAACTCAGAATTATGAGATATGAACTCAGAATTATGAGATATAAACTCAGCAAAGTCAGAGTTGTGAGATACAAAGTAGCAAATACCTTTTTTATTTTTAATTCTGTGGTGAAAAAATTGCAAGATGTAAAGTCAACATTCAGAAAAAACTCAGAATTGCGAGATGTAAACTCAGAATTATGAGATATAAACTCAGAATCATGATATAATCTCAGAATTATAAATATAAACTCCGAATTATGAGATATAAACTCAGAATTATGAGATATAAACTCAGAATTGCGAGATATAAACAGAATTGCGAGATGAGATATAAACTCAGAATCGTGATATGAACTCAGAATCGTGATATAAACTCAGAATTATGAGATATAAACTCAGAATCGTGATATAAACTCAGAATCGTGATATAAACTCAGAATTATGGATATAACCTCAGAATTATGAGATATAAACTCAGAATTGCAAGATGTAAACTCAGAATTATGAGATATAAACTCATAATTATGAGATATGAACTCAGAATTATGAGATATGAACTCAGAATTATGAGATATAAACTCAGAATTATGGAATATGAACTCAGAATTATGAGATATAAACTCAGAATCGTGATATGAACTCAGAATCGTGATATGAACTCAGAATCGTGATATAAACTCAGAATTATGAGACATTAACTCAGAATTGCGAGATGTAAACTCAGATATGAGATATAAACTCAGAATTATGGACATAACCTCAGAATTATGAGATATGAACTCAGAATTATGAGATATAAACTCAGAATTATGGATATAACCTCAGAATTATGAGATATGAACTCAGAATTATGAGATATTAACTCAGAATCGTGATATGAACTCAGAATTATGAGATATAAACTCAGAATCATGATATAATCTCATAATTATAAATATAAACTCAGAATTATGAGATATAAACTCAGAATTGTGACATGTAAACTCAGAATCATAATATAAACTCAGAATTATGGATATAACCTCAGAATTATGATATATAAACTCAGAATTATGAGATGTAAACTCAGAATTGCGAGATGTAAACTCAGAATCATAATATAAACTCAGAATTATGGATATAACCTCAGAATTATGATATATAAACTCAGAATTATGTATATAACCTCAGAATCATGATATAAACTCAGAATTATGGATGTAAACTCAGAATCGTGATATAAACTCAGAATTATGAGATATAAACTCAGAATTGCGAGATGTACACACAGAATCATAATATAAACTCAATTATGGATATAAACTCAGAATTATGAGATATAAACTCAGAATTATGAGACATTAACTCAGAATTGCGAGATGTAAACTCAGAATTGTGTTATAAACTCAGAATTATGAGATATAAACTCAGAATTAAGAGATATCAACTCAGAATTGCGAGATGTAAACTCAGAATCATAATATAAACTCAAAATTATGGATATAAACTCAGAATTATGAGATATTAACTCAGAATTATGAGATATTAACTCAGAATTATGAGATATAAACTCAGAATTGCGAGATGTAAACTTAGAATCATAATATAAACTCAGAATTATGGATATAAACTCAGAATTATCATAATTCTGTTGCATTAGTTTTCTTTATCAGTCTGTGCACAAATTTACATTCAACATATGCAGTTACTTGATGCCGTTGTGTGTAATGCATTATAAAGGTCTTTAATGTATAATGCATTACATATTTTCCTAAAATGCATTATAATATTTGCTCAATACATCTGAAATTGTTTGTTTGTCATGCATTTTATTGCATTATACTTTCTAAAGGTGTAACAATTAATTTATAAGTATTATAATGTATTTCATTAGATCATACAGTGCATTATAAGGTGCAATACAAGGCATAATTAATGCATTAAAAATATGCTTATAATGCATTATATATAAATGCTTCAATCAAAGTGTTTTATTTTTCAAAACTGTAAATAAAACCAAAATTATTTGAGTACGTTTTACAAGAAAATACGACTTCAATATTTCAACTTTCAAGTTTAATTCAATTAATTCAATTTTAAATTGCCAGCAATTTCTGATCAAAAGTCATTTCAAAGTAAATCCAAACCCATTTTTTTAGTGCATTCTGTCTTTTCTTCTTTGTTGCATAAACATTATTTATGTCCGTGTCATGTTTATACAGCGAATAATTAGCCAGTGTTTTTCTTTAATTTATTCTAAAATCATTTATTTTGATTAAAAGTCATGTTAGCGAGTGGTAATGAACTGCTTTGGTGATAAACGACGCCTGTCAACATGCCCGGGTAATGAAGTCTTTCTTTGTGATGCTTTCTGCTGCCCACCCCGTCATTTAAATAAGCGCTCGTTTACAGCATTTAATTAGGTTTCAGCACAAACGGCACGGATGGCTAAACGCTGTAAGGCTAATGGTCTTTTTGCGCAGCAGCTGTAGTGCGCTGGACGTTATCCAGATACGGGATCAGAGTTTATCTCCAGCGCTGAAGATTGAATCAGACAGTCGTATCTCTAAACTCCATCTATTGATGCTCATGTCTTCAGGCTCTGATGAAGGACCCGAACTGTTCGAGCTGCTCGTCGCTAGCAGGTAGAGCCGTTTCGACTCTGGCATCTGTTGCTGGAGATATTGAGATGGAGTTTTGTTTATTCAGATGCAGGTCATGCATTGATACTTAAAGATGTGCATGTGAAGTCTATGCAGAGATTCTCTAAACGCATTCATGCTTCATTTATTGACCAACTATTAACTTGAGTTCACATGTCAACATCAGATCTGCTAGTTCACAGTTTCTCAAATGTTTTTTATCCAACCTAATATTGACTGAGGTTTTAATAGTATTAATATTTTAATAATATTAAACATCTAATATTACCCTGGGCTTTAGAAGACATATGCTATATTATTATTGTTTGTTTGTTTTATTTTAATTATTTTATTTATATTTATTTCTATTTTTTTCCTCTTCAGTCTATTTTGAGTTGGTTCTGGTATTTGTTTCCGTTTTTTAACAAGGTAAAATCAATAAAATAATAATAATATTAAAAATAAAAAGTTAATATTTCAAAACATTTGCATGGTAATGGTTTTCTGATGCCTGTTAATAGTCGCATGACATGCAGATAACAAATCAAATATTTAATCTCTTTTAGTAAGTGTTTCATTTTGATTTTTTAAATTGAATGAATTATTAGCTTTTTTTGAGAAACCCAGCTAAAGTGAAAGGTCAACACTGATTCATTTTTATATTTTAAAGAACATTTATGTTATATTTTATGTTTTATATTATCATATACCTGTATTATTTTGAATGAGCTTTTATTTTTCTGTTTTCTTTTTTTATTTATTTAAATTTAGATTTTAATATTTTTGTTATGTGCTTTCGTCATTTATTTTATATTTTTTGAATATTTTATTTAAAATTTCAGTTTTAGTAATTTTAGTGCTTCAACTTCACCTTATTTATTTGATTTAGTTGCCAAGGCAGTATTTCTCATTTTAGTTCAGGTTTTTTAAGTTTAAGTTTTTCATCTCATATTCATATTTTTATTATCATACCAATATTATTTTGAATTAGCTTGCCTTTTTATATTTTCATTTTTGTTTTAATCTTAGGTTTTAGTATTTATGTTATGTGCTTTTGTCATTTAATATTTTTTTTTCTATTTATTTAATATTTTATTTTAAATTTCATTTTAGTGATTTTAGTACTTAAACTCATTTCAGTTAGTTGTCAAGGCAACATTTCTATTTTAGTTCGTGTTTTTTTTTTAACGTTTTTGTCTAGTATTTATATTTATTTCAGCTTGATTTCAGTTGCTGAAAACAATTTTTACAAATGTTTTAATAGTTTCTCCTCACATAGCATCGTCATGAATGGTTTCAGGAATCACTCGCTGAAAGCTGCATTCAGCTTCTAAATGCAAAACTTCATTTTCTCTTTTTGCATAATTCTAAATGTGTTTGTGTGTTACTAAGTGTCATGCAGTTACACTGAGAAGCAGTTTGTGAGTTTCAGTTTAGTCAAGATGGTCTTGAGAATCACTTAACAACAGTAGATGTGCTGAAAAATAACACGAGTAGCACAAGTTGTGCAAAAAAATGCAATGCTTTATCCAACACTGATGTCAGTACTCTAAACGATTGACCTTTGACCTCAGTCGTCACATAACCGTCTGCGTGAATCCGACAGACGGAGCGTTTCAGATCAAGGTTCACGCTGATATTACCATCTCATTCCCACATGCCAATCTACAAACAGAGAACGCAGTGACATGGCAGTCTTCTAGAAATAAATCCTGTCTGAACCCAACCGGCGCAAGAGCTGCCAATCACTGCCAGCGGAGAGCGGGAGCGTCCATCTGTCACAGACAGACTCCTGCAGAAGAACAGCCGCAGCGCTGCTTTCTTCCTTTGATTCCATGTTTATCCGTGACATAATGTTACAGATACGATTTAGAGTCATTGCATTTGAAGAGATTCTCTGAAATTGTTCTTTTTATTGTTTTACTGTCAAAAGACAAATTCAAATTCTGTCAGATACTCATCCTTTTTTCCCTTCGTTTGATTTCATGTTTAGCGACATATAATTTTTATTGCAGTGTTAATGCAATGGTTTGAAAGAAAAATGTTCAAAAACAGTGCTTCCATTATAATTATTTTCATTTATATTCAAGTTCAAGTTCAGTTATAAATCACATTTAAAAACAACATCTGTTGTACCAAAATACTTTTTCTTATGTCTATATAGTTGTATTAATTTATATTTTAGTAATAGTTATTTTAGTTTTAAGTTAAACTAAATGATTATGAGAATTATTTCCTTGGCAACTAGATGATATATATATATATATATATCATCTAGTTGCCAAGGAAATAATTCTCATAATCATTTAGTTTAACTTAAAACTAAAATAACTATTACTAAAATATCAATAAATATAAAATAATTTGTATTATTTGAAATAAAATAAATGTTAACTGAAGGAAGGAATGAATGAATGAATGAATAAATGAATAGTATTAGTAATAGATAAAGTTAAGTAACAAAAATTATTTTATTTTTATGGTTTTAGTTTTAGTCAACTATAATAACCCTGATAGAGATTCACTGAGTTTTTTTTTTTTTTAAGTCGTTTTAGAGTCAAGAGCACGTTTTATTGTCAGAAGACTTTTTGCTCAACTTTCTTTTATAAATTCATTAATAAATTAGGAGCCCTGCTGGGCAAACCGGTAGACATGCTGGTTTGTGGAACATTTTATTTTTTTTCAGCAAGGTTTACTTGCTAATAAGTGTCTCACAATGCAGAAATACATTTGCATACATAAATGTCTCAAAGACTTTTGCGTAGTGCTCAGGCTGGCTTTCATAAGTGCTTTCTAGTTGCTACATGCTCTGTTCATCTGAAGCCGACACTAACCAGCTGGTTAATCTGAGCTGGTCTGGTCCGGTTTGAACTGGTTCGCTGGTATTATCAGGATTTCCAGTGGGTGTTGTATTATGGTTGACAGCGAGGACTCGTCTAACTCTCTCTTTGAGATTTCAGTCAAGTGTTTGCTGGTGGGAGGTTTGTGTTTAGTCCCGTTGACCGCTGATGACCGTGGGCTTTGAGTCGACAGACTTCCTGAAATATCTTCCATCCTTCAGGCAAAACCAGAACCGCTCTGACTGATAACTTCATGTCACTGTCAATTCAGTGAACCAAATGCTTTCTGTATTAAATAAGCATGAGTTCATCTCTTTTGATTATTTTTGTTTGGAACTTCATAGACAGAAACCAAAAGATCAGAGACCTCATGGACAGTATAAAATGTAGATTTCATCCTAAAAACAAGCACAAAAGGCAGATTTCACATGCACACAAGTTTTCAGATTTGCAAAACTGTACATATATGAAGCTTACAATGGCTAGTTTTACTATGCATAACGTCTCGGTTACGTACGTAACCCTCGTTCCCTGACTGAGGGAAAGGAGACGTTATGTCGTGATCGACATTATGGGGATTCACTTGGGGGCCCCAATCATCTCTGACTTTAAGAGAAAACGCCAATGAAATTTGGCTAGTGGATTATGCATACCTGAGCCACTCCCCATGCATATGGGTATAAATAGGCGACAGGTGCATCCACTCTTTAGGTTTTACGCTAAGGAGTCACAACCCCATGGCGTAGCCAATGTTGGCAAGCGGGCACGTGTCAGACAAACGCTACGCAAAGGTCGTAACCCTCCCACCGCCCCAGCGCAAATTCACTAACCTTGGTACCCGCAGGGACCACAGGTGAACACATCGCTGCTGGAGATAGCCAAGCCGCTGTTCCTTTCCAAGGGATTTCGACTTTTAACAAAAGATTGCTTCAAGTCTTTCCGATTTGTAGTTACAGCTTAGGCAGAAACGATGGGGAAGCGAGCCTTCCCAAGAAAAGGGCGCTACGGAGGCCACACCCTACCCATAGGGAGGTAACGTGGAGATTCTCATATGGACTGACCCAGGCCTGGGGCAGTACTACATATGGAATGGGTCTCTGGGGCTTCCGAGAGGGAAACCTTACCGTGGAAGAATACACATGTGGGATTGCCCACAGGGAATCAAGCCATATGGACACCTAGCCCAGTACATTGGCTGACTGGAGACCTGGGCAAGCTAACACTGATAACTTCGCTAACTCAAGCTAACTCCGCCCATTCTGACTGCAAGGGTTCGCCGTCCGGGGAACTTACTGGAGGAGGAGAAAGGCACTCGCATCCCCAGGTGAGGGTGAATGGCACAGCAAGCGTGACACCGGCCAGCTCTTCCCGCTGATTACCTGGTACCCAACACACGGTAAGAAACTGGCTCAACGCGGAGACTGTAGAATCTCGCGAAGGTGTTCGGTGTCGCCCAGCCCGCTGCTCTACAGATGTCTGCCAGAAGAGGCGCCGTGTGCCAGTGCATAGGATAGGCAGCTATCCAGTGGGCCAACCTCTGCTTGGAGACAGCCTTCCCTTTCTGCTGACCTCCATAGCAGACAAAGAGCTGCTCAGAGCTTCTAAAGCTCCGGGTGCGGTCCACATATATGCGCAATGCTCTTACGGGACACAGCAACGCAAGGGCTGGATCTGCCTCCTCCGAGGGCAGTGCTTGCAGGTTCACCACCTGATCTCGGAAGGGAGTGGTGGGAACCTTGGGCACGTATCCAGGCCAGGGTCTCAGGACAATGTGAGAGTAGGCCGGCCCGAACACAAGGCATTCTTCGCTCACCGAAAATGCTTGGAGGTTCCCGACCCTCTTGATGGAAGTGAGCGCGGTCAGGAGCTCTGTCTTAGCAGACAGGAACTTAAGCTCGACTGAATCAAGCAGCTCAAAGGGACCCCTCTGAAGTCCTGCCAGGACGATAGAGAGGTCCCAGGAGGGCACCAGGGGTGGCCTAGGAGGATTTAACCTTCTGGCACCCCTCAGGAACCTAACGATGAGATCGTGCTCTCCCAGGGACCAGCCGTCCACTGCATCGTGATGTGCTGCAATAGCAGCCACATACACTTTCAAGGTGGATGGTGACAGCCTACGCTCCAACCTCTCTTGCAGGAAAGAAAGCACTACTCCAATCGTGCATCTTCGGGGGTCTTCTCGGCGAGAAGAACACCAGTTCGTGAACAGACTCCATTTCAGAGCATAGGCTTGCCTCGTAGAGGGATCTCTAGCCTGAGTGATCGTGTTAACCACCGCAGGTGACAGATCAGCTCCCGTCCAGGAGCCACACATGGAGGTTCCACAGATCTGGACGCGGGTGCCAAATGGTGCCGAGCCCCTGAGAGAGCAGGTCCTGTCTCAGGGGGATGCGCCAGGGATGGACTGCCAACAGCTCTAGGCAATTAATGTGCCAAAGCAGTCGGGGCCCAGTCCAGAGCCCCGAGGCTGCCTGCC
>NW_015555706.1:261181-265068 GCF_001515605.1 Sinocyclocheilus anshuiensis
CTCAGGGTGATGCGCCAGGGATGCACTGCTAACAGCTCTAGGCAATTAATGTGCCAAAGCAGTCGGGGCCCAGTCCAGAGCCCCGAGGCTGCCTGCCTGTTCCATGTAGCGCCACTGCCCATACTGGAGGCATCCGTTGTGACAATGACATGCCTGGACACTTGTCCTAAGGGCACCCCGGCCCGTAGAAAAGCAAGGTTCGACCAGGGGCTGAATAGGCGGCGACACGTCGGTGTGATGGTGACACGATGTGTACCGCGGCGCCATGCCCACCTCGGGACTCGGGAGTGTAGCCAGTGCTGAAGTGGTCTCATATGGAGCAATCTGAGCGACGTGACTGCGGCTGCGGATGCCATATGCCCCAGGAGCCTCTGAAAGTGTTTCAGTGGTACCACTGTCCTGCCTCTGAAGGAACTCAGGCAGTCCAGCACTGCCGGAGCACCAGGTCCCTGTGATCGCACAACTGTTCTCGCGACCGGGCCATAATAAGCCAGTCGTCGATATAGTTGAGGATCCTGATGGCCACTTCCCGTAACGGGGCAAGGGTGCCCTCCGCAACCTTTGTAAAGACGTGGGGGGACAGGGACAGCCCGAAGGGTAGGACCCTGTACGGCCATGCCCAACCCTCGAACGCAAACTGTAGGAACGGCCTGTGTCGAGGGAGAATCGAGACATGAAAGTAAGCATCCTTCAGGTCGACCGCTGCAAACCAATCCTAGGGCTGTATGCATCTGATGATGCGCTTCTGCGTCAACATCTTGAACGGAAGCTTGTGAAGGGCCCGATTGAAGACTCGCAGATCCAGGATTGGCCGGAGGCCACTGCCCTTTTTGGGTAAGATGAAATAAGGGCTGTAAAACCCCTGCTTCATCTCGGCTGGAGGGACCGGCTCGATTGCATCCTTTGCCAGGAGGACAGCAATCTCCTTGCTCAAGACAGGTGCGTCTCAGACTGCCACCAAAGTCTCGAGAACGCCGCTGAACCTGGGAGGTCGCCTGGCGAACTGAATCGCATAGCCAAGTCGGATTGTGCAAATGAGCCAACGGAACGGGTTGGGCAGCGCAAGCCACGCCCCCAAACTCCGTATGAGTGGCACCAAAGGAACAATCGACGCACCCGCGGTGGTGCAGCGGAGGGGAGTCGAGCTGGATAGGCCAAAAGGCGTGGCGTTCTGGCTGATCACAGCAGAACTCTCCGTGTCCCCGGAGGGACTGGCCAGAGCTGCGTGGCTGCTGGCAAAGGGAGGCATCGTGGGCGAGAGTGAGGAAGCGGCGCATCGCTCACTGTCAGCCCACGGGCCTGAGAACCCGGAGGAAAAGGAAATTGTTCTTTCTGCCCTTGAGCCAGCGGCGGAACAGAAACAAACAAAAACTGAAGATTCTCCACCCGGCCCTCCTCCGGGGGAAGGAGCGGCGCTGTCTCCGCCGTCTCCTGAGAAAGAGCAGCTTCCCACATCTCCAGGTTGCCCGTGTCAGGGCCGCTTCATCGACTTCTTAGACGACTTCGTGGCCGGCTGGGACACGGGGGGTGCCGCACTCCTGCGAGAGGCTCGACGCACTGGCCTTGATGTAGTTTCAGCACAGGGCAGAGCGGCTCTGGAGGACGCAGGAGGGCGCCCACGGCGACATGCAGGCTGAGGATGTGCTGGATGGCCTCGGTCTGCTTCTTTACTGCCGAGAACTGTTGGGCAAAGTCCTCGACAGTGTCACCGAACAGCCCAACCTGGGAGACAGGAGCGTCGAGAAAGCATGCTTTGTCGACATCTCTCATCTCTGCCAGATTGAGCCAGAGATGGCTCTCTTGGACCACCAGTGCGGACATCGCCTTCCTGAGGGAACGCGCCGTGACTTTCGTCGCCCATAAACACACATATAAATATATTTATTTATTTATTTATTTATCTATTTATTTATTTGCAGTGTAAATTTAATGGTCTGCAGGAAAACTGTTTAAAATACAAATATCTCCATTTAAATTCATATATAGGCACTGATGCATAAAATGCACTGATTTTCTTGCAGACCATTATATTTATACTGCAATAAATACATTTTCTTTTTTGTTTCGGATAATGATTTCATGGATAATTAACTCCCATTAATGATAATGGCATATTTAATCTAAATGTGTATATCAAATTGGTAAATAGAGTTTAAAATCATCCAATTTACTTTATTTTTACATTATTTTGCTTACACCAGTAAACAAGTCTACAGTGTGTGACAGTCCATACATGTTTACATGCATATTTATAAATCCTGATATGTGCATGGAAAATCATAACAAATGAACAAGTCTGAATAAATAAAGCAGTCCACACTAATATATCTCCTGCATTATAAAATCTCTACTGGTTGACACATTTCTATTGGTTGCATGCTATATTCTGACCTCTGACCCGGTCTGTCAGTCTGATCCCTGTTAGTCACACCTGGATCTGTGCGGCGTCTGCATGGCACTTATTAGTGAGCGACATGGCTAATTAATCCCATAAGCAGCACTTTAAAGCTTTGGGACAGAGTGCAGGAGCTCTTACAAACCCGCTGACAGCTGAGCGAGTGTCTGCTAATCTGACTGTAATCCTGCACCACGCTCCATCGCCACCAACCGCCCTCCTCATAGTCACAAACTCGTTGCATAAATTTGCTGAGGAACATTCTGCGTTTGTCGTCTAATTTGGGACGGTCCGGTGCACACATGCACGCTAATTGGACGGGCAGCGTTTATGAATCTGTTGAGCTGAGAAAAATGCCTTACTGTCATTCGTCTAAAAGTCTTTCAGATACTGAAAGCACTTTTTGTTTATTGCATGTAGCTTCTTTGTTCCCCTTTAATTTTTTTTTTACATTTTCTCAGTTAACAATTCTTAACAGAACTGTTTTGATTTATTATTAACTTGTAATAATTTTTTTTTAATTTGTTGTTTTTAAAAATATTTCTGTATTTATTAAAAATGTGTAATTATTTTTAAATATTATTTATTGATTTATTAATTTGCAGTTATTTTTACAATGTATCAATTTTATTTATTATTAATTTGTAATTATTTTTAAATGTCTAATTATATTAAAAAAGATTTATTATTAATTTGTAATTATTTTAAAACATTATTTTTATTATTTCATTGTTTTTTTAAAAACTATTTTTTATATATTTTTAATTTGTAATTATTTTTAAAATATGTAATAATTTTTTTATATTATTTATTGTTTAGTATTTATTTGTAATTATTTTTGAAAATTATTTTTCAATTTATTATTAATTAGATTTTGTTTTCAAAAATGTTCATTATTTTTTAACAAATTATTGATTTATTCATTTGCAATTATTTTACAATGTGTAATAATTTTTTTCAAATTATTAAATTATTATTGTTTATTTATTTATTATTATTTTTTATTATTAATTAAAATGTATTATTAAAATGTTATTATTAATTTCATTTATTATTTGTCATAGTTAAATTTTAATTTATAATTATATAAGTAATTTTAATAAAAATGTGCAAATACATTTGATATTCAAATTCAGTAAACTCATTAATTATTAAGACAAAAATAGGAAAAAAATCCGGAATCGGATTGTGAGGTGCTAAAGATTTCCTCACTAATGATGCAAAGATGTCGTTCTTGTTTCTGCGTTTGTCATCAAATTTGGGCCCGGTCCTGTGCACACATGCATGCTAATCGAGCAGGACGTCAGCAGAGTATGGGCAGCGTTTATGAATCTGTTGATCTGTGTTCACTAAATGTGAAATGAATGTGCGACTGGATTCCCCACAGACAGGCAGCGCTCGTTGTGTCAGTGATTGTAGAAATTCAGCGCTGGTTTAGCAGTCGCTGTTTCTCTGATCTGTGTGTGTGTGTGTGTGTGTGTGTGTCTGTGTG
>NW_015555706.1:265506-266722 GCF_001515605.1 Sinocyclocheilus anshuiensis
TGTGTGTGTGTCTGTGTGTGTGTGTGTGTGTGTGTGTGTGTGTGTGTGTGTGTGTGTGTGTGTGTGTGTGTGTCAGAATCTCCCCCTGCAGCCTCATTTTCATGGTGAGGTCCCATAACGACATCATGTTCCCTTTGAAGTGCACTAACCTGCTCACTGAACACACACACACAGGTTCACCTTGAGGAAGGTCAGAGAAGGAGATCTCAATCTTAAAGTCCTCACGAGTTGTTTTAGAGAAATCACAATATTAGAAAATTATTTCTGAGCAGCAGATTATAAGGGCAGTATAGTCACTTTTCCATAATATAGATATTTTAATTTTCTGCATAAAATCTGTGGCTCTGTATAAGCAGTTACTGTAAATGCGCTTGCGTCTCCAAATGCTTTTATGAGGCCAAACAGTCGGTTCTGTGTTCAGGACAGGACAAAACATCATGTTGAAATGCATCTGTGCATTAGTGTGAATGCAGCCAATCAGGGCTGCCGCTGTCTGTGACATCATCAGTAATAATCAAACAGCAATAATGCAGAGAAAAAGAGAAAAATCCCTCACTGTGCTCGTCTGGAAAACTTTCAGATACTGAAAGCACTCTTTGTTTATTGTGTGTGATGTGTTTCTTTGGCCCCCTTTGAATATTTTATATTTAAATTTATATTTTCTTGTATATTTTGAAGCTAAATTTAGCTAAGAATTCTTAACACACAAATATTCTTAAACATACAATAATTTATTATTAATTTGTAATTTGTAATTTTTTTTTATTTTTAAAATATAAAAAATGATACATTATTAATTTTATTTATTCAAAGAAATCTTTTTTGATTTATTATTAAACTGTAATTCATTTAAAAATTTGTAATTATTTTTTTTTAATCTTTTTTGATTTATTATTAATTTGTAATTGTTTCAAAATATTATATTATTGTAATTAAAAATATTTTAATTTATATATAATTTTAAAAAATGTGCAAATGTGATATTCAAAGATGGTAAACAGAGTAATTATTAAGAAATAAAATCAAGAATCCTTTTAGAAGCAGATTGTGATTTCAGTATTATGCTAGATGAACTTAACAAACACCGTTTTATTTGTTTAATGAGTTTAAATGCTGATTAGCCCTTGACCAGTCATTCCCTCCATATAGCAGAACATGTCTTGTTTTGATAGAGTGGACTGGAGCGGTTCGGCTGAGAGAGATGGGCACACACACA
>NW_015555706.1:267013-270326 GCF_001515605.1 Sinocyclocheilus anshuiensis
CACACACACACAGACGCACACACTCACACACACACACACACACACACACACACACACAGACACACTCACACACAGACAGACATGCACACACTCACACACAGACACACACACACACACTCACTCACACACACAGACATGCACACACACGCGCACACACACACACACACACACACACACACACACGGTCTCTGTTCCACATCGACATTTAATAACATAAAACGGAATGCCTAACATACAATAGAATACAATGTATCAAATTTTTACCACTTGGTTAGAATGTAACTGTTCCTGTTTACTGTTGCCAAGCAACTTAGCAACTTTGATACATTCCTGTAATTTTGATAATATCTATCCAATGATTTACTAATTTCATGATTTAATTACTTATGTTATGCAAGCAGTTTTTTGTTGTTTATTATATAGTTAATTCATTAAAAGTTGTTGTTGTTAATATAAGTGAAAAAACGAACTATTTACTGTTGCCAAAGAATGTAGCAGCTTAATGCATTCTTATAGTTTTTATTTCCAGCCTCTTCTATGATTTATTTGTTGTTGTATTGATCTTCATTTAGTGGCTTTCCTTTACAAATATTGAAATGCAGTTTTATTTAATTCTGTGTTAATAGTCAATACATAGTCAATTCAATAATATTTTTATTATTGTGTATAGAAGCCTGTTTCTGACACAATCTCGCAATTCTGAGTTTATATCCTGTAATTCTGGATTTTAATCTCAGAATTGCAAAAAAAAAAAAGTCGAAACGGTGAGATAAAAAGTTATATTTTTAGCCCCTGCCGTTAACAGGCTTTCATAAGTACGGACCTTGAAAGATAACTAGCTGTTTATGGTTGTGTCGTGTGTGTTTATCGGTGTTTGTGTCTTTAGAACAGCCACTGTTTGTTACATTTCTTCTTGTTCGTTTAGCAAATCATTATGTTCTTTTTTGCAGATTTAGTCGAGTTGTGAGGTGTTTCGTGATTTTTGGAGGACGCGCAGTGATGAGTTTGTTCTTGTGATGGTATTCATGTTTGTCCTCCGTCGGCTGCTGTGTGTTCAGCTCTCATGTCTAATTCAACAAGAATGACTGAATCTTCATCTCACACACACACACATGCTATCATACTGTGTGTTATTAGTGTGCAGTGTGTGGAACAGGTGACTGACTTCATTTGCCAGAGCTGTGCTACAGTAACAATGCAATGCGTTCTGACCTTCTGCTTCTACTGTCAATATCTATTGTGATCTTAAAAAGTTGCATGAATATTACTGACAATCTAAACCAAACACTCTGTTCAACATGTGCTGTTGAAGGCATTAGGACAAAGAAATCAGAGATGTAATTCATTAATAATAATAATTAGATGTTGTTTTCTTCTTCTTGATAACAATAAATTATCATGTTGTTGTTAATAACGATAATATGTTTATTATTATTAAAATAATTATTAATATTATTGTTCATGAGAATAATAGATACGTTTTATTATTGTTATTTTTATTAATGGTAAATTATTTAATTCATTACTTTTAAATTATGTATAATATTATTATTAATAATCACAATTTTTGTTGTGTTTTTTTGTTAATAGTAATAGCAATAATATATAATATAATGTATATAATAATAACAATTATATTATTAATATTAAAATATTTGTTAATGATAAAATACTTGTTATTATTTTTAATAAATATATTATTATAATTATTAGACTGTCAAAATAAATTTTTACTAAAAAATGTATTAAAATTCAAAAGTTATTTTTTTATTATATTATTTTTAAATGATTTTTATTTGCGTCATTTAATTTTTATTATTATTTAAAATATTTAAATGATATTATTTTTTATTGTTTTTAAATGTTTTTATTGTATTATTTGTTTTTGTTTTTTTTTATATTTTATTATTTATTTGTTTGTTTAGCATTTTATTATTTGTAAATTATATATATTTTTATTTTTAGTGGTATTTTTAATTTTTCTATTTTTAAGAGTGACGCAAACTGGAGTTTGTAAGAAGGCTGCAACAGCAATATGATAAACGACACCAGTGTTCAATAAATAATTCAATTTACAGTTATTTTATTTACAAGTTTATTTAAAGACAGTAAATAGTTTGCACTGCACAGTATTCAGTAAATAAGCTAGTATTCCATTCTAAACGCAGTCCCAGAATGCACTGCATTGAGCCAAAAAAATCAATCCAACCCGAGGCATGAGAAATGTTGATTGTAAATACATTTTAAGCAGCACTGTTTGTTTGAGACACAGCTGATGGTTGCTTCCAAATCAGTATGTTTAGGATGCTGTCTATGTAGACAGTCAAGCAGCTCACTAGGTAGGCAGCAACTCAGAGGGTTGGTTTGAGTGTCTAGGGGTTATTTGTCTCTTTAGGGAGCGCAGGAGACTCTCACAGCCTCTCAGCAGACAAGAGCTTGTCACAATCCATTGCATGCCCTCAGAGATGCGCATTTGCCCGCGTGACGGAGGCCGATCTCGTCAGAAACCTGCAGGAGAAACGGGATCTGAACGGTAGTTATTTCCCAAAACAGTACAAGCTCAGTAGTGATGTTTGCGGTTTGTTTACACCTGTCTCGTGAAAACTGTTTAGGTTGTCACAGATTCTGTTTGCTTCCTCTGTGAACGCTTGAGAAGATCTGCGTTTGAACCGCCGGTTTATTTATTCATTCATTTTGTGCTGCAAAAGTAACCTCAGTTCAACATGCCCTGCTTTATAAAGAGAGTTTCACTTCCGATGTCTTTGACATGAGCTGCAAAAACGCCGCATGACGGAAATGTTTAACAGAGAAACATGAGTGAAAAAATACAGTAAAAAATGTGAAATATTATTGCAACCCTAACTGTTTTCTATGTGAATATCTGTTAAAATGTAATTTATTTCTGTGATCAAAGCTGTATTTTCAGCATCATTACTCCAGTCTTCAGTGTCACATGATCTTCAGAAATCATTCTAATATGCTGATTTGCTGCTCGAGAAACATTTCTGATTATTATCCATGTTGAAAACATTAATATTATAGTTGTGCTGTCCAATATTTTGGGGAAAATATTTTTCTGGGCATCTGCTTTTATCCTGTATTCCATATTCTATATTATATGTATTTTATTATTTATTATATTATTTTTTAAATAATTGTAATTTGTTTCATTTAATTTGTATTATTATTTAAAATATTTAAATTATATATATATTTTTAAATGTTTTTATTTTATTTATTTTTATTGTATTTGTTTTTTATTATTTTAAAATATTTTATTATTTATTTATTCAATTGTTTGTTTATTATTTTA
>NW_015555706.1:270364-270501 GCF_001515605.1 Sinocyclocheilus anshuiensis
ATGTTGTTGTGCTGAAGCAGAAACACCTCCACTGCCGTTCGTTCTCACAGCTCAATCTGTTTCTGGTTCTTTGGCGTCTCGTGTTTCTCGCTCCATTTATAGTGAGACTGATAGCACATCCTCTCTCTCTCTCTCTC
>NW_015555706.1:270691-288168 GCF_001515605.1 Sinocyclocheilus anshuiensis
GCTCTCTCTCTCTCTCTCTCGCTCTCTCTCTCTCTCTCTCTGTGTGTGTGTGTGTGGGGTTGTGGGTTACATCGGGGCCGCATGTGATGTGATGGCAGTGCTCTGACCCTCCTCATGAATCACAGAGCATGAAACAGCCTCGCGGCGAGACACGCGTTCCTCTGCTGATTCGCTGCCGGCCACCGCGTTCGACAGGCCTGAGGAAGAGAAATACATTCAGATCAGTTTTCGAGGAACAAAACTACCAAATTCAGTCACTCACTCACCCTAATGATATTTAAACCAGTGATTATTCTGTGAAACATATTGTGGATCATAACAGTAGTTCATTACTCGTGCTATATTTCAAGTCTTCTGAAGTCATGTGATTCTTTGTGTGAAAAACACATATTTGAGCTGGTATTCATAAAGAAGCTTCCTTTTTGGCCCAGATCCTTATTATACTAATGGTTTGTTTAAATTATTATATTGCTGAATTAGCATTTATGTTTAAATAATTATATGTGTATTTATTTTTCATTGTATTTTTCTTTTAGATTTATATTTTTAATGTTTATTTGTTTTGTTTTTTTTTGATTGTTTTATTCATTTTTATTTATTTTTATTATTTTTTTTTTTTTATGAATTTTTGTTTTAGAATTTTAAAATTAGATTTTATTTTATTTTTCATTCGTATTTTATTTTTAGTATGTATTTGTTTTGTTTTAATGTATTTTATTTTTAATTATTTCATATTTATTTGAGTTTTTTGGCATTTAAACAAATTATTTTTAGTTTTATACTTTTTAAATTATAATTTATTTTAGAATTTAGAATTTTATTTTAGAATTAATTTTATTTGTCATTCATATTTTAATTTTTATATTTAATATTTATATTTATTTTATTTTAAATATATTTCATATATATTTTTCAGTTATTTGTTACTTACATTTGTTTCATTTAATTTAAATATTTTATGTTTTATCATTTTTTATTAAAAAAAAATGTATAAAAATGTTTTAATGTAATTTTTATTAATGTTTTTATTTTTTTATTTAATTTTTATTTTCATTTATTTTTTAACAGTCTTTGGGGCGACACTAGATGTGCATTAACATAATGTCACACTCTCTAGAGTTCTTTAACCTTTGACCCACTCACTCAGATATCATTTCACTCATTACACATCTTGACCGTACAGTCATAACTATCACATCGCACCGAAAGTCCTTCATATGTCCAGAAAATCCCTCTCAGCCAATGCAAACATTCAATTCCATTTCAGTCCAATTATAAATTCAGTTAGTGTTTCTCAATCTAATGAAGGTTTTGACAGATATTTGAATAAAAATCAGGTTTCTCCTTATCTCCTCTGTTAACATAAATGAAATGAGGTCAGTCTAGGAAACTCATCCCCGTTAGCCGCAGTGAATTCATTAGTTGTGAAGCTCTTATGGCTTTGTTATGAATGAGTTGACTAATTAACATACTGAAGCGTGTGTGTTTTTGGGCTTGTAAACACGTTCACTGGGGCTCGAGACCCCGACAAACAGCCAAAACACCAGCGGCTCTTGTGCATCTCCATGTGAAAGACCACGAGTGCCAGTCGCTCTATTTTTAGGACGTGAACGGAGTTCTGGCAAAGCTCTTTCCCTCCTCACTAAACTGAAGTAATCGGAGTGTTTCACCAAACCTCATGCGCTGTAAACAGCATGTCAGAGATGTTTTAATGTGTGTTCGGCGCGAGCAGCAGCCTGATGGACACGAACTGAACTCTGTTGTTTCTCTCACAGGAAAAAGCTGAAGATCATCACTTCTTTCATGAAAGCTTTCTCCGTCTGGTTCTCCAAAAATTTGCTCTAAAGCAGTGCTTGTGGGTAGTTGTCACATAACAGACATCTTTTTTTTTTAGAAAACATTTTTGGTTGAACTTTATCTGAATGTAGAGGAAAATTGTTTTAAGTGCTGGCCTTAATTTTTATTAAAGTTTGTACATTTTTGCACCATCGGGTTATAACAAAATTTTACCATTAGTAAAATTACTAATGCTAATTTTAAATTATTATATTATTGAATTAGCATTTATGGTTGAATTATTATGTGTGTATGTTTTTTATTTTATTTTTATTTATTTTACTTACATTTTTATATTATTTAAATGAAATTTTTAATTTATTATAATTTTTTTTTTTATATTATTTTTATGTTGTTAATTTTTTATTTTATTTTTATAATAATTTATTTTATTTTTGAAGAATCTTTGCAGCCATTATTCTTGGACTCCACTTTTTTCGATATTTTTAAAAATTTAAATTTATAAATTTAAATGTTTTATTATTATTTTTTATTTTTATGTGTTTTTCATTTTCTTTTATTATTTTCTTTTATTTTTGAAGAATTTTTGCAGGCTTTATCCTTGGACTCTGTTCTATTTAAAAATTTGAGTCGAATTTATTTTCATTTTTATTTATGCTTTTTTATTTTCTTTTTATTCATTTTATTTTTGAAGAATCTTTGCAGGCTTTATCCTTGGACTGCACTCACTTTTTTAAATATTAAAAAAAAAAAGTTTTTAGGTTGAGCTCCGTCAGAATGTATAAAAGAAAATAGTTTTAGGTATTCATCCTTATTATTAAGTTTTGCATCATTTTGCATTTAAAATAGTCTTGTGGTGTGACAGATGAATAGTTATTCATAATATTTAAATTAGTCTTGTAATGTGACATATGAATATTTAAATGCCCAAATATTCCATATAGTCTCAATTAAATGAAGTCATGAAAATAATAGATGTATTTAATTTTTTTCAATTAATATGCATGTATAATAAATCTAAACCTTGGTTGCTAAGATGTTGCTGTGGAGTTGCTAAGGAGCTTTGGTTGGCTGCCAGGGTGTTGCCATGCGGTTGCTAGGCAATGCTAAACCTGCCCTGTGTGGTCGCTAGTCTGTTTTTCACCCGTTTTATTGTCCGCCAAGTGAAAGCCATCAGATGGATTGGTAGTTTAGCATGTCACTGCCATCATGTGATCAGTCCGTGTGTTTTAAAAGCCCAGATTGTAGCCCTGTTTCATGTTCAGTACTAAACTGTAATCGTCTCCAGGCCAGCTGAGTCGGCTTTTGTCTAGGCTTTCAGAAGAAAGGTCATAAATTAGAAGACGGACAGATAGAAACACCACGTGGTGAATGTCAGTGAAATAAATCCATGCCTTTTCTCTCTCTGACATGTTTGTGTTTGGCCATTTTTATTTCTGAATGTAAGTACATGATGGCATTTGCATTACACACACAGCTTGATGCTCTTTCTATAAATCAAACGGCTGATACACAATAAATCAGGAGGCTGTGTTTGCTGCCAGCACTTCATGTCCTCCCACACGCGTGTCTAACATCACGCATGAGATCTGCATTCGTGTCACTGATAAAAGCACCATCAGCTGCTCTCTCTGTGTGTGTGTGTGTGTGTGTGTGTGTGTGTGTGTGTGTGTGTGTCGCCACACGTCACTTTTTTTAACAATGCTTTCTTTGCATTATAAAATGTTAAAAAATATTGTTTTATATTTAAAATATATTTCCCCTTAAACAGCTTCAACATCTGTGATTTACCAAATGTCAATGAGTTTGAAAGGTTGTTTAAAACAAGGTAACAGATGTCAGAAAAAGAATAAAGAATGAAGATGTGCCTGAATGATTGCATTTAAATTGATTAATTTTGTTGAAATAATTTGTTTGTTTCTGTAGCAATGACAGCACTGAATCAGAGATCAATGAGCCCTCCTCCCACACTAATGCTGTCTAAGTTATTCAAGAAAATTCTCATCCCGGTAGCCAAAGGGCACAACTACTGTTATCAGTGTCAGTCTTCTCTTCTTTACATTTCAATCTGTATAAACCCTTTCCCTTTAAATTCAAGAACTCTGAGATCTTCTTACAACTTTGACAACGTTCTGTTGTGTATGTGTGTGTGTGTGTTAGCATTAGTTTGAAGGACATTTCTTTATAACCCTGCATTGACTTTGTGTATAATACTTGTGGAATGCATAAAATAAAGCACACTGCAGTAATGCATCCCATGATGCAGCAACCTTGACCTTCTGTTCCAGTGTGACAAATGAACCATGAGTAATTACAGCAATGGTTTTCAACATTTTCACTGTGTATTTGATTAGGCTGCAGACGTTGTTTTCCCCCAACAAAAGTTAAAATAAATGATTTCTCCAATAATAACTGTATTGATTTATACATGCATCAGTGGTTGCTGTTTATATATGCATAATGCTTAATGTTTCACATCCTTCCGTCAACTCTACTGGGTTAGTTGAAATATTGCATGTAAAAAAAGTTTACATTACATAACAAAAAAGGTGGCACAGTAACACTTCTGAAGTGGCATTTAGGTGCCTTTACACAGACAGTTTAATGCTGCTCAGAGGTGGCATAAATGATTTACACAGCAATTATAACTGCATACTTCGATATTAGGGGCTAAGCAGGAAATCTTTAGTCTGGCTTTAATGCGGCATTGCATCTTTACACTTTATTTTGAGCAGGCACAGAGCAGCCTTAACTCAGCTTAATGCTCAGACTAATTAAACTGCAAAGGTGGCACAGAAGCACTTCTAAAGTGGCATTTAAGTGTCTTTAATGTGGCTCAGAGGCAGCATAAATGCATTTACACTGCAATTACAATTGTACACTTTGACATTAAGGACAGGTGAGTCAGAGCCTGTATAATTTTGTCTGGCGTTTACATTGAACTTTACATTGAACTTTACATGTCTTTACGCTGAGTTTTGAGCAGGCACAGAACAGCCTTAACTCAGCTGTGTAAAGATATCTTAAAGTTCTACATCACTATTAATTGTATTGTAATGTTTAATACTGCTCAGAGGTGGCAGAAATGCTTTTACTCAACACTTACAACTGTACACTTTGATATTTAGGACTGAGGTGGGTCTGAGCAGGCATAATTTAGTCTGGCTTTTATGCGGCATTGCATCTTTACACTATATTGAGCAGGCACTGAGCAGCCTTAACTTGGCTGTGTAAAGACACCTTAAGAATGTTCTACCTCACTCTTATGTAATGTTAATGCTTAGACAAATTAAACTGCAAAGGTGGCACAGAAGCGCTTCTGAAGTGGCATTTAGGTGCCTTTACACTGACAGTTTAATGCTGCTCAGAGGTGGCATAAATGCATGTCCACAGCAATTACAACAGTTTTGTATGGCTTTTAAACAGCGTTTTGCACGCTTTTACTTTTTGTTCCAAACAACCAATCACTGTATATACTGGATTTGTTTTTCTTTTTCATTATTTGATTTATGATTTTGTTAACATCTATTATGGCATCACAGGAATATCTTCCTCCGCCCTGTAACCTCTATAAGTGCATCAGATGGAGGTTTAATGTGAATCAAAGACCTGCTGTGCTCCTTCCAGACCCACTCACTGTTTGACTTTGGCCGGCGTGAAGATGAGACGCTCTTGGCTCAAATCCTCGCTTTGGTATCCAAGCGCAGTGGCTCCGCGCCCAGTGACTCAACCTTTAACTGCGCGCCAGTGCAGGAAAAAACAGAAAAACAAACAGCAGCCATGTAATTTATTAGCACCCACTCCCGCTGATTCCAAATAACCTGATTAAATCTGCCCGTTACAGCCAGCTGATATATTTACCTTGTTCAATCTGGAATTCATCTCACTTACAGCAAAATCAATGGCTTAACTAGAGTATTAATGCAAGTGCATTAGGAGTAACGGATTAAATAAACGAACGATAATTACTGAGCTGTACATCAAGTCAACATGACAACACAACAGTGCTATTTTAGTGCCATTGAGATACTGTTATAGTTTTTATTAATATTTTGAATCAGCTCTATTTTTAGATTTTCTGTTTTTATTTTAATTTGAGGTAAAATTTAGTAATTTTGTTGTGTGTTTTTGTCAATTTTAGTAGTTTATTTTAAACTACATAGTTAAACTAAATTAAAATGATAAATGTTCCATAACTGAAATATATTTTTTTTAAATTTCAGTTAACATTTTATTTCAAGTAACAAAAAAGGTTTTTTTTTTTTTTGGTTTTATTATAATAACCCTGCAACAAAAGCCATTTTACTTCTATAAAACGGTGACATTTTTAATACATAACATGATTTTCAACAAGAAAAAGAAATAGAATAAGATGAGACAAAAACATTTTTATTAGCATTTTTGTCTTGTTTTTCATAACAAATATCTAAAAAGAAATGTAAATCAAGATACAATAAATTAAGAAGCAAAGAAAATATTTTTTTTTCACTTTTTTTTTTTTCTAAAAATAAAGATAAAAAATAAAGTTTTGATAAAATAAAAAAAAATTTTGACCACGTTGACATAAGCATAAACTCCCTTGATGCATTTTTTCAGAAAACAAGACTTACTATTTCAAGTCATTTTTCTCAAGTAAAAAGTTTGATTTATGAATGTTTAGCGATATGTACTGGGAAACAAGACAAAAATAATTTTTTGCACTATAGGTGCAAGCATGAAAAATGGGAATTTCATACTAGAATTTAGAGTGAGGTTTTGAAAACTAAGAGGTTTTGATGATTTTGGCTGAAAAAGGGAAGGTCATTTTGGAGATGAATTATGAAAGCAAATATATTATGAGTGATTCATCGGGAATGAGACCAGAAAGTAAATGGTGTAAGTGTTGATTTTGAGGCCTGTGACTAAAATGCTGAAACTCAGACACTGTGTGACCTAGAAAATAAGAAACATGTTACAGACTCTGTTGTTTATGTGTTGTATTGGATTCTGAATGACTCAGTCATTGCAGTTAATTCACCACCTACATGATGTGTCACGTCTCCTGTTCTGTTGTGATGAAGATCGGTCTGATGTGGCGATAAGCAGCGCAGAGTCTTCACTTACCTCTTCTTGTGGCGTTTTTCAGCCTGGCATTAGTGTTATATAACTAGCCGAGTGCAATTCATCAGCAGTCTGTCCTATTATCAGAACATGTGAGGATGATAAACACTGTATTAGTATGCGCTGTTGGCTTTTCCAGTCAGTAACGCCGGTTCTTCTCTTACGTGGAAATGAAAAACTGCTGGCATGCCAGATATTAACCCCTTTTATGTAATGGAGGTTATGCATAATCATCCACTTGCATTCAGCCGGCGCTCGGCCTCATGGACTCTCAGAGGTTTTATGGGCATTTCAGGGACGATTTTCTAGGCCTGCTGCGATTACGTGATCAGATTAACGAACGAGTGCAGTGAGCCGAGAAATTAGCATGTCATGTGCAGAACACAACATGAGGCTATTCGAAACAATGTTTCTGTGTTTTTAGGTTGGCATCATTGGAACGATTTTAGGCACTTCAGGCGTACTTATTAAAAATGTCTGAATGCTACTGCATTAAACAGTAATATGCAACTAGATGAGTAAGGTTTGTGAACAAACTTTGAAGTTGGCTTGAGAAAGCCTAGCCTGAAAGTTTGAAGCAGTTATAGATGTTGCTAGCATGATTTAACATGTTGTTAGCATGTTGCCAGCATGCTTTAGCATGATTATCATGTTGCTAGCATGACTAGCATGTTACTAGCAAGTTTTTGACATGATTAACATGTTGTTAACATGTTTTTGACCTGATTAGCATGTTGCTATCATGTTATAGCATGATTAACATTTTGTTAGTATGATAAGCATGTTGCTAGCATGATTAACATGTTTTTAACATGTTAACATGATTAGCATGTTGTTATTATCTTTCTAGCATGATTAACATGTTAGCATGTTTTGACATGATTAACATGTTGTTAGCACTTTTTTAACATGTTCCTAGCTACCATGATTAGCATGTTGATAACATGTTGCTGTCATGATTACCATGTTGCTAGCATGTTTTAGCATGATAAGCATGTTGTTAGCATGACTAGCATGTTGCTAGCATCTTTCTAGTATGTTTTTGACATGATTGACTTGTTGCTAACATGTTGCTAACATGATTGGCATGTTGTTAACATGTTTACCATGTTGCTATCATCTTTCTAGCATGATTAGCATGTTGTTAACATATTGATAGCATGATAAGCATGTTGGTAGCATGTTGCTAGCATGATTAGCATGTTGTTAACATGTTGCTAGCAAGATTGGCATGTAACTAAAACTAAATAAACTAAAACTAAAAATTATAAATTAAAAAAAATTATATAGACATAAAAAATAATAAAAATGACAAACACAACAAAATTAATAATGAATAAAAACTATGTAGACATAATTAGCATGTTGTTAGTATGTTCTAGCATGATTAGCATGTTGCTAGCATTGTTTATACATTGGTTGCCTAATTTAGCATGTTGACCTAGAATAGTCATTTAAGATTTGCTGGTGATAGACTTTGATCACAGGAATAAATTACATTTTACAATGTATTCACATAGAAAACAGCTATTTTAAAGCCTTGGTGATCAGAAGAGACTTCTTTCAAAAACATCAAAAAATCTTAATAATTCCAAACCTTTGCTTTGAGATCAGTAGCATGTATATTAATAGTTGTACTTGTGTAATGATGTATTTGTGCATATGATATAGTAAAATCACTGACCTGATTACCTCTCTCTCTCTCTCTCTCTCTCTCTCAATTTCAATTTCAATTTTCAATTTAAGAGTGTTTTATTGGCATGACAAAAATTATACATTTGCATTGCCAAAGCAGTTGCAGCTGGACTGCTTACAAATAGTACACATGTATTAACAGAAAGAAAAAGAATAATAGTAATAATAACTCATAGAACACTGTCCGTATATCTGTGTATTATATATTATATATCTCTCTCTCTCTCTCTCCCTGGTTCTCAGGTGTGTACAGTGAAGTGGAGGGAGGCTCATGGCTTCATTATGGGGCCTGGGCCGGCTGGGGTGGCTGGGACTGGTTCTGGCCCTGACGGCCGTCCCGTGCGCAAGCTGCCCTCCTCGCTGTGACTGCGCGGCGCAGCTTCGCTCCGTGTCCTGCCAGCGAAAGCGCCTGTCTGGCGTACCGGAGGGCATCCCGACAGAGACCAGGCTGCTGGATCTGAGCCGGAACCGCTTGCGCTGGGTTGCTCCGGGAGATCTGGCTCCGTACCCGCGTCTGGAGGAGCTGGATCTGAGCGAGAACCTCATCAACACACTGGAGCCCAACGCCTTCGCCAGCCTGCAGGCCCTGCAGACGCTGAGACTCAGAGGAAACCAGCTGAAGCTCGTGCCCATGGGAGCCTTCGCACGGCTGGCCAACCTCACCACACTGGACCTGAGTGAGAACAAGATCGTCATCCTGCTGGACTACACCTTCCAGGATCTGCGCAGTCTCAAAAACCTGGAGGTTAGTCCCTATGAGTCAGTTCACTTGGTATACCAAGATAACTAAATAACTAAAACTGAAACACTGTTATTTTATTATCAGTCCAATACTATTGTAGTTTTATTAATAGTTAGAACTGTTTTTATTTTTATATGTTCTGTTTTTATTTAAATTTTTCTTAAGGTTTTAGTAATTTTTTGTTTGACTTTTCTTTTTCTTTTTTTTTATATATTTCTATATAGTTATTTTCCATTTTAGTTATTTTAGTATATGAAGTTAAACTAAATGAAAATGAGAAATGTTGCTAAAGTAAAATACCTTTTTTTTTATATAATTTGTTTTATTTCAGTTAACATTTATTTTATTTCAAGTAACAAAAAATTTTTAGTTAACCATAATAACCCTGAACTGAAATACAAATTAATAAAAACTATATAGACATGTTTAAAAAAAAAAACAAGAACTAATGAAAATGACAAAATCACTCAACAAATTTACTAAAATTTTAATTAAATTAATATTAAAACAGAAAATATAAAAATAAAAAATAATTCAAAATATTACCGTAATAAGATCTATAAAAATATCTCAATGATACTAAATAACATTGTGGGGAACTGCAGTGGGTTTATGAGCTGATAAAATGCAAATAATTTATTCAGTTGTATGTAAAATCAAAATAAATAAATGGGGCTGCACAATTTATCAAAATAAATCTACAAGCATGATATAGCTTAGTGTGATTTCCACAGTAAATGCAGCAAAAATCTCTTTATTTGAAGTAATAGTGTGAAATAAAATGAGAAAGATCAAATATTAGTTTTTTATTTTATAGTACAATTTTACAATTATTTTGTTTACCTGCATGTCATGTAAACATTAACTGACATCAGAGCGGGTTATTATCGTTAATGAAAACTAAAACCCCAAAAAAATTTCATTACGTGAAATAAAATATACATTGAAATTAAATAAACTAGAAAAACGTAATTATTTTATTTCAACTTGTTGCCAAGGCAACATTTCTCATTTTTGTTTAGTTTAAGTTGAAGTACTTAAATAACTAAAACTAAATAAACTAAAAACTATAAATTAAAATAAAAATAAAAAATTATATAGATATAAAAAATAAAAAAAAAGACAAAATTAATAATTAAAAAAACTATGTAGACATTTTAAAAAAGTAAAAAAAAAAAACACTACAAAATTACTAAAATTGTAACTAAAATTAAAATAAAACCAGAAAAATATAAAAATGACATCTATTTAAAATATTAACAAAAACTATAACTATATTAATAATAGTAAAATACCACTGCGTCATTCAACTAAATATTTTACGTCTAATGGCTTTAGTTGTCACAGTAGTTTGGGAATTGCTGTTGTGTAGTACAGCTTCATCTGCTAAATCGTTTTTTATGAAATCGTCAATATTACATAACTCTAAAATGTCAAATTAGCATTAAAATCCTAAATTGGGTTTATTCAGATATTGTGCATGTGTTCTGGAGAAAATCAAAAAAGCATTTGGTTCTTCAAATTCAATTCCTTTAGTTGTTACAATGTGCATTTGTAAGCTTGCTCGGTCTCCTCATTTTGTGCTTTGTAGAATCACTTTAACTGTTGTCGTAATAACCATTCTGTCCTTATTCTCCAGGTGGGTGACAATGACCTGGTCTACATCTCTCACAAGGCTTTCTCAGGACTGATCGGTCTGGAAGATCTGACCATCGAGAGGTGCAACCTGACGTCCGTATCCGGCCAAACTCTGTCTTACCTGCATAACCTCGTGACCCTGCGACTGCGCCACCTCAGCATCTCGGCCCTCGAGGACCAGAACTTCCGCAAGCTGTCTGCGCTGAGAGGCCTGGAGATCGACGGCTGGCCGTACCTCGAGTACATCTCTCCGCTGAGCTTCCAGGGTCTCAATCTGTCCTGGCTCTTCATCACCAACACCAACATCAGCTCGGTGCCGTCGGCCTCCTTCAGGAACCTGGCTTACCTGACGGCCCTGAACCTCTCCTACAACCCCATCTCCACACTCGAGTCCTGGGCCTTTCGAGACCTCATCAGGCCGGTTTACATGTAGTTTATATGCTTACCTGCATGTCATGTGACCATTAATCGTTTCACAGTTCCCTAAATCCCTAAAAATACAAGTTCAGCTTCATCTGCTTACATGGGAAAGGAGTGTGAAACTGTTTGTCGGGATTACATAACTTTAATGTGTCAAATTCACAATGAATTAGGTTTATTTAGAAATGATGCTGACAAACTGTATTTACATTTATACATTTAGCAGATGCTTCTATCCGAAGGAGAAACAAAAGCAATTCATCAAAGAGCCAACTCTTTTTAATATACAGTACAATGCCAGGTTTATTAGACAGCTAGATTGGAAAGGAAGGAATATATAGTATTGTACTACTAAATATATGTAGTATTTTTCATTGTTGTAATTTTGCTCTGTTTTTGTCGATTTAACTTTTTTTCTTTTGTTAGTTGGTTTTATATATTGAATTGTTTATAGAATAGTTGGTATATTTTAATAATTATTTTTTATAATTTAGTTGGCTTTTTTCATATTTTAAATCAATTAATTTTGTTTTTATTAAATGTCTATTTAGTTTTTCATTTTTATTTCAGTTTTTGAAATCATTTTCAGATTTATTATATATAGTATTTTTCATTTTATTTTAGTTAAAGTCTTAGTAATTTTTGGAATATTAGTAGCTTTTAGTTTTTTTAAAGGTCTGTTTAATTAAAAAAAAAAAGTTTTTTGTTTTCATTTTATTTTACTTAAACACATTTTTTTATAGTATTTTTTATGTCTGTTTAGTTTTTTTTTAGATTTTTTATTTCAGTTTTAGTTTAGTTTTAGTGATTTTTATATATATATATATATATATATAATATACATATACATTTTCTATATAGCCATTTAAATTGATTTTTATTTTATATTTTATTTTATCATTTTTGTCAGGGTTTTTTATATTGGTTTTATTAGTATTATAACATTTATATTAAATTGAATTGTTTTTTATAGTTTTAATCATTCATTTTAATCATTTTTTGGTGTGTTTTTTTTTCATATTGTAAATACTTTTTTTAAAATATGTTTATTAAATTTAATTTTTTTATTTATTTTTAGTTCTTTTCAGTTCTTTTCAGTTTTAGCAATTATATTTCAGGCTATATAAACATATACATATAATGTTAAAACAGTATTTTTGCAGGCTAGTCCAGATATTGTGCATGCGTTCCAGAGAAAAACTCAAGCAGAGACTCTCAGTCAAACATCAGAGGCAGGACTCCCATTCCTTTAGTTAACCATATTATGCATTTAATAAACCTGGTCCGTTTCCGTCCAGGTGCTGTCAAACATTTTACTCAATAAAACCACATTAATTGCGGTCATAGTAATAAAGCTGTCCTTGTTTTGCAGGCTGAAGGAACTTCACATGGTCAGCACCAACCTGCTCACCGTGGAGCCTCACGCTCTGGGAGGTTTGCGTCAGATCCGAGTCCTGAACCTGTCCAACAATGATCTGGTGACTCTGGAGGAGAGCTCCTTCCACTCGGTCAACAGCCTGGAGACGCTCCGTGTGGACGGGAACCCGCTGTCCTGCGACTGTCGTCTGCTGTGGATCCTGCAGCGCAGACGCACCTTAAACTTCGACGGGAAGATGCCGGTGTGCGCTGGACCACCGGAGGTGCAGGGATACCTGCTGAGCATGTTCACCGATTCGGCGTTATTCGACTACTTCACCTGCCAGAAGCCCAAGATCCGCAACCGGAAGCTGCAGCAGGTGACGGCTCACGAAGGCCAGCCGGTGTCGTTCCTGTGCCGCGCCGAAGGCGAACCCACGCCGGCCATCATCTGGATTTCGCCTCAGAGACGGAGGATCACTTCCAAGAGCAACGGCAGGATTACGGTTCTTCCCAGCGGGTCGCTGGAGATCCGTTACGCGCAGGTCACAGACAGCGGCACGTATATCTGCATCGCCAGCAATGCAGGCGGAAACGACACCTACTTCGCCACGCTGACCGTCAAAGGCCAGCCGGTGGATCCGGCGCTCTTCGCCAACCGCTCGCTGTACGCGGTGGACATCAACGACACCGGGCTCAACAGCACACGCGTTTTCCTCAAGTTCACGCTGGATTTAACCACCATCCTGGTGTCCACGGCCATGGGCTGCATCACTTTCCTGGGCGTGGTGCTCTTCTGCTTCCTGCTGCTGTTCGTGTGGAGCCGCGGACGAGGACAGCGCAAGAAAAACTTCACCGTGGAGTATTCCTTCAGGAAGACTGAGGGACCCACCACCACCGGCACATCCGGAGGCACGCGCAAGTTCAACATGAAGATGATATGAAACCACGCAGCCAGGGGCCCCCTGGGAGAAGCATAGACGCCCAACGCTAACACACACAGTGCTGAATCGCAGAAATACACACGCCGTATGATCGCAGAAACGTGACGACCGCGCAGTGTTATTTTAGTATCATTAAAATAGGATTTTATATATATATTCATATTTATGAATTGGTTTTTATTTTTATATTCTGTTTTCAATTTGCTTTGAGTTAGAGTTAGGGATTTTGTTGGTTTTATTACTTTTTTACTAGTCTGTTTTATTTTTGTGTGTGTATATATACATATATATATATATATATGTGTGTGTGTGTATGTGTGTGTATGTATATTCTGTTTTTATTTTAATTTTAGTTATTTTAATAATTTTGTTGTAGGTTTTTGTCACTTTTATTTATTAATTTATTAGGTTTTATTAGCAATAGACAGATAGATTTTTATATTTTCCATTTTATTTTTATTTTAGTTATTTTTAATAATTTTGTTGTGGGTTTTTGACAGGTTTTTTTTTTTTTAATATATGCATTTAGTTTTTAGTTATTTTCAGTTTTAGTAGTTTAAGTATTTCAACTTAAACTGAACAAAAATGTTTATATATTTTTATTTTATTTTAGTTAAAGTTTGAGTAATTGTGCTTTGTGTTTCATTAGTAAAATAAAGAGATAATTATTATCTCTTATTTCATTCTTTTATTTGATCTCTTATCTATTATTAATAATATATATATAGAGAGAGAGAGAGAGAGAGAGAGATTTTAGTTAGTTTTAGTAATTTAGTTTCAGTTTTTTTTTTGTTTGTTTTTGTTTTTTTTTTGTTTTTAATATGTATATTTAGTTTTTAGTTTTAGTTTCAGTAGTTTTTGCACTTCAACTTGAAGTAAACAAAAATTTAGTTAATGTACTTTTTAAAATAATCTTAGTTAACGGTAATAACACTGCGCTCTTGTTCTCACAGCCTTTCTGCTGCAGCTGCTGGTTAAACATTACTTGAACAAATAGTGACTTTTTTGCACTTTTTGTCAATTTGGAAACCTCAGAACTGCATTTAATAATGAATTTTATGCACAAACCGGTTTCCCTTCACAGAGAAAATTACAAATCGAGAAACAGCCACAGTGTTGTCTTTGGATGAAAAGTAATGGCATGTAAATTTGCTTTTTAGAGTTGCTAATTAGCATAGTAATAGAGACAAATAAAGCTGAGGTGATTTCCATAATGCGCTCTAATGCAATGCCCACTTTCACCAAACCACAGCTGAGATGACATGAGGAACTAAATTACACCTGATTTTGCAAATTGTGATATGTGACCCTGGAGCACAAAACCAGTCATAAGGGTCAATTTTTCAAAACTGAGATGTATACATCATCTGAAAGCTGAATAAATAAGCTTTCCATTGATGTATGGTTTGTTAGGATAGGACAATATTTGGCCGAGATACAACTATTTGAAAATCTGGAATCTGAGGGTGCAAACAAATCCAAATATTTAGAAAATAATCTTTAAAGTTGTTCAAATGAAGTTCTTAGCAATGCATATCACTAATCAAAAATTAAGTTTTAATGTATTTACGGTAGGAGATTTACAAAATATCTTCATGGAGCATAATCTTTACTTAATATCCTAATGATTTTTGGCATAAAATAAAAATGTATAATTTTGACCCATACAATGTATTTTTGGCTATTGCTACAAATATACCCCAGCGACTTAACACTGCTTTTGTGCTCCAGGGTCATATATGTTTGTTCTGCATCGCACAAACAAACATGCAAACACCATAAAACGAGTCATTCCAGCATTAGCTTGGCTCTGGTTCTGCGATGAGCACCTGTGTGAGTTGGGACAAACACACCGGCCGCGTCATTGTGAGCGCAATACTGCGACTCCAGCAACCGTCAGCCAGAAACACAGGCTTTAGGAAGCCCAGCTTTAAGTTCTGGCTGCACGGCTCTTGCTTTTAACGAGCCTGGACCGGGCTGACGAGGGGTCGGGTGAGGTCAGTGTTTACCCACGCTTACCCACAATCCCCCTCGATCGGCCTCGGTCCACGCACACACCGACAACCCGCTGGCCTTCATGGGGGGAGGCTGCATTGGTGTCGGATCCGCTAGACGTCAGGGACACAGAGAAACATGCACACACACACACACACACACACACACACACACACTAGAGCCATATATTTACACGAGGTTAACAGCAATAGTGCACTTTGAATCATATTCCGTTTGCAATAACTGCATATTTTATTTTTGTACTCAGCCTCATTTATGCATTTATGACTAGTAAGTGTTATTCATTGGCTCCACTGTGAATTCATTTTCTGTTTCCCATGCACTAATTGCTATACAGTGGAATTGCACATTATATACATTAGCATGGATGCCATAATGCATACACAGATATGATGCATGCTTTTCTCTCGTCCTGATGCTCTTTGCTTTTGGCGGCCGGTGTGTGAACGTCTCTGCTTCTCCTGCCCAGTCTGAACCCCCATGTCATTTCCCATCACCGCCCCCCCGACTGGGTCTCAATGAGGGAGGGTCCCTGGCTGGTGACCACAGATGGACATGAAATCATGTCGCCCATCTAGTCCATGTGTCTTTGACTGTAGAGGGTATTCTGTGTTTATTATATTCAGATCATTTGTTTGAAATGTGTTTTTGTACTACTTTGAATTGTTTCTTTTCTTCAGTGTTTTAAACACGTCAACTGAAATCGCAACAGAATCTGTTTTCAACACCGCAGCCGCTCAACATGGTGTGTTTCTGAGAAAACACATTGTTAAATTCGAACAGACTGAGAACTGGAATGATTAGGACGAACTTATTCTAGTTCTGTGCATCATGCGTATCTATTAACCAATCAAGTTAACCGGCAGCTGGTGTTGAGAACAGGTTCGTTAACCAATAAGCTACAAGAGCCATAAATGAAGAATGTTCTAACTTAAACTCACCTGTTCTGGAGTGTGTGTGCAATATGACAAATACAGTCAAACCTGCTGGATATCACCTTCATGAGGCCAATAACTAGCAGATTCTACTACACCTGGGTTATTATAGGTAACTAAACTCAATCTAAAACCATACAAAAATCTTTTTTGTTACTTGAAATAAAACAAACATGAATTGAAATGAAATGTATAAAAACTAAAACATTTTTAACTCAATTTTTCATTCTCATTTAGTCTGAATTTATGTACTAAAACTGAAATTAAAATTAATAAAAACGATAAAAATAAATAAATAAATAAAAATGATAGATTTACACAACAAAACTGCCAAAACTTTAACTGAAATGAAAATGAAAACTATAATTAGTATCTCTAAAAAAAAAAAAAAAGAAAAACAGAAATAAAGAAAAAATTAACATTTTCGTTAACTTTAAACACAAGCCAATGCAGTGGAAAATTAACAATCTAGGTAAAACACTTGTAAAAAAAAAAAAAAATAATAAATATGTTTGTTCTGCATCGCACAAACAAACATGCAAACACCATAAAACGAGTCATTCCAGCATTAGCTTGGCTCTGGTTCTGCGATGAGCACCTGTGTGAGTTGGGACAAACACACCGGCCGCGTCATTGTGAGCGCAATACTGCGACTCCAGCAACCGTCAGCCAGAAACACAGGCTTTAGGAAGCCCAGCTTTGAGTTCTGGCTGCACGGCTCTTGCTTTTAACGAGCCTGGACCGGGCTGACGAGGGGTCGGGTGAGGTCAGTGTTTACCCACGCTTACCCACAATCCCCCTCGATCGGCCTCGGGCCACGCACACACCGACAAC
>NW_015555706.1:288303-292209 GCF_001515605.1 Sinocyclocheilus anshuiensis
TTTTTTGCATAAAATAAAAATGTATAATTTTGACCCATACAATGTATTTTTGGCTATTGCTACAAATATACCCCAGCGACTTAACACTGCTTTTGTGCTCCAGGGTCATATATGTTTGTTCTGCATCGCACAAACAAACATGCAAACACCATAAAACGAGTCATTCCAGCATTAGCTTGGCTCTGGTTCTGCGATGAGCACCTGTGTGAGTTGGGACAAACGCACCGGCCGCGTCATTGTGAGCGCAATACTGCGACTCCAGCAACCGTCAGCCAGAAACACAGGCTTTAGGAAGCCCAGCTTTAAGTTCTGGCTGCACGGCTCTTGCTTTTAAAGAGCCTGGACCGGGCTGACGAGGGGTCGGGTGAGGTCAGGGTTTACCCACGCTTACCCACAATCCCCCTCGATCGGCCTCGGTCCACGCACACACCGACAACCCGCTGGCCTTCATGGGGGGAGGCTGCATTGGTGTCGGATCCGCTAGACGTCAGGGACACAGAGAAACATGCACACACACACACACACACACACACACACACACACTAGAGCCATATATTTACACGAGGTTAACAGCAATAGTGCACTTTGAATCATATTCCGTTTGCAATAACTGCATATTTTATTTTTGTACTCAGCCTCATTTATGCATTTATGACTAGTAAGTGTTATTCATTGGCTCCACTGTGAATTCATTTTCTGTTTCCCATGCACTAATTGCTATACAGTGGAATTGCACATTATATACATTAGCATGGATGCCATAATGCATACACAGATATGATGCATGCTTTTCTCTCGTCCTGATGCTCTTTGCTTTTGGCGGCCGGTGTGTGAACGTCTCTGCTTCTCCTGCCCAGTCTGAACCCCCATGTCATTTCCCATCACCGCCCCCCCGACTGGGTCTCAATGAGGGAGGGTCCCTGGCTGGTGACCACAGATGGACATGAAATCATGTCGCCCATCTAGTCCATGTGTCTTTGACTGTAGAGGGTATTCTGTGTTTATTATATTCAGATCATTTGTTTGAAATGTGTTTTTGTACTACTTTGAATTGTTTCTTTTCTTCAGTGTTTTAAACACGTCAACTGAAATCGCAACAGAATCTGTTTTCAACACCGCAGCCGCTCAACATGGTGTGTTTCTGAGAAAACACATTGTTAAATTCGAACAGACTGAGAACTGGAATGATTAGGACGAACTTATTCTAGTTCTGTGCATCATGCGTATCTATTAACCAATCAAGTTAACCGGCAGCTGGTGTTGAGAACAGGTTCGTTAACCAATAAGCTACAAGAGCCATAAATGAAGAATGTTCTAACTTAAACTCACCTGTTCTGGAGTGTGTGTGCAATATGACAAATACAGTCAAACCTGCTGGATATCACCTTCATGAGGCCAATAACTAGCAGATTCTACTACACCTGGGTTATTATAGGTAACTAAACTCAATCTAAAACCATACAAAAATCTTTTTTGTTACTTGAAATAAAACAAACATGAATTGAAATGAAATGTATAAAAACTAAAACATTTTTAACTCAATTTTTCATTCTCATTTAGTCTGAATTTATGTACTAAAACTGAAATTAAAATTAATAAAAACGATAAAAATAAATAAATAAATAAAAATGATAGATTTACACAACAAAACTGCCAAAACTTTAACTGAAATGAAAATGAAAACTATAATTAGTATCTCTAAAAAAAAAAAAAAAAAAAAAAAGAAAAACAGAAATAAAGAAAAAATTAACATTTTCGTTAACTTTAAACACAAGCCAATGCAGTGGAAAATTAACAATCTAGGTAAAACACTTGTAAAAAAAAAAAAAAATAATAAAAATCAATACTGAAAATTCCTTCCATTTCCCATGTTTTTACTTTTTTATGTAGTGCACACTGAAATAAATTTGGTCTAAAAGCAATTTTCACTCAGAAATTACTAATAAATTTCACAAATAATTAGAAAGAAATGTCAAGTAACATTGGATTCAGCTTTAAATCTTGAGGTTGAAAGACTGAAATAGTATTTTCTTTTCAAACAATCCAATAATCTTTGTTTTATAACTTCGAAAAATCATTTTTACAATAGTCCTCCTAACAAGATTTGCAAATGTTCCAGTTTTTATAATCAGTCCGGTATTATGTTCACGTTGCATTGTTGTCTTCTACTGAAACACTGATAGTAATAATGGTTTGTCAAACAGTCACAAGCTTTGGGCTTGACTTGCATAACAGACTGAGAGCAGAGACTCAAACAGAGACTTATGCTTTATATCTATATTAAATCAGTAAATAATATTTAATACCGAAATGAAATTGAAACAGTTACAATTGGAAATTTCATTTCAATATTTCTTGGTATCGTGTATTGTTCTCTTTAGAGTGTATTGATATTTTAAGTTTAGTAGAGCGTTTCAAATCATCACATATGAGGTTCAATTTTAGTTGTTCCCTAAGAAGGGAGCTGCCTATGTAGACAGCAGGTTGGCTCACCAGGGTTTGGAACGGAGCTCATCACTCTTTAATTATTTGTGTAATCTGTGAAGACAGTAAGTGCTTAATTTCATCTTGTAAGGACTCAGCATTATGATATTATCCAATTAGTCAAGATACACAGAGTGACATAATGTTTCACTTCCCGCACATGTGATAAATGGAGTGTGACATCCAGCCGGTTTGACTGTGTTTCATCTTTTGAAACGGAGACAAATGAGAGTCTGATCTCGTCTGGATGAGGTGAAGTAAACATATCAGGTTTTGTGACCCTTCGCTGTTTCGTTCGCTCGTTGTTCTCAGACCTCACCGACATCATCCACAGTCCGTAGGTTGGAGTCGTGGTCGTGTGAGTACAGTAGATGTTGTCAAAGTGGCCTGTGATTGGATGTTGTTGATGGGTTGAACTGTTTTAGTTGAGCTCTTTCTGTTAGCGTTAGCCTCTTGCCGTGCAGTCAGTCACTGTGTTTAGGTGTGGTGATGATAGAACGAGAGATCGGAGGCTCAGCCGGGATCCATCCCACAAAAACCCGGCTTCCTCTCAACCGACCCTGCCTTCCTCCAAACGCATTCACGAACTGGACGATGTACTGAAATGACCTGCTGATCTGGATTATTCTCCGCTGTTTAAATCAGAAAGGATTTGTAAAAGTATTCTGGAGCGTATTCAACATATTTGTTCCCTTTTCTGAATTTAATCCACATTGTTTGCAAAATGCCTGATGCAAGTTGAGCAAAATTCAGAATTTGAGAATTTGGATTGTGAATTTGAATGGAAATGCTACCCAGGATGTTGAATTGAAAATGTTGAATTGACCTTGATTTATTTGTAACTTCAAAGAAATTCACCAGTTTTGAATAACTGTGTGTATTTAATATGTATAAAATGTAGGAAAAATGTATACATTTCTCAACCAAATATAGAAAATTCTTTAAAAGTTATATATTCTCAAAACAATTAGCAGACATCTAAAACAATTAGAATATATATGAATATATATATATATATATATATATATATATATATATGTTTTTTTTTTGTGTAAGTTTTAGTAATTTTGTTGTGTGTTTCTGTCATTTTTATTATTTGTTTAATGTCTGTATAGTTTTTTTTGTAATATTTTAAATTAATTTTATTTGTATGTTTTTCTTTCATTTTAATTTTAGTTAAGGTTTTAGTAATTTTGTTGTGTGTTTTTGTCATTTTTATTAGTTTTTTTTAAATATGTAGTTTTTACTATATTTTAGTTTTTATTTTATTACTTCAACTTACACCAAATGAACTTAGACATTTTGGTTTGGCAACTAGCTGAAATAAAATAAGTTATATATTTATTAATGCTGTCAAACGATTAATCACGATTAATCACATCCAAAATAAAAGTTTTTGTTTACATAATATATGTGTGTATA
>NW_015555706.1:292238-298214 GCF_001515605.1 Sinocyclocheilus anshuiensis
TATTATGTGTATATATATATATATATATATACACACACATACAGTATATATTTTGAAAATATTTACATGTCTATATTTATATACAAATAATTTATATTATAAATATATTTAATATATAAAAATAACATTGTTCTGAAATATATACATGCATGTGTGTGTGTTTATATATACATAATAAATATACACAGTACACATACATATATTATGTAAACAAAAACGTATGTTGGAAGCGATTAATCACGATTAATCGTTTGACGGCACTAATATTTAAGAACACATTTTATTTTATTTCAGTTAATGTTTATTTTATTTCAGGTAATGGTTTTATTTTTATTTTTAGTAACCAAATGAAAGTTAATTTATTAAATATAATAACTGTAAAAGAAAAAAATAATTCTATAGGTGGCATTTGAAACTTTGATCATCTAATGTTTTCGGAAAATATATCATATGTTGTTTATATGATGTTTATGGCAAATTCATTCTGAACCTGTTGAAAGCTACACTTCATTACATTGAATTCTACATTACAGTTTTGCATCCTGTTTGCTACTGAATGCTTCCTAAATTCAGGAATTGAATTTGGATTTAAAAGCATCTCAATTCAGTTCTGAATGATGCTCAACTCTGCGATACCAGAAACACGCAGCATCAGGCATTTACATAAGAATCTGTGATTGTGTGTGATCATGTATGAAATGTGCCGGTTCTCTGCACTGAGTCTTGTATGTGCTCTTATTCAATCTGATGATTCTGGAGCGGCAGAACAGCAATACGTCAATCACACGTTCAGCTGCTCATCAGCTCCCTCTATTGAGCAAGACAGTCGCTCCTGGCCTCCATCCAGGCCTCAGAGCTGCATTACAAGCATCAACATCTGCCAACATTCAAGCACCAAGATTAATGGAGACGCTGGAAATGTTTTATGTTGTCAGGAGGTTGCATTTTCTCTAAACCAGTTTATGGTCAATTACTCTGGCTGTGTTCAGAATGGAATACTAGCATACTGCACTGTATGTACTGCATATATATATATATATATATTTTGTATGCAGTGTGCAATGATAAACGTTTTAAATGGTGCTGCGTTGTCAGTGCGTTGCATTATGGGATGCATTTTTCCACTGTGTGCTTGTTGTATACTGTACATATGAGTAAATACAGTAGGTCATCTGGGTTCTTTGCATATGAGAAACAGTGCAGAAATAGTATGAGTAGTATGTTATTCGGAACACAGCCACTCTCACACATCCTCTAAGCATCATGTCGTTTCTTCATATCAAAGATAGCATGTCCAGTAAAAGCTCATCAGCTCTCGAACAGGATCTTCTTTGTGATTTCATACATGTTCTGGTGTTCAAGCCGAGAGTCTGTTCTCTCATTAGCCCAGGCGGCAGAGCAGATGCCCCTCTCATCTCTAGAAACTAGGTCTTATGGTCCCCGGGCCCCTCGTCAGTCTGGTCTCCTCCGCCGTCTCCTATTGATTCTCGCACACAGACGCTTATCACGCGTGCTTTATTTGACAGAAAATCCTCATTCGCATCACAACCACCGGACCCCATTACACTCTAATTTAGATTGTCTCTTGTGGAAATACGGCCCTTTTAATAAAACATCTGAAGTTTACAAAATGTCTCATGCTCTCATTACAGCAATGGTTCTGACCCACATACACGTGAATCATTAGTGTTGTTTAGTGTATGCATTGTACAAAGACAGCTACTGATGAAATGATGCTGAAGAGAGTTAAAGATGTGTTCGTCTGGAATGGAGGTCAGTTCAGTCTTAACATCGCTCTTGAATCATTTTCCATGTGTGAACTGAAAAGACTAATTTTAGGTGATCTATAGTGGTGTTTTGCTCTGAACGGATTTTGGAAAATATGAGCATGATGTTCTCTGGGGTGATTTTGTCATGTGACTTTACTGCCATCTAGTGGTGAAACACCAAACCATTGAGAATCTCCACGATTCTCAGGTTCACCGTTTTGAAGCTCTTCACCTGCCATATGCTCAAGAATAATTTTATGCAGATATAAATATGACTGTTAGTCCCATAATACATGTCAGAAGGTGTCATTGTTGAAGGTTTTTCTACCTTTGTGGTTATGAAACTCTCATGATCTTTATTTCCGTGGCACTGTTCTCAGATCAGAAAAACAAAATTAGTGTTAGTGCTGTAGGATGCAGCCTTTTTAGAGTTAAATAAGATTTGATTTGACTAGTAAAATGTGTGTGAAAAGAAAAGGGGGTTCCTGTCTAAAACTCAACAATTGTTGATATTTCTACTTGTAGTTAATTAGGTTCAGGAATGCTATTCTTCAGAAAGTATCCATTTGGAATCTTTGCATGCCTTGGATTTCTTTACACTTTATGATATTTTGATCCCTAAACGTGTCGAACGCATCCCTGTACTCGTGTGAAATTCATCTGATGTCTTTATTGCTCGCTGTGAGATTGGATGAAAACATTGTTTGACTCATTTTGAACTCGCTGTCTGAATATGAGCCATAATCTAGTGAGATGTTTCACAGCATTCAGACTGAGTTTGTGAATATTTCAGGTATTATATGGAACACATAGAAGATGCAAAGTTTCTTAATGTAAAAAGCAATATATTCTTGTCTTTTGCTTACTTTTGCAGTGAGACATGATTTCTCTTCATCTATCTATAGTTCAGAGATGTCAGTGGCAGAGAGGAAGATTTGTGGGCATTCACTGGCATTAATAAAGAGTTATTGAGCTCAGATATCATTGGCATATCGTTGATATTTGAGGTCAATGTGTCATTTTCATGCATGTCACTTTTATTTGCTCATCATACGTGTGTTTAACCTTTGCTAAATCATCCAGGAGGTTTACAGCACACATGATGCATGAGAGTCGGCAGAAACTGCAGTTTTCAACTCTATTTGTTTTTTCCATCCAATCTCACAGCAGCCCGGTCTCGTCCATTATAATGTGTATGAATGTTGTTTCAAGTGTTTATCTGTTATTTTCTATGCATATGTTTGTTTTATACTGTTTGTCTTGTTAAAAAAAAAAACGAGAAAAGACCTTTGATTCATAAAAGCATGTTGTACCCTGTTCACTGTCTTGGTTGTTTTTTGTCTGTTTGCGTATGTTTCTGCTCATCTGTCCAACAGCACTGAAATCATGAATAAAAGAGGCCAGTTATTCATCTTTAACCCCCTCTCGTAAGGTTTGGCCATATAGCAACATCATTTTTGTCTCACTATTCTAAAATGCACGCATTTAAAAGGACAGATTTTAAAGAAGCCATTAATATGTTTTACCCCAGCAACATGACATTTTGATTTTTTTTCCCTCCTGAATATTTTTGGTATCACTCCTACAGAAACGACACATGCTGAAGTACTCAAATGTCTGTCCATTTCAGGATTTTCGACGAGTTAAATATATTTATGCAATTTTGTACCACAATGGAATTGCAGGAATTGCATTAATGCATTTCATCATTGGAAATATTCATAGTTATTATTGCATTTGTTTATTTTGAAGTGTTTATAGTAATACAATGGCATTTTTAGTAACAATAATAAGAGTATTGAAAAAAATAATTTAAAGAGAATTTAAAAATGGCTTCATTTTCCATTGTGGTACAATATCCCCCCTTTTTCACTCGAAAATAAACCTTTATTTTTGCTTCGACATGATGTGTGTTTTCCAGCCCAACAGAGGGCAGATGCGTTACTGTGGCGGTTCCACCGCTAGGTGTCACTGTAGCACTACAATGTTTCTGTTGATTCACTCAAAAGATGAAACAGTTTTCCCCCAATTTTTTATTTACTTAATTATTCAAAACACACAATTGTATTTACCCATACTGGTCTTTTTAGTCCACTGATGTTCTGTAACAGTTATCACTCAGGTTTAGCCATCTTTAAAAGACTCAACATATGAACATGCTGTAAGTAACTGTACAGGCGTTCATAACCATTGAGATCAAGACTGGGAAACGAAACGCTCAGAGAATGACGGGGACAAAACACGTCAAAAGCAGTTGCGGTATTTTTGACTAAATCTCTAATGTAAAACTATAGTGATGCAGCGCTCCATTCACAGTCGGATGTGGGATATTCCTCCCTGATAGCACACGTACATCTATTTGACGTCTGCATTTAACTTTACTGTCATCAGTATTTTCATCAGTCATCATTTTTGCCCATCTGCAATACGTCTATAGGACGTTTCCTATCAGATGTCAAATAGACGTTTAGAAGATGTCTTTAAGATGTGTATGTAAAACTGACATCTTAAAGACGTCTGTCAGATGTTTGTACACAGCAGATGCTTTACAGATGAAGCGATCTTTAACAGACGTCTTGCAGACGTACATGTGCTATCTGGGCTCCCTGAAAGCAAACGTACATCACGGAGACATCTATTTGACGTCTGCATTTACATCTATCTGCAAGACGTATTTTTTTAGAGTGTTCGCTCATCTGCAATATGTCTATAGGACGTTTCCTATCAGATGTCAAATAGACGTTTAGAAGATGTCTTTAAGATGTGTATGTAAAACTGACATCTTAAAGACGTCTGTCAGATGTTTGTACACAGCAGATGCTTTACAGATGAAGCGATCTTTAACAGATGTCTTGCAGACGTACATGCTATCTGGGCTCCCTGAAAGCAAACGTACATCACGGAGACATCTATTTGACGTCTGCATTTACATCTGCAAGACATATTTTTTTATAGTGTTCGCTCATCTGCAATATGTCTATAGGACGTTTCCTATCAGATGTCAAATAGACGTTTAGAAGATGTCTTTAAGATGTTCATGTAAAACTGACATCTTATAGACGTCTGTCAGATGTTTGTACACAGCAGATGCTTTCCAGATGAAGCAATCTCCCAGATAGCACAGGTACATCTGCAAGATGTCTGTTAAAAATCACTTCATCTTGAAAGCATCTGCTGAGTACAAACATCTGATAAACGTCTTTAAGATCTCAGTTTTACATTCATTCTAAATCATAAACATCTTAAAGACATCTTCTAAACGTCTATTTGACATCTGATGGGAAACGTCCTATAGACGTATTGCAGATGAGCAAACACTCTAAAAAATACGTCTTGCAGATGTAAATGCAGACGTCAAATAGACGTCTCTGTGATATACCTGTGCTATCAGGGACAATGGTAATACAGGGAATACAGAATCATATTTTGAAGAAACAATTCACCCAAATACAAACATTTTCCAAGTTAACAAAATATGTTCTAAGAACGTTTTGCTATTGTTATGAACCCTTACAGAAAACCCACATGAATTTCCCATCCCTGATAGCACACGTCTATTTGACGTCAGCATTTACATCTACAAGACGTATTTTTTAGAGTGTTTGCTCATCTGCAATACGTCTATAGGACGTTTCCTATCAGTTGTGAGATCTGGAGTTTCCATTTCATGGGAACTTCGAACTGCATCCTCTAGGGGTCGCTATGGGGGAACGCCTCGTCGTGACCCGTGTCTGAAGCATACATTGAAAAAACACCAACAACACGTTGGCCGGCGACATCCATGACGTCACTACAGGTGCGACTATAGTATAAATAGGCGCCGGGAGAACACATCATTCTCTTCTTCGTCTTCATTGACTGTTTTGTTTGAAGCATGCATTTCTGTGGTAAGAGCGATCTCTATTCATATCATTATGGCGAGCACTAGCAAAGCGTTTAGAGGATGTGTGCATCCGTGTTGTCGTTGTTTAACATCTGATGACACACACGATCTATGCGTTATTTGTTTGGGCGAAGAGCACGCACGCGATGTCTCCGAGGGGGCAATCGGCGTGCACTGCGAGCGTTTTTTCAAGGAAAAAGCTTCACTCTCGTTTGTCTCTCTTTTCGAGGAAAGGGGCAGCCGTCTGCTTCCTGCGATTCAGGACCCGCCGCTGCTGAGGCACGGAAGGGAATGAGCTCGTGGGGATCGCAGGTGGATCTGGCC
>NW_015555706.1:298354-300277 GCF_001515605.1 Sinocyclocheilus anshuiensis
TATACAGTATGTATGTATGTATGTATGCGTGTGTATTTAATGCGCTGGTGGTTGTGTATAATCCTTCTGCTAGCTTTATTTGCAGTGTTTCCCGGGACCTGTGTGTTTCTGTCCTTTTTCTAGGGTAGGTCCTCAATGAGCACTCCCTCTGCTGAGTTCAGAAACCGGGTGCTCGTCTTGCAGTGTTTTTCACTCGTCGATATATGTCCAGACAGTACGATATGCCGGGTTTCGGCTTCATACTTCCTGGATTATGCAGCCAGGTCACAGGCTTCTGCGGGAGCCTTCTTGATCATTAGGCCCCCGGCACGGCACTGCAAAAATTTCCTGGACGTCAGGGCTGGGCTTATGCTTTCAGGCTGCCCTGTCTGGTTTCCTGTATCTAGGTCGCCCTGAGGGGCCTCATGATCACCAGGATATCCGCTCTTGCTGAGGTATCGAGCGGGAAGTATAGGTGGCATTTGCGAGAACCTTCTTGTGTAATGCTGTCTCAGGCAGTGCTCCCCTCGCCTTAGAGGGTTGTATTTGAGCTTGCCTCTCCCGTTTGGCTCAGTACTTCCGGATATCTGTGAACAGATGCTTGGGAAGCTCTTAAATGCTTGCTATGGTAAGTGCACACGCTAAGCTTTGCGCAATTTCTAAAATCCACATAGAGGGCGACCCCTAGAGGACGCAGTGTCTCGTTCCCTACTTCGGGAACCATGGTTACATAAGTAACCTGAGATGGTTTTCTACAGTAAATGGGAACTCGCATTTCACACATTTGCACCATTTAAAAGTTCCAAAAGTTCATGTTTCACATGTGTTCCACATATTTCATGTCATTTTAACATATGAAATTCGTGTGGTTTTTCTGTAAGGGAAAATGTTATCTAAATGTTCTCTGAATGTTTACATTTTATATTTCTGGGTTATATGCAATGTTATGGAAACATTTTTGCAAACATTATGGGAACATTACTTTTAAATGTTCTCTAAACATTCTGAAAACGTCAGAGAAACTCAAACGTTCCATGAACAATGTTTATGTGCTAATGTTTGGAGAACATTGGATAACGTTAAACGAACATTCTATTAACCCTTACCGCAAGAACGTTTGTTTATAAACGTTCCCTTTTAACTGGATACTCATCCTCATGTCAGTCCAAACCTGTCTGACCTTCTTTCTGCCATGAAACAAGCAGAATGTTCTTTTTTTTTATATACGATGAAAGGGATCATATGCATTTGGAGGAACTCGAGGGAGAGTAAATGATGACATTTTGTGGTGAATAAACCATTTAAAGCACCTGAAAATGAATAACATAAAATCGAAATGTTTCAGTCTAAAAGCCTCCCTGGAAAATGACTAAAATCAGAGCTGTTACCATGGCAATCTGCTAAAAAAATCTATATCTTCTTGACGGGTGGACGGTTTAAATGCGCAGCTGCACTCATCGCTCACAGCGTTTCTTTCCCAGTCTCGAGTCTTTACAGCGACTATCTCTCAAGCGTTCTTTCTCGTCTTTTGTTCTTCTCCTTATTGGAAATTGATTGTCTTCTACCATCACAAAGACACATGGTTCTGATTGATTCTCTGGTACCAGAGGAAGGAGCAGGATTCGCCCGCAGGGGTCTCGGATCTGAACGCAATGGCTGTTGTTGATCAACCACACGTGTTAAATCAAAAAAGAGTGAATCTCACACAACCTGACAAGAAAATGTCCAGCTCATATTTCACATAAAATCAAAGGGAAGGCAAAATTATATTATTGCATTGTTATTGTAATATAGCTACTATAAGTATCATTATATTTAGAAGAAAAATAGGCAAAACTGTTTTGTTGTTCTTTAAATAGACCTAATTAAATGTATTATTTAATGTACTTACTAAATAATTGCATATATATGTGTGCATATATACTGTGTGTATATATATATATA
>NW_015555706.1:300337-310533 GCF_001515605.1 Sinocyclocheilus anshuiensis
AGTTCAGTTAAGAACCCCAAAACCTTGATTTAACTTAATTGAAATTTTATTTATAGAGGTGGGACAGAAGGAGAACACAATATTGTCAAAGCAAATACATATATAAATACATAGATAAATAACACAATTATAAAATTGAATCGTTCCCCGTTGGGCGAACCCATGTTCCTCCTGCCTCTCCCTGACCTTGACGTACGAGTCGAACAGTTAGATTAATAGCCATGCATAAAAGAATCACCAGCGGTTCCCTAACGACAGAAGAGCTGGTTTTCATTATCTTTTTTTTTCTTTCCTTTTTTCATTTTAAATATCAGGATCACTTGAACACGCACAACAAACACTAATTCAACTGAAATGCATTTTCCTATGGACAGAACCATGGGTCAATAAACTAAATAAGAGAGAGAAAAAGAAATGAAACATTAATATGAAAAAATAAGTATACAGCAATTTGCCCAATGATATTACTTTGGTCTCTAAAGCTCATTCTGGTGTTTCTCATAATTCAAAAGAACTAACTACTACACAAGCTCTCGATAATTTCAGGCAATCTTGACTCCCATGGGCAAAGGTTTCATATCGTGACGCCAGAATGTTTTCTAGTTGCTCTGATGCCACTTAAATGTTCAGTTTGCATTGAGCTCAACTAAAAAAAAAAATAATTGGTTGATTTGGAGGGAGCATGCTAAAATGAACAGGAAAATTACTCAACTCAACAAGACAGAACAGTAAAAAGATTCAAGTCACAATATTTCCAAAACTATTATTTAGCAGTATTATCTTCTACTGTCATCGTTACTGTTTCATTAGATTACCTTTACATTACAAGTGTTTGAGGTATATCAGAATTCTCATCGTCAACACGTGCCTGCCAGCGTGAAATGACATGATTGGTCGAATGTCTGTGAATATGATCGATGGAGGCATATGATTGGACGACCAGTGACAGTGCAGGTATACCTCAGTGTTACACAATTATCACAGGCACACACTTCCAGAATACTGTAAATTACACAAAAATAGCTCTGTCGGAAGTGTGTGTGTGAGTCCAGAGGTTACAGTAATATCACATGTTAAGCATCACTAACTGCTCGTCTGTGACTCCTGCACACTTCATAGAGAAATAAATACACATAAATAAATGCAGCAAATAGAAAAACAACTACTTTCATAAAAAAACAAAGTGCTTCTTTATCAGAATTGGAATGGAATGGAAACAAATATGCAGCTATGCAAAAAATATGTTTAAAAAAAAGTGTGTGTGTGTGTGTGTGTGTGTGTGTGTGTGTGAGAGTGTGTCCAGAGCAATTCCACCCGTGGTTGAAGGAAAAAGGCACTCAACTTGTCCTGCATAGTTGCCACTTCCTTCACCGTGGCATAACGCAGTCTGACTACTCTGTGTGCGTGCGTGTGTGTTTAGCTTAGGTTGGGGACAAAATTGTGAGTTTGAGTTTTAATTAAAAGAATAGTTCACCCAAAAATGAAAATTAGCTGGAAATGTCCTCACTCTCAGGCCATCCCAGATTAGGATGAGTTTATTTCTTCATCAGATTTGTAGAAATGTAGCATTGCATCAGTGTCTCAGCAATGGATGCTCTGCAGTGAATGGGTGTGATCTGTGCAGATTTCTCTCCTGATTCAGACCAGAACACTTTTTCAGTGGAGGAAGCATTATTATGGATTATGGACTCTATGGTATTTGAGTTAAAAGCGTCTTAATGCTGGATTAGTTTCAGCTTTTGTCTTCTCCAGATGTTAACTGATGGACTGGAGTGCTGTGGATTATTGTGATGTTTTTATCAGCTGTTTGGACTCTCATTCTGACGGCACCCATTCACTGCAGAGCATCCATTGCTGAGACACTGATGCAATGCTACATTTCTACAAATCTGATGAAGAAACAAACTCATCTACATCTCGGATGGCCTGAGGGTGAGCACATTTTCGTTTTTGGGTGAGCTATTCCTGTACGTCCCCATTTGGATAGGTACGCAAATGTCTTTGTGTGTTTGAGAGGAAAATGTGTCGCTACTAAATCACATTGGTGTATGTGTGTGTTTGTGAGCAACAGGTGTGTGATGATGATGATGATGATGGTTAAACTGGCAGGCTGAAGAAGAATCTTTGGTATCAGTGGCTGTATCACACACACCACTGTGTTTCTGTGAGGTAGCCACATTGATTCTCACTACAAACGAGGTGTGTGTTCGCTTTTTTTCATATTTTTGCTTCACATCAGAGTTTGCAATAACACTGTTTAAGAAAAAACTCGCTCTCCGCCTGGTCGTTGCTCAATGCTCTCTTCGAAAATGCTACAGACATCTGCTGTCTTGCCTGTCCAGAGCGAGACAGAAATTAAGCAAAGGATGACCATCACCTGGTGAACGCGTCAAGAAGGGCCTTTTTCACCAGCAGGAACCTTTTGGATTAGGCAAAGAAACAATATCCATCTGTAGAGCTCAGAGAGTTCAGAGTTCAGGAGTCTGTTTCCCCGCAAATGTTCGTTATACACAACAATCCCTTTTTTTCTTAATTTCTCATCGTCACAAGGTGCTTCTTTACACTTAGTTTATGCACAACAGAGCACAGACGTGTAATACAAACTTTGTGTCTATGTAACTATTTTTACCCGCATCGTTATTATAGAGGAACAGAGAGAGAGAGGGAAGGAAAACAAGGAGGAAAGATATTTACAGTTTCATTTTCAGTACATTTTGGTAAATGGATCAATTTGGTTTCCAAAACAACGGATGAGTGTTTCTCAGCCCCTGTGGGAAGGATTTTGCATGATTCTCCCGCACAGACTCATGGGAAAGGAAGGGAGTCTTTGGGTTGGGCGGCTCGCAGCCGCAAACATCCTCTATGATTATCATTAAGGCATCTGTCGTTGGCACTCAGTTATCATACAGTGACATTTTACCTTTAGGTTTGGCCTAGACTCATGGGAAAGGAAGGGAGTCTTTGGGTTGGGCGGCTCGCAGCCGCAAACATCCTATATGATTATCATTAAGGCATCTGTCGTTGGCACTCAGTTATCATACAGTGACATTTTACCTTTAGGTTTGGCCACTAGAAGCTGCAGGTCTCCACAAACAGGAGAAAAATAATCGAACAGCTTTTACTCTCTGCTTGGTTACTGATTGTTTCATCTTTGGTAACAGAAAATACCTTTGGATATAAGACATAAATGTATGAAAAAAACTAATGGGTGATAAAAATCCTGATATCTGACAGATTCATGCTGCCTTCAAGTCTTTATGGGACGTTCCTGCATGAGAGTTTGGAAATTGCAATGAAAATAATGGGAAAATGCTAAATACTCATTCTTTTTTGACTTGATGCAGGGTTATTATTGTCGTTAACTAAAACTAAAACAATATATATATGAAAAATCAGTACTTGAAATAAAATAAATGTTAATGGAAATAAAATAAAATAAAATATTAAAACTTATTTTATTTTTGCTAGTTTTAATTTTCATTTAGTTTAACTTAACTGAAATAAAAATGAATAAATTCTTTATAGACATATTTAAAAATAAAAAAAAATTAGAACACTCAAATGCTGACTGTATAGCAACAAAATTGCTAAAACTTTAAAATGAAAACGTAACAGTATATGAATTATACTAAAATTAATAAAAACAATGCAGACATTAAAAACAAACTAAAAACTTACATATAAAAATAACCAAAATTATAATGAAAACAGGAAATATAAAAATAAAAACATTCCAAATATAAATAAAAGTATATCAATGATACTAAAACAAACTGAAATAAATTAATAAAAACTACATAGACGTACTTTTTAAAAAGTTAAAAAATGACAAAACCACAACAAAAAATGTAAAATTAAAATCTAAAACTGACGTTTTAGTTTTAAAAACTAACTTAAAAACTATAATAGTATATGAGTAATGCTAAAACAGCACTAGCTTGAAGGCAGCATGTCCTGCAGCAGACGAAGCGTGAGTTTCTGGGGTTTTCCAGGAGGTGGCGCCGTTGCTCTGTGCAGATGAAGCACTCTGTAAAAGCCCTACGGTAAAATGATTCTTTAGGAGCAAATACAGAGGACTGATTGATTCTTTGCATCCCTTTATCATTGTGCTGGAGCAAGAACAAGGCGCCACGCTGGCAGTGAAAGTACATACTACCGCCATATGAATATCTAGATATATATTTTTAAGGTCAAGGACAGGTCAAAGGTCAAGGAGTCGAAAACCAAGGGTTGTGTGCTAAAATACGTATTGCCTTCTTTTCCTTCGTTCTGCTGCTCTATGAGAGAGAGAAAATTCTGCTCGGCCAATCCAGAGACTGAGATGAGAGATGTTTCAGCTCAAATATCAAGCACAGGTGGGGGAATGGCCGAAATATCCACGATAAGAAGGACTAATGAATAAAAAGAATACGTTTGATTTGACAAATGCAAATGATTCATGCACATCCGCCGTGCACAGAAGAGGTTTGATGGGCGCCGTAGATCATCATCAGCTGCTGCTGCCCAGATGCTGCATCTGGCACGGGTTTCTCCGCATCCGAGACGCTCAAGCCTTGGAGAAAGGGGTCGCCGAGGGGCCGGGCCCGGGACTGACCGCATGCTCGTCCTGCCAGCGGTCCATGCATCTGCGGCGTGCGTTCATGAAGAAGTTGCTGACGGTGGAGAGCTCCAGGCCCAGCTGCTGCGAGATGGTGATCTGCATCTCTTTGCTGGGACGCTTGTTCTCCTTGAAGATGGCAAATGATTCATGCACATCCGCCGTGCACGGAAGAGGTTTGATGGGCGCCGTAGATCATCATCAGCTGCTGCTGCGCAGATGTTGCATCTGGCACGGGTTTCTCCGCATCCGAGACGCTCAAGCCTTGGAGAAAGGGGTCGCCGAGGGGCCGGGCCCGGGACTGACCGCATGCTCGTCCTGCCAGCGGTCCATGCATCTGCGGCGTGCGTTCATGAAGAAGTTGCTGACGGTGGAGAGCTCCAGGCCCAGCTGCTGCGAGATGGTGATCTGCATCTCTTTGCTGGGACGCTTGTTCTCCTTGAAGATGGCGATGAGCGTTCGGCGCTGCAGGTCGGTGAAGACCAGACGCTGCTTCTTGGGCACCATGTTTCTGTCTTTGTGCTGCTCCTGTTCCTTTCTTTTGCAGGCTGCCAGGAGGAGACACAGAGAAAGAGACGAGTGAAAATACAAGAATTAAACGTGCATAAAATCATGCATCCAGAATAAAGCTGATGAAGGAAACCGGGAGTCATTCAGTGAAAGCAGTATTTGTGTTCTGCAAGCTTAAATATAATACTTCAAAATGTATTAGATAAAAAAACATGATTAAACACTTTAAAGCAGTATATAGCTAGTCAGAAGTACTATTTAAAAAATCTATAAACCATTAATATTGGTTTTTCTCTTCACACTATATCAGTTTATACCCAGCTAACTAAAATATGTCCTAAGAACTTTCCCATTAAGTTATGAAATCGTTATTTCTGAATGTTCTCGGAACATTCAAAACATCCAGCAATAAAAACGTTTTTTTTTCTTGGTTATGCAAACACTGCATTTTATAATTTTGCAAACAATATAGGAATGTTCCCACATAATTTAATTTATAGTAACTACTATAGTGTTTTTGAACCATACTATAGTAAAGTGTATTATACTGTATATATTACAGTATTTACAACACTTTGTTAATGAATGCTACAGCATACTGTAGTATTAACCACAGTGAACTGATAAGCTATAATAAATACTGTAGTATACTTTAGTTTTTGCTACAGTTAACTAGAGTATTGTAACTTCTTGTTGTAGAAAACTTAGTACAGTATTGGGTAAAGTAATTTGTTTATATTACTATAATTGTTATATTACCACAGCAACTATAGAATTACCACAAAAAAATTAATTCAAGTACTTTACTATAGTATGGTACACTATAGTATTTACTATAACTTACTGTAGTATTTTTACATGTGGATTACTTTTGAATGTTCCCTGCACATTTTGAAACAAGTAGTAACATTTAAAAAAACGTTAGATGAACAGCCAACTAAAATGTTTTAGAAACGTTCCATGAGCGATGTATAAATAATGTTTTTGTGCTAACGTTTTGAGAACGTTATTAAAGACCAGAGAACTTTGAACGAGCATTCTATTGACGTTATTAAAATTTAGTTTTAGCATTTTGCAAACATAATGGGAACGTTACTTTTGAATGTTCTCTGAACGTTATGAAACAAGTAGTAACAAAAAAATATTAGACAAGCATCTAAGGTTTAAAAAAATGTTCCATGAACGATGTATAAATAATGTTTTTATGCTAAAGTTTTGAGAACATTATTAAGAGAACCTTGTCAGAGCGTTTCGAGAATGTTCCCTGTTATCTGGGTATAAATGTTGATATATTAAAAAAATCATTTTTATTTATCTGAACAGTTTATGTCTCTGAGCTTATAAACCTCTGAAACAATATAACTGCCACCTTAGATGAAATAATGCACAGGAAGTGACATCATTTGAGTCTTTCTACTATTTATAGAATAGTCATTGCACGCTAACTTTCTACTCTACTCATATTGCATGTACTGTCCATAGATATGCCAAAATTTGCAATATACAAAGAATAAAAACACATTTCAGACTAAAATACTGCATTAAAGTCTATATGTTACCTTAAAAATAACCATTTTGGTTCCCCAAAGAACCTTTCAGTGAACAGTTCTAAAAAGAACCGTTTATTTATTAGTGTGAAGAATATTTTAATTATCTAAAGAACCTTTTCCACTACATTTAATGTTTCCATAGATGTTAAAGGTTCTTCATGGAACCATCAATGTCAATAAAGATGTTTATTTTTAAGAGTGTGCATTTTGCAAGTCTATGCATTTAATGTGCATTTGACATATATTTGACCAATATATTTGTAGTAGTGAAGACCAAACCAATATTAAGTGACTATGTGCGTGCGTGCGTGCGTGTGTGTGTGTGTGTGTGTGTGTGTGTGTGGATTAGCACACAGGGTGTGTGTGAAGCGTCTAGTGCAGTAGTGTAGTGACGCTGGTAGTTAGTGCATGTTAGTGCATGCTGCATGTTGCATGTCGTGCTGCGCTTTCTGTGCTCTCTGCCTGCTACTCTCTGCTTACAGCTGCTGCCGCTGGCTAGCCTACTTGATAGTGGGTGAAAAGAGGAGCCGAGTGCGTAAGTCTCCTCCTGCCAGTACAGAGCCTCTCCACCACCAAGACTCCTGTAGTGCCTCCTCACGGCCACACATGGAAACTGGGTATCATACGGTCTCAGGCTAAACTACAGGGGATCTCGGAGCAGCAGTGGGCCCCAGAGACATTATGTGCAGGCCCACCATTGTGTGGACATGTCCTGCCATCCGTCAACCACTGTCCCAGCTATGGGCAAATAGCCCCACTGCCTTGTGGTAAGTCTATTGAGACAAGGCTAAGGGAGCACACCCTGACAGAAAAGCAATGCGCTGGAGGTGCACAATAGGCGGGCCTTAACAGATGAAGGACCCGGCAACCTCCTGCAGCCAAGATGGGGGACCGGTTATCCTGGGACCACCCTTGCCACCAGGATTTACCTAATCATGGTGAAGATAGTGCTACTGGGGATGGCACACCCCCTTTGGCACTTTAAAACTCTCCTTGCGCAGGTTTCCACCTCTGACCACGGTGATAATATCTGGACCTCACATATGGTTAAAGTCTGACGGCGATGGGGCATCTGGCAACGGGAGCAGGTATGAATAGACTGGGAGCTCCTAGTCAGAACCCTGCACGGCTGCGGCACAGGGTATTTGGTCGCTGTCAACTGGGTTTGAGTGGCGGCTCTTTCGGCAGACCCCTGTGCGACTGAGCAGCCCTATTTAGGGACCGCACTGCTCACCTCAATTGCGGAAGGGCCTAGAAAAGGTGGCCTAAAAATTGCCCATTCAAACACTTACCTGGATAGGTTACCGCGCCTGTCGGGTTATTCCACTACTGCGGTCGAAATAAGAAAAATAAGAAACAATACAATGTAAAACTGGCAACATGGAATGTAAGGACTCTCCTGGACTCGCATGGTACCTCTGACAGACCTCACCGGAGAACAGCCCTGATCGCTGCTGAGTTGAGCCGTTACAACATTGATATTGCAGCCCTGAGTGAGACCAGGCTTCTGGATGAAGGTTCTCTATCAGAGGAAGGGACGGGTTACACCTTCTTCTGGAAAGGTTTCCCTCCAGGTGGACAACATCTCTATGGAGTAGGATTTGCCATCAAGAATACCATTCTACCAAGTCTCACAGAAACACCTGTTGGCATTAGTGAAAGGCTAATGACCCTCCGTATCCCCCTGGCAAAAAAGCGTTATGCCACACTTCTCAGTGCCTATGCACCAACTTTACCATCTGAGAATGAGGCCAAGGAATGCTTTTATCAGGCACTGGATGAAGCTCTTTGCCGGATCCCTAAGAGTGACAAGATCCTCTTGCTTGGGGATTTCAATGCTAGGGTCGGACAAAACAACAGAATATGGAGTGGAGTACTAGGCAGGCATGGCATTGGTAGGGTGAATGCAAATGGCATGAGATTATTGACTCTTTGCTCTGAGCATAACCTTACCATAACCAATACCATCTTCCAGCAGAAGGCAAAGTATAAGACCTCGTGGATGCACCCTCGCTCTAAACACTGGCACATGATTGATTTTATCATTGTGCGGTGTAGTGACATCAAGGATGTTCTCATCACTCGCGCCATGAGAGGTGCAGAGTGCTGGACAGACCATCGTATGATTGTGGCCAAGCTCCATATGAAAGTGCGCCCCCCCCTGCGGCTGCAAAAGCCCAACAAAAAGAAGCTAAATTGTAACCGTTTGGGAAACACAGAAGCAAGAAATGAGTTTCGGCGTCTCCTAGATGAGAAACTAAGGGAGTCGGAACCTTGTCTGAGCTCAGAAAACACCATGGAACAACAGTGGACCTATATCAGCTCTGTGCTCTACGATGCAGCAGCCCAATCCATCGGTTATAAGAGCAGGAACCACCAAGATTGATTTGACGATAACTCAGACACCATCCAGTGGGACTCATGTTTGAGAACCCTCAGGCAAAATCCACTCTGCCTCTGCGAGCTGTTTGGAGTCATGCAGAGGATTTACATTCATGTGTTCGCGCTCACAGCTGACTCTATAAAACACTGCCGACGATACGCCAAAGCCCAAGCACTTTCCACTTTTAGCAGCAAGCACCACAGAGAGTGAGGACAATCTGTCTGTGCAACCAAATCATTATGTCAGCGTTTACCAATCCTGCCTGATATCATTCATTAAAACAAACCTAATCGTCTGCTAATGCACAGAACATCTCTCTCTGTTTCATACTGTATAATTTTACGGTTCCTTCTCTTGCATACATCAGTGTTTCTCTCTCTCTCTCACACACACACACACACACTCACACACACTCTTGCGATGAGGGTTCCCCCAGTGAGATTGTGCTGAGGAGGCTGATGCCAGGCCGAGCGCTGTATGTCTAATTACAGAGAGCCATGAGCCAATCGATCTACCCTACACAGTCAAATCTGTTTACTGCTGCCGTCTAAAGCTGCAGCTCACTCATCCATCATATTCATATACCACCGCACACCACACACACTATTATACTGTACACACACACACAGGTTTGTTTTTATGGTTTATGGGGACTCTCCATAGGCGTAATGGTTTTTATACTGTACAGACTGTATGTGCTATTGCCCTACACCAACCCTACCCCTAAACCTACCCCTTACAGGAAACTTTCTGCATTTTTAGATTTTCAAAACAACTCATTCTGAATTATTTATAAGCCTTTTGAATTACGGGGACACTGAAAATGTCCTCATAAATCACCTTCTCGTTGTAATACCTATGTCATACCCATGTTATTATACAAATTTGTGTCCTCATAAACCACATAAACATGCACACACACACACACACACACACACACACACATGCAGAATCACTCAAATACTGACTGTAAAGCAGTTCATACATGCATCTATCTATCTATCATTTTATTGTTCTATCTATCTATCTATCTATCATTTTATTGTTCTATCTATCTATCTATCTGTCTGTCTGTCTGTCTATCATTTTATTGTTCTATCTATCTATCTATCTATCTATCTATCTGTCTGTCTGTCTGTCTGTCTGTCTATCATTT
>NW_015555706.1:310805-317824 GCF_001515605.1 Sinocyclocheilus anshuiensis
ATCTATCTATCTATCATTTTATTGTTCTATCTATCTATCTATCTGTCTGTCTGTCTGTCTGTATGTCTATCATTTTATTGTTCTATCTATTTATCTAAAATAGACTAACACAACTAATACACACTATGTTATTTCAATTATTTATAGAGGTGTATATATATCATCATCATCATCATTTAAATTTTTAAAACGTTTAAAAACACTCTGTAAACATTCTGTATATTTTGGTCTCTAGTTAGGGTGTGTTCAAATTCCAGCAGCTGTATTTTGGTTCATAAGAAGATAACGGCTGTCTTAGCTGGACAGATGTGGAGACGAAGCAGGTTCATTTGGTTCAACAAATCACGTGTGGGGAGGTGCCCAACGCTCAAATGACGGAAAACACGATCGCGCAGCATTTGGTGAGGACTCTCCCTCCTCTCTGACCCATATTTAGAGCTCTTTTGTCCGATTGTCTCCTGTTTCTGTATCGAGCGTTATTTCGGCTCTTTCCCACCATCCGCCTCCCCGCGAGCGGGCGCGCATTGGGCTCGAGGGATCAATACGGATCGATCGCCCGGGAAGGGGCCCTGATTACTGGACCACGTGCGCAAGAGAAAACAGAGGAAAATCGATCATTGCAGCTTTTAGGGCAACAGCAGAGCGCAGACAGAAAGAAGAAAGACGCACATTCTGCCTGGCGCATTAGACGCACTTTAAGAGAGCGATATTCTAAAGCATTCAACCAGCAAACACTGCGTGCATGCACCATACAGCCCTACCTATATTTATTTATTTAAAGGCATTGTTGATAATGTCCTGACATTATCTGTTTGCACTCAAATGTTGGTCTTAAAGATGAAAAATTCTGCCATCATTTCTCGTTTCTATCATAGCTTTAAGTCTTATTGTTGTTCACTGAAAATATTTACATGCATGCATGTGCATATAGATAGGCTATGGATAGATATGAGAGTAAAAAATACAAGAAGCATTAAACAAAGTAGTGCCTCTAGATAATACAATGCCAGAGCAAGAGTACGTGCAAAACTGTAAGGAAACGAGTCTGCGATTAAATATATAGAGCCTCTATGCAGTCGCTTGCGTTAAATTTAACGTCGCGTCGTCAGGGAAGACGCTCGAGCCAATAGCCTAATGTTTGATTTGATTGGCGTGTCTAAAGTCGCCATTTTGAATAGTACAGGTGGGATTTCAAGCGGAAAATGTGAAGGACTTTCCCTTATACAAAACTGTCATCTGGCTTCTTCACAAGACTTTGGATATTGCGCATAAACCATGTGGAGTATTTATTGCGCCTCTGTGGAAAACAGAAGAATGCAATGGGCGAGTAGACACAACTTTCCCTTACTTATGTGTAAACACAATGCATATACCGATAACACTGGGGAAATGGCCAACAGTCCCTATAATTTCACGCACAGTGTATTCAGATCTCATGGGTGGAACATTAGCGAATGAATGCAATGCAATGCAATGCATGAATGTGTGCAAATCACAATTACCAGAAACAACACGTTCAGACCACAGAATGCTGATCCATATGCCTCGACAAGAAAAATGCATGCTGTACCGACGTATTTTAATGCTTATCTGTTAAGGACGAAGGGAAATTAGCTGTAACCGATAGAGAAAATCATTTCAGAGTGATGCATTTAATCTCTCAGGCCAACAAACGAACCAAATAACGTTTCTCTACGGATGCACGGTTAACCGAATCTGGTTGCATAAATAATATCTATAAATTCAAAGGAATGACCTCTCCTCCAAGTCCATATAAACCCTTTCATACAGTATATAAACCCTTTTATTGCCGCTTATTATGACATCCGCATTCGGTTGTTTCATTTTTAACCCTTTTTCTTACAAATTAATAGTCCAGGAATCGATTGACCTTTGCTTTAAAACCTTGTCATGAAGCATGTATTTAATATACAGGTCACACAGCAGCGCTCGTCTCCAGCTCAATAATAATAATATACAGTGCAGTGTGTGGGAGTTGCCCCTTATATGCCCCTATGTTTTAGTGTTGTTCTATTTTTAATGCAATTGCAATAAATCTGATTCTTTTTTTAGACTCAGTTCAGTTAGAGTTAGACTAAAAGATGTTAGACAACACGTGCACACTGAGGGTTGTCTGTGACATCAAGACAACCCCGCATTGATAAGAGAAATGATCCATATTGACTGCAGCTCATGTGAAAGAAGCCGCATAATCACAGAAAAGACATTCAATACGGCAAGTGTGTGTGATGTTTGCAGATGACATTTTAATGGGCAGTGTCTGTTTAGTTTTGTAATCCAGTGGTAAGCGCTGATATTGATATCTTATCACTCAGATGAATATAAACTGCTGCGCTTTAGCTCCTTTTATTTACATTTGCTCTGTTCTGAGTTCATATGGCATATTTTTATAAGAATATGAGAGTTATCTCGTATTCTGTTGCTTTACAAGCACTACTATTCTTCTAAACAAGTTTCTAGTGAGTATATCGAGAGTTTCTTGCTTTTTGCGTTTAGACATTTGGTGAATTGACCTGTCGTTTAAGATATAGGTGTAAAACTGTGAGGATGCTGGTGTTCAAAAGAATAATGCAAAAAGGTGGTTTGCTTTTTTTTTATTAATGAAGCTGAGGCTGCATGGGGGATTATAATGGATCAGAAAATCATCCATTATATATTTTTAATGCATAGCCGCTTGCATTTGTAAACCAGTGGTGCCAGATTAGGATTCGAGTTTCTTTGTTTTATTACAATAAACTTTAATCAGGCTAGTGCCATATTTAATTTTTGGCATAAGAACGAGGCTGTGAGGGATAGAAATAGCCTACAGTCTTGTTTTTTAACAGCATACCGATTGTTCAAAAAAATAAAAAATAAAAATAAAAATAGACAAAACTCTATAAAACAGTTTTGAAAATGACGCGATCTCGGATTTTTGTGCCTTTGACTGTACACAGCCTCGTTTTCACCTAACCTGATAAGTTCTAGCAGAACCATGTGTGCTAAATATATCCTTTTGTAAAGGTTCCGTAGCCTAGAACTGCAGTTATTGCACATATGTGAGCATGCTGTCTGCTGAGGTGGGTGTGGTCTGTGCGTGCGTGTGGGCGTGGCGGAGAGAGCGGGGGGCGGGATCGATAACTAACCGCACCAGGCCGCTAACAGCTCGGCTCGGGATCGATGGCTTGAGCGGGGCGGTTCTGTTTTTGGGTGCGGTGAAACGAACCCTCTCCCGCGCGGGCCGGGCTACTGCTGGCGAGAAACAGTCATGTCAATCAAAGCCTAGTCAACACAAACCAGATCAACAATACACACCCATTACATGCTGCTGCTGCGGGTTTATAGATTAACAGTATTTAATCAATGCGGTTCATTTCTGCTGCATGAAACAGTGTTTCTTGGGCAAAAAAGCTAATGATTTTTTTATCAAGAGTCCTCTATTGAATTGTTCACTGGCTTAAATTTTGAATTGAATAATACTCTAGGATCTTATTTGCTTTGCTTACATATTATAATAAAATAAATAAAATATTAAAATCCTGTAGAATCCCTTGATAAATGATTTTTTTATCTTAGTTTAGTGTGAGCAAAGGTAAAATGAAGCTGTGCTGGTTTTGAGTGGATGTCAATGTTCATCATCGATGTTCACACTGAGCGTTTGACAACAATAAAGGTTAAAGCGGATCCTTTAATTCGATTTTTATTTATGTTTGTGTGTGTGTGTGTGTGTGTGTGTGTGTGTGTGTGTGTGTGTGTGTGACATCGAGTCGTGATACACACACGCCACACAAATCTGTTCGTGTTTTTCTGCCAGCAGCACAAATGAAAATATAATTTTTCGACTTTTTCGTTGTCCAAAAATTATTACAATTATTATCGTGTTTAAACATTAATATTTTAATACGACATGCACTCTTATAAACATTAATTTATTAGATCCATAATATCAGCACGTATGATGAGCAAATAAAAAAAATACATTAAATTAAATTAAAACAGGTCTCGGGAAATAAATAATAAGCGGTTTTCTGTGAAATTAAGTAAAACGAGTTATCTGACGGCCCGTAGGCCTATTACAGAAATTAGAAAAGAGTAGGCTATTACTATAATATTTCATGTCAGCCAGTTATTAAAATAATAATAAAATAATATTATATTGTTCTAATTATTAGTTTGATATGCATATAGAGCATCTATATTTTTAAATGCAGACTTAGCATTTAGTCATTTAGTCTCATTTAGTCTCAAACACCTCAGAAGAATTAATATTTTTAATGCTTGTTTTAGATATACTAAATAGCACTTTTATGAATGCAGACAGTAGTCGATATTTGTTTTGTGTTTATGTAACTTGCACAATATTGATATGTTACATTTCTATGAAACTGCTACATTAAAAAAAAAAAGAAAAGAAAGAAAAAAAAAACAGGCATGGCTTTTTTCCTGAAAATATATTTATGGATCTGCTCGAATAATTCAGAACAACATATGTCGAGAATTAATTTCTGTGCAGGCATCTTATATGCGAGTGAGTGAGTGTGTGTGTGTGTGTGTGTGTGTGTGTGTGTTAGAGCATCTTTCTTTCTCAATGCCATTTATTATTTTGTTTTTTCATTTTTATTATTTTTTAATAAATAAATAATTCACTGCTGTACAACCTGCATATCTTTAAATAACATGTAGAAACATACTTTATTACTTATTATATGGGAAACATCTGCTAAGTGAATGCATTATATTAATGCATTATATAATGAAGGCTGATAGTTTATATCTAAATAATCTGACATTAGTCCTTAGGGTGGTTTGATTTAGAATCAACTGTATTTAATGAGACTGAGATTTTATAACGTCTTAATGTAAAGGTTCATATTTTCTTAAAGTTTGGTCTGGCTTTAAAACAATAAAAGATAAAGATAAAGATTCTTGTTTTATTTTAGCATTAATGTGCTGAAGGTAAGTACAATGAATATCACATTCATATTAAAATACATCATGTCCATTACATTAAAATGTCTCTTTAAAATCTCACACAGACTAGAAGGCCCTTCATAGCCACTCTAATTAGAATTACTTCGGATATACATCAAATATGAACTACGGTAAGATAACAGTGAGAGAGTTTGGCTTTTCAGGCAGGTGTATAAGTGAGGTTTTCTCTTTGTCCAGGTCAGGATGAGTTTGTCTTTGTCTTGCGGCTTTCCTAACTGGTCTGCAAAATCAATTTCTCAGTGGACAAACATCTGACAGACCAGATCCATCCCCAGCAGCTCAATTAAACGCCATTCATAGACAGTTTGATTGATCTGAAAGCCAAGAAGTCATTGCAAGAGCAAACCATCACTTGCAGATCTTAAATTAACCCTGTGCTTTATGTATGTGTGTTATTCTGGAGCATGGTTTCTGCTTTGTGTGTCGTGCTTGCTAGCATTTCACACACACATCTAAATGATTACACACCATAGACTGTTTCATATCAAACTAACCTTGCATTTTTAGAGTATAAAAACATTATTTGCATCATTTTTCTAAATGTATACATAACTGGATGCATTACCAAATTGTAAATAAATGCGTACAAACAAGGTTTGCATTGCTAGTTTTTAATGCATATCAATCCTTGATTTTATGATGGTAAAAGAAAAATATCTTTTTATAATTATTAGAATATGTGAGTTTAAAGCTGAAATGTGTTGTTTGCATCAGTTTAATGTCCACTATAAGTCAGTCACTGGTAGTTTGATGTGTAAAGAGTGAAACACTGACGCTTTCACAACATTGATCTGTTTGAGTTCCTGTCAGTCAGTTTTTGTGGGCGGGACTATCTGATTGTCCAGCCAATGGCAGAGCGGTAGGAGTGCTTGTGAAGCCTGTTTTCTGCACTGAAATTATTCCTGAAAAATGTGTGTTCATGATGTGTTTGAGAGCAGGTGACATGAGGAGTATATTCCAGGATGTTTGCAATCATTTGCTTTTTAATAAAAAACAGTATGTGGAACAGAATGCATTATGCAACGATAAATGTATGCTACATCGCAGTGTGCTCTGCTTATTTAATGTGCATTTTGGCAAATGCAGGTCAGATATTCAATTTCATTTTGAAGTAGTTTCATATTACAGTAGTTTTTCGGCATGATCGTGTTTACATGCACTCAGAAATAAAGGTACAAAAGCTGTCACTGGGGTGCTACCTTTTCAAAAGGGACACTTTTGTACCTTATTTACCCCTAAAGTGTGCATATTAGTGACTAAATGGTACATATTAGTACCTTTTAAAAAGGTAGAGCCCCAGTGAGAGATTTTGTACTTTTTTGCTGAGAGTGTACAATATTGCCTAAGCATTATACACAAAACTATCTAATATACAATATAAGAAGAATATCAAACAAAAGATAATAAGATAGTATAAGCTATATGATATAAATAAAAATAAGATACAAATTATACTAATATATATATATGCATACTTAAGTTGTACTGCAGAAATGGTATTCTGAACGCAGCTCTGTTGTTAGTATCTCCCACAGACTGAAAACTTTGCTGTACTCTTGGATAATTTGCTGTGCATTAATTTGCAGTAGTCTTACTATTTTTACAATATATAGTATGAAAACTAGCATCCAAATGTTACAACAGCACATTAAACATAATACTGTATCCCAAAATGCAGTGCGCTCGACTCAACCTTGCTTTTCCAGTTTGATGATTAAACCGGAAGTAGTATGTACTGCGCATTTAAATGTAACATGAACTATACATTGTAAAACAGTCAAATTTACTAAATGAAACAAGTTCATTTTACTCGAATATTACTTAAAGTTCATTGTACTTAATAGAAATTAAGAATTAGAGATAAGAATAGCATAACAAAAAGTATTAAACTAAAGTGCTAAGGAATTAATAAAATAAGATAAAAAATAATAAATATATATTAAAATAATAAATAAATACAAAAATTATATATAATGTTATAATGTGAATTAAAATAAGATTTTAAAAAATATTAAAATTTATACATT
>NW_015555706.1:319784-323145 GCF_001515605.1 Sinocyclocheilus anshuiensis
TGTGTGTGTGTGTGTGTGTGTGTGTGTGTGTGTGTGTGTGTGTGTTAGAGCATCTTTCTTTCTCAATGCCATTTATTATTTTGTTTTTTCATTTTTATTATTTTTTAATAAATAAATAATTCACTGCTGTACAACCTGCATATCTTTAAATAACATGTAGAAACATACTTTATTACTTATTATATGGGAAACATCTGCTAAGTGAATGCATTATATTAATGCATTATATAATGAAGGCTGATAGTTTATATCTAAATAATCTGACATTAGTCCTTAGGGTGGTTTGATTTAGAATCAACTGTATTTAATGAGACTGAGATTTTATAACGTCTTAATGTAAAGGTTCATATTTTCTTAAAGTTTGGTCTGGCTTTAAAACAATAAAAGATAAAGATAAAGATTCTTGTTTTATTTTAGCATTAATGTGCTGAAGGTAAGTACAATGAATATCACATTCATATTAAAATACATCATGTCCATTACATTAAAATGTCTCTTTAAAATCTCACACAGACTAGAAGGCCCTTCATAGCCACTCTAATTAGAATTACTTCGGATATACATCAAATATGAACTACGGTAAGATAACAGTGAGAGAGTTTGGCTTTTCAGGCAGGTGTATAAGTGAGGTTTTCTCTTTGTCCAGGTCAGGATGAGTTTGTCTTTGTCTTGCGGCTTTCCTAACTGGTCTGCAAAATCAATTTCTCAGTGGACAAACATCTGACAGACCAGATCCATCCCCAGCAGCTCAATTAAACGCCATTCATAGACAGTTTGATTGATCTGAAAGCCAAGAAGTCATTGCAAGAGCAAACCATCACTTGCAGATCTTAAATTAACCCTGTGCTTTATGTATGTGTGTTATTCTGGAGCATGGTTTCTGCTTTGTGTGTCGTGCTTGCTAGCATTTCACACACACATCTAAATGATTACACACCATAGACTGTTTCATATCAAACTAACCTTGCATTTTTAGAGTATAAAAACATTATTTGCATCATTTTTCTAAATGTATACATAACTGGATGCATTACCAAATTGTAAATAAATGCGTACAAACAAGGTTTGCATTGCTAGTTTTTAATGCATATCAATCCTTGATTTTATGATGGTAAAAGAAAAATATCTTTTTATAATTATTAGAATATGTGAGTTTAAAGCTGAAATGTGTTGTTTGCATCAGTTTAATGTCCACTATAAGTCAGTCACTGGTAGTTTGATGTGTAAAGAGTGAAACACTGACGCTTTCACAACATTGATCTGTTTGAGTTCCTGTCAGTCAGTTTTTGTGGGCGGGACTATCTGATTGTCCAGCCAATGGCAGAGCGGTAGGAGTGCTTGTGAAGCCTGTTTTCTGCACTGAAATTATTCCTGAAAAATGTGTGTTCATGATGTGTTTGAGAGCAGGTGACATGAGGAATATATTCCATCTAATATACAATATAAGAAAAGAACAAAAAATTGATATAATATAAGCTATATGATATAATTAAAAATAAGATGAAAAATTATATATATAGAGAAATTTCTGTAATTTCTACAGTTATTTACTGTATATCACACAGTATAATACTGCAGATTCACTTGACAGTAATTTGCAAATTGATTCCTTTTGCATCATGGGAATTTTCTGTGACGTCAAACACCACATACAGAGACTTACTGTATTTTTTTAAATTGCTGTATACTACTGTATTTGCTGTAGCAGCCTCTTTGGCAACATTCCATTGAGTTTTTTTTTATTTTCCTAATTTCTTACATTTGGATTGACAGGATTTGTGTGTCTACAATGTGTCTACAATAGTGTTGCCAGTAAGTTTGAAATGTCTAACAAAAGAGTTCAATTTACTAAATGAAACAAGTTCATTTTACACAAATCTTACTAAAAGTTCATTTTACTTAATAGAAATTATGATTTTTAAAAATTATTAAAATGTATACATTTATAAAACAATTATGTGTGTGTTTATATATATATATATATATATATTTAAATCATGACAACTCTCGGAACATTTTAGCATGGTGATGGATATGACAATGTTAAAGATGCTCAAATTTGCATACTGTGCATAGAATGCTTATGTTGTACTGCAGAAATAGTATACTTTTCTGAACGTGCTTGTTAGTATGTTCTGTTGTGTTAGTATGTTCTTCATCTCCCACAGATCCAATGCGTGTGTGGTTGTGCACGTTTGTGGGTGTGTTTGTGCATGTGTTTTTTGCGTGTGTTTGTGCATGTGTTTGTGCATGTGTTTGTGTGCGTTTGTGTGTGTGTTTGTGTATGTGGTTGTGCACGTGTTTGTGCATGTGTTTGTGCATGTGTTTTTTGCGTATGTGCGTGTGTTTTTGCACGTGTTTGTGCGCGTGGTTGTGCGCGTGGTTGTGCGCATGGTTGTGTGTGTGTTTGTGCATGTGTTTGTGTGTGTTTGTGCGTGTGTTTGTGCATGTGTTTGTGTGTTTGTGTGTTTGTGCACGTTTGTGTGTGTTTTGGTGAGTGTTTGTGCGTTTGTTTGTGCATGTGTTTGTGTGTGTTTGTGCACGTTTGTGCATATGTTTGTGCATGTATTTGTGTGTGTTTGTGCACGTCTGTGCATGTGTTAGTGCATGTGTTTGTGTGTGTTTGTGCACGTTTGTGCATGTGTTTGTGCATGTGTTTTTTGTGAGTGTGTTTGTGCGTGTGTTTGTTCGTGAGTTTGTGCGTGTGTTGGTGCGTGTTTGTGCATGTGGTTGTGCGTGTGTTTATGTGCGTTGGTGCATGTGGTTGTGCACGTGTTTGTGCGTGTTTGTGCATGTGGTTGTGCACGTGTTTGTGCACGTTTGAACGTGTTTGTGCATGTGTTTTTTGCGTGTGTTTGTGCACGTTTGTGCGTGTGGTTGTGCGTGTGTTTGTGCATGTGTTTGTGCACGTTTGTGCGTGTGTTGGTGCGTGTGTTTGTGCACGTTTGTGCGTGTGTTTGTGCGTGTTTGTGCGTGTGTTTGTGCATGTGTTTGTGTGTGTTTCTGCACGTCTGTGCGTGTGTTTGTGCATGTGTTTATGCACGTTTGTGCGTGTGTTTGTGCACGTTTTTGCGTGTTTGTGCATGTGTTTTTTGAGTGTGTGTGTTTGTGCACGTTTGTGTGTGTGTTGGTGCGTGTGTTTGTTCATGTGGTTGTGCACGTTTGTGCACGTTTGTGCGTGTTTGTGCATGTGTTTTTTGCGTGTGTTTGTGCACGTTTCTGCGTGTGGTTGTGCGTGTTTTTGTGCATGTGTTTGAGTGTGTTTGTGCACGTTTGTGCGTGTGTTTGTGCGTGTTTGTGTGCATGTGTTTGTGTGTGTTTGTGCACGTTTGTGCGTGTGTTTTTGTGCGTGTTTGTGTGT
>NW_015555706.1:324097-330407 GCF_001515605.1 Sinocyclocheilus anshuiensis
GTGTTTGTGCATGTGTTTGTGCATGTGTTTTTTGCGTATGTGCGTGTGTTTTTGCACGTGTTTGTGCGCGTGGTTGTGCGCGTGGTTGTGCGCATGGTTGTGTGTGTGTTTGTGCATGTGTTTGTGTGTGTTTGTGCGTGTGTTTGTGCGTGTGTTTGTGCATGTGTTTGTGCACGTTTGTGCGTGTGTTTGTGCGTGTGTTTGTGCGTGTGTTTGTGCATGTGTTTGTGTGTGTTTCTGCACGTCTGTGCGTGTGTTTGTGCATGTGTTTATGCACGTTTGTGCGTGTGTTGGTGCGTGTGTTTGTGCATGTATTTGTGTGTGTTTGTGCACGTTTGTGCGTGTGTTTGTGCGTGTGTTTGTGCATGTGTTTGTGCACGTTTGTGCGTGTGTTGGTGCGTGTGTTTGTGCATGTATTTGTGTGTGTTTGTGCACGTTTGTGCGTGTGTTTGTGCGTGTGTTTGTGCGTGTGTTTGTGCATGTGTTTGTGTGTGTTTCTGCACGTCTGTGCGTGTGTTTGTGCATGTGTTTATGCACGTTTGTGCACGTTTGTGCGTGTTTGTGCATGTGTTTTTTGAGTGTGTGTGTTTGTGCACGTTTGTGTGTGTGTTGGTGCGTGTGTTTGTTCATGTGGTTGTGCACATGTTTGTGCACGTTTGTGCGTGTTTGTGCATGTGTTTTTTGCGTGTGTTTGTGCACGTTTCTGCGTGTGGTTGTGCGTGTTTTTGTGCATGTGTTTGAGTGTGTTTGTGCACGTTTGTGCGTGTGTTGGTGCGTGTGTTTGTGTGTGTGTTTGTGCATTTGTTTGTGTGTGTTTGTGCACATTTGTGTGTGTGTTGGTGCGTGTTTTTGTGCGTGTTTGTGTGTGTTTGTGTGTGTTTGTGCGTGTGTTGGTGCGTGTGTTTGTGCGTGTTTGTGTGCATGTGTTTGTGTGTGTTTGTGCACGTTTGTGCGTGTGTTTATGCACGTTTGTGCGTGTGTTTGTGCACGTTTGTGCGTGTGTTTGTACGTGTTTGTGTGCATGTGTTTGTGTGTGTTTGTGCATGTGTTTGTGTGCGTTGGTGTGTGTGTGTTTGTGTGCGTTGGTGCGTGTGTTTGTGCTTGTGTTTGTGCATGGGTTTATGCACGTTTGTGCGTGTGTTGGTGTGTGTGTTTGTGCATGTGGTTGTGCATGTGTTTGTGCACGTGTTTGTGCATGTGTTTGTATGTGTGTTTGTGTGTGTTTTTGCACGTTTGTGCACGTTTGTGCGTGTGTTTGTGCATGTGTTTGTGCACCTTTGTGCGTGTGTTTGTGTATGTGTTTGTGTGCGTTTGTGTGCGTTGGTGCGTGTGTTTGTGCATGCGTTGGTGTGTGTGTTTGTGTGCGTTGGTGCATGTGTTTGTGTGTGTTTGTGCATGTGTTTATGCATGTTTGTGCATGTGTTTGTGTGTGTTGGTGCATGTTTGTGTGTGTTGGTGCATGTTTGTGTGCGTTGGTGCATGTGTTTGTGTGTGTTTGTGTGTGTTTGTGTGCATGTGTTTGTGCACGTTTGTGCATGTGTTTGTGTGTGTTTTTATGTGTGTGTGTGTGTGTGTGTGTGTGTGTGTTTGTTTGTGTTTGTGTGCATTTGTGCATGCGTTTGTGCATGTTTGTGTGTGCTAGTGTGTTTGTGTGTGTTTGTGCATGTTTTTGTGTGCGTTTGTGTGCTTTTGCATATGTTTGTTTGCGTTTGTGTGCGTTCGTGTGTGTTTGTGCATGTGTTTGTGTGCATTTCAGAGACAGATCTGTTGATGGGAAAGGTGGTGGTGTTGCAGGGAGGGGGGACTGAGTGACCGTGTGTGTGTGTGTGTGTGTGTGTGTGTGTGTGTGTGTGATGCAGAGAGGGCTAGACGCAGAGCTGAAGAAGCAGCTGGAAATCAATACAGATTCAGCGCAAGTCAGATAAGCATTAACAATGTGTAGCGCAGACGCACTCTATAACCCAATCTCACATGTACACACCACAGTTTTACTGCATATACACAGGTAGGTGCATTTAAACATGCGACCAGACCGTATGTTCATGCACGCAGCTGGACAATGGGACCAGATTTCTGGGAATAGTGGAAATGCATATGAATGCATTTGAGAACATCTTAATATTTGGTGTGTATCTTGTATCTTTTGCTTCAATGACAGCAGCAAACTTAGACTGATGATCATGTTCTCCAGCATGATTTGCAATGATCACAAGAGTATCTTGAGCTTAAATGGGAAATCTGACCATTTTTATAAGGAAACACATGATGATGACAATGTTAAGTGGATTTAAGTGTTTTACAATCCCAAAACTTTGTCTATATCTAGGTTTAATTTCGATTTTGAATCCTGGATCTGCACTTTGTGCTCTTCTAAAACACGTTCACTGTTATATGCTCTTATGAGGACATTTTATTTAATCATATGTAAATATATACTTTGGGTGGCTTTATTAATCATATTTTTTAATGATATGTGAATATAATGTGAATATATTTGAGTAGTTTTATTAATCAAATGAATTTATTCATATGTGAATATATTTGGTGTGTTTTTATTAATAAAATACTCTTATGTGGACATTTTATTTAGTTTTATTTAATAAAACCATCCCAAATATATTCACATATGAATTATCATGTTTATTTAATGATATGTGAATATTTTTGGGGTGGTTTTATTAATTAAATACTCTGATGAGGACCTTTTTTTTATTATTCATTTTAATTTTTTATTGTATCATATGTAAATATATATTTGGGTGTTTTTTATTAAGATTTATTGAATGATATGTGAATATATTTGGGATTGTTTTATTTTTCAGAAACATGCATGCAGGATAAATTGTGAGCCGTGTTATTTTGTTCCTCTTCCTTTCCCTTCTTGAATCCATTGCGCCGTTCGTCACCTCAATGTTAATGTCTGCCTGAGTATTCATGGCACGTTTTACTTTGCTTACCAAGAACTGAGTCTGTTACGCAGCTCCACGTCTCCCTCCCTCCCGCTTATCAATTATTAAAGCCCCGATCGATCATTTCAGCAACTCGCCTCCATCCTCCGCTTCTCACAAAGTCAAAGCTCTCCCACCCTCAATCAATGGCCGGATCACCTCCACGTCTGCTTTCATGTCAGATATCATCTGCTTCATATTTTAAGATTTCATGTTTTCCAGCTTTGTGCTGCTCTAAAACACGCTAACCGTCATTTCCACACTTTTGAGGAGAGAGATATGTGAAAAGAAAAATACTATTTTGTTTTGGATTCTTTTGATGTGTGTGTGTGTGTGTGTGTGTGTGTGTGTGTGTTGATGTTGTGTTTATAGTCCTGAGCAGGTACAATTCAGACTCTGTTCCAGATTCAGGAAGCTCTATTACCAAATAAAATAACTTTCATTTGCTCAGAAACTTTCATTTGCAAAGAAAATGCACGTTTACAGCAAATTTAAAATAGGAGTATATGGGGCAAGTGGAGCAAATGCTAAAAATACACATCATGATTATGATGAAAATATCACCGTAATACTTACTTACAATATTAATTGTGTTACCATGAGATTATTGTGATAAAATTGCGTAATAAACTTGTCTGTGCAACACACAATTTGTCAACTCATGCCATGACCATGTAAAGCTGAATTTGCCGTTATTAGTGGTCGACCGATATTGGTTTTTTGACAGACGATGCCGATATCTTAAGAGAGCAGGGTGGCCGATGGCCGATATAAAGCCGATATATATAAGTATATTTTTTATTTTAATTATAATTTTTATTTATTTTAATTAATGTTTGAGAAACTTGAAATAATTTGAAAATGAATTATATTAAAAATAAATGTGTAAAATAAACATACTTATACTTTAGATGACAACTTCCTGATTCTATAATTCTATTACAGTATATTTCACAAATAAAGAAATATTTTAAAATATATAAACAAAAAGAAAGTAAACACTGTAACCAACAGGGCACTCGGTAATCTGGGAAGTTTGTGTGCATTGGGAATAGGGCTGTGCGATTAATCGAAATCGAATCGAAATCGCGATTTGAGACGTTGCGATTTCCTAATCGCAAAGTGTGTGTGTGTGTGTGTGTGTGTGTGTGATCTTCAGTCGGTGTGATGTGAATATATAACACCCTTCGGCTGCCACTCAAAACTGGTTTGTAAGTTGCTGATAAAATAATGATAAAATTACAGTTTTGAGTCTTTATTTCATTATTTGTTGCATCATATACTCATATGTGAATATATTTGGGGACATTTTATTTAATTTTATTTAATAAAACCACCCCAAATAGATTCACATGTAATTAATAAAATGTATTTAACAATATTTAAATATATATGGGGTGTCTTTATTTTTATTATTTTAAAATTTTTTTGCATTTGAAAAAAATTACATTTTATTTAATCATACAATTTTATATTTTGGGGGAGTTTTTTTTAGAATTTTGTTTAATTTTATTTAATCATGTAAATATATTTGGGTGGTTTTTATTATCAAATGCTCTTTTGAGAATATTTTATTTCATTTTATTTAATGATATGTGAATATATTTGGGTGGTTTTATTAATCAAATTTATTTAATGATATGCAACTATTTTTGGGTTGGCTTAATTAATCAAATGCACTTTTTGAAAAGTTTTTTAATGAAGTGGGACCAGATTTAGTTTTAAAATAATTTTTATTTAAAAAAATAAATAAAAAATATTTTAAAACCTTTATTTGTTGTTTATAGTTTATGTATTTATTTATACATGTAATTTTTCACTCCCTCAATATAATTGTGATAGCTGGTATGGTGCTAAATTCTAAAATTAAACAAATAAATTATATAATGTAAACCGTTGATGATTAGGAGGCCAGAAATTATTACATATAATTTTTGGGCTCAAATGGAAGTTCACAATATTCAAATATTACGGTATTGTAATGTAAATTAAATAATATTATGTAAAAGGTTGATGATTAGGAGGCCTTTTCCACATGCTGGTTTAATTTAATTTTAATAATCCATTTAATTCTAAGAAATATTATCATTTGTGGACTCAATTGGAATAAGTTCAAAGTGCTCATAAATATTACTATATTGTAAAATATTGATGTTAGGAGGTTTTTCCACATGCACATGCTTACTTAGACATCAAATTAGGAAATACTGTAACTTAAACTGTATATTGTTTTTATATAATACATTATTTTGAACGTTATTTAAGAAAAACAGTAAATCAGTATCTCATTGGCATTAATGTGAGGGATGGATGATACATGTGAAAACTCGTCAGTTGCTGCATTTGCTAATTACTCAGTCTGTACAATAACATCATGTTTGCAACCGGTTTTACAAAATAGCATAATATAAAATATACTAGTATCGGTATTGTGTATTCAATTAGAACTACAACCTGAATTTAAAATTTTGCTCTGCACAGTAGATATTCTCCCATATAATAGATGCACAATGAGGTTTGTGAAGCTCAGAGATGAAACTTTTATGAACATTTATATCACAGATATCATCAGCCAGACGTGGTTTGTGTCTCACAATTATTGCATTCAGCACGCATCCGTGCGACGTCTGCATTTCTGCTGTTGTGAATGTTTTAATCCAATAGCGCAGTGGCAGTCGTAATGGATGGATGGTCATTTTTTTGTGATGTGTTGCAGAGAAAGAGAGAAAGGACGGAGAGAAGAGAAGAGGATAGGGGGATGGTGGGCCGTGTTATTGATCTCTCATACGTGCCGCGGCAAGCTAACATACGTGAATGAGAGACTGAAGCAGCGACTGTAACGCAGCTCTGCTGACGCTCACAGTTCAGTCTGCAGATCACGAGAGACATTGAGATGAGATGCTTCAGACTTGGAAAATCAAGCATTTCTCACAATAGCACAGGGTTTTTATTGACTGGCTAATGTGGTCATGTGTTGCTATGTAAAATTCACCAACCATTGGTTTGGGATCAGAATTGAATACTAATATTGACGGTTGAACAATAAGGGTTTTTCACTGACTCTCAAAATGGCCACATACTGGGCATTATTTTGCCGTACACTTACTATTTTTCAAAAGTTTGGGATCAGTAAGACTTGTAATGTTTTTAAAGAAGTCTCTTCTGCTCATCAAGACTGCATTTATTTGATCAAAAATACAGAAAAAACAGTAATCTTGCAAAACGTTATTACAATATAAAATAATGGCGCTAAATAAAAGTTTAAATTTCTTTCAAAAAAAGAAAGAATAATAAAGTGTACTGACCCCAAACCTTTGAACTGTAGTGTATATTGTTAGAAAAGATTTCTATTTTAAATAAAT
>NW_015555706.1:331248-337927 GCF_001515605.1 Sinocyclocheilus anshuiensis
ATAATAAATCAGCATATTATACTGATTTCTGAAGATCATGTGACACTGAAGACCGGAGTAATGATGCTGAAAATACAGCTGCGCATCACAGAAATAAATTACATTTTAATGTATATTAAAATAGAAAAATTTTATTTTACATCATAATAATATTTCACAATATTACATTTTTTCCTGTATTTTTGATCAAATAAATGCAGCCTTGACGAACAGAAGAGACTCCTGTAAAAAACATTAAAAATCGTTCTGATCCCAAACTTTTGAATGGTAGTGTATATTTATATATATATATATAGAATACTAGTATGCAAAATGTTGTCATTATGCAACAGCACACTAAATAGAGTACTGTATCCCAAAATGCAATGCGCTCGACTCTGTGTTATATAGAATAATTTTTGTTAATATTTAGAATTTTTTTTTTTTTAGATTTTATTTTTCATATTTTCTGTTTTCATTTTAAATGTAGTTAAAGTGTTAGTAATTTTATTGTATTTTGATTTCTTTATTTATTTTTTAACAGATCTATATAGTTTTTATAAATTTTTATTTATTTACTACTTTCAGGGTTCTTACAGTTAACTAAAACTAAACCTGAAACTAAAATTAAAACCATAAAAAAACATTACTTGAAATAAAATAAACATTAACTGAAATAAAATAAAATATAAAAAAAAATATTTTAGCCAGTTAGTTTAGTTTAACTTCATGTACTATAATAACTAAAAGTGAAATAAAAAATAATAAAAACTATATAGACATGATAAAACAAAAACTATTAAAAATTATTAAATTAATTTTCTTCCATTGAAAATGGAAAATATAAAAATAAAAACTGGTTCGAAATATTAATAAAAATATCATAGAATTTCAAAGATACATAAATATATATTTTCTATTTCAGTTATTTTAGTACTTTGTTGAAATAAACATTTATTAAAAAAATTATTTTAATGGTTTTAGTTAACAACGATAACCCCAGCTCGACACCATCTTTTCTTTAGTTTGATGAATAAGTCAAAGGTTAATGGAATATGACCTGTGGATTTTAACATCATCTTGGCCCATAATCCTCTTTGATTTTACTCATGTATAACTGATAACTGAACGCCATTAAATTCAACATTCGATGTAGAGAGGTGATGTGACAACGTAAAGCATTCTACCACCTGACGTGCTTGAAGTTGCATACTATTTTGCATCCTAGTGTGCAGTAAAGTGTGTAGTATGCCAGTATTCTGTTCTCCACACAGTCTCATAGTCAATCCTCACTGGCTTTGAACTTTACGATCTGCTTCAAATACAGCAGACGAGCTGCTTTTGCTTCATAAGTGCCAGTAGAATCATGCCGTTAATGTTTCTACATTTATAGCTGGTTTATGAGAGACTGCTGTTGCGCTGCTGCTGATGCTCTGTCACTTATATGGACTGTTTCTTGTGCTCTAGAAATCAGTGCTTAGAGTAGCATTTGTGATGTGTTTACATTGTTGCTGATTGTGTTGCAAGATCTGAAAATAACCAGTCAAGTGCTTTGCTATAAATGTCAAATGATGCATTAAAGCACTCTAATTTAAATGTAGGGCTCTAATTTATATAATCAAGAGACAATCAATCAAAAGTGAATCATAATGTCTTAAATACTGTACACATATTTAGTTGTATGTTTTTGGTAATCCCTACACAAAGAAAATATATTTCCTTATATATTAAGGATCAGTACATTAAGTTATCTAATTTAAATGAAAATATACAGAATAATATACTGTATTGTGTTTAATATATTTCAGTATGTTGCCACTTTTCATATATGGAAAAAATTTGACAATATATTTAGAACTTCATAATGATAAAATAATCCACTGTTTGTGCATAAATATATTTAATCAAATTTGTACTGTATATATTTATATCGGAACATGAATGTGCAATATATGTACACTATATAGCAATTAAGTTATAATGTCAAATATCATTTTCTACCCAACATGTTTCCATGACTTTAACAAAAATCCAAAAATTAGTTTTTTAGTAAACACTTTCTCTTATATAACGTCATGCATATTTTCATACATACAATTTTTAACTATGCAAACAATAAAGTGAGATAAAAGATTATGAATACTATGTTTTCAGCTTTATTTAAACCCATGCGTTTTAATTGAGTGTTTCAATAAAGCTGTAAAAATTTAAAACATGTAAAAATGGTCCATGCACATATTGCTGTATATTAAAAAAATACAAGCACGAGTTTCCCATATGTGGGAGATCCCATTATATTTTCCAGTATATTCACAAATATTCTATCTATCTATCTATCTATCTATCTATATATATATATATATATATATATATAGTATATATATATCACTCTCCCATTTTAATTCATGTAAAATAAAGATTGATTAAAATCATTCGTGAACACTTTCTATCATATGTATATAATGCATTATAAATCTATTCATAACGACTTATAGTACACATAAAAATTAGTTGAATGTTTTTTGTAAATAAATAAAAAATGCATTGTTCATATTTAAAGTGTATAATGCATTCAAATACTGTTTAACACCCAATTTTATGTTATATTATTCATGCATTACGCTGTAAAAACTGATTTTTCAAAGTTGTAAAAAAAACTAATTGGAGTGTTTTACAAGAAAATACAATCTTTTTCATTCAGTGCATTAATCATTTATTAAAATTGCATTGTTTATTACAATGCATTACTGTTTCTTTGTAATTATTTGTGAAATTTACTAGCAATTCCTGGTAGAAAATTGTTTCTAGAACTTTTTTATTAATAATTAAGTATTACAGTATATTATAAGTCTGGTTATGAAAATATATAGTGCAATACAATGTGTATAAAACATCAGTATTTGTTAACATTAGTTATGCATTAACTTACAGTGAGCAATATATTTGTGTGAGCAATATTAATAATATTGCACAAAGAGCAATGTTATATTTCATGCTAGTTAACTAATGTTAACAGACACGCCTTTTGATTTCAAAAAAAGTATTAGTAGATGTTGAAATTAACATTAGATTAATAAATGCTGTTCATTTGTAGTCCATGTTCACTAATTGTAACTACAATGCATCTTATATATATAGCAAGTGTTTCCTTAATGAACTGTTTCTACCTGATCTGACACTTGCAATAACTTTGTTTGCTGTAAGAAGGTCATATTCAGTATTTTCACACTATGTCTTCATCTTGTAGTGAGCAGTGTATGTGTCGGTGTGGATTTCACTCAAGTGTCCTTCAGCAGCTTTGGTCTCCTGCTGTGTCTCTGATTCAGTGTCCTTAAGCACAGAGCATAACACCACTGTCCTCACGTTTCACGTGTGTTATTAAACAGCCTCTTATTGAGCCGAAACTCCCCCTCGGTGTCCGTGAAAAAGCCCTATTAGAGGCCTATTCTCAACTGATGTTTTCACAGCACAAGATGGATTTACCAAAGCCTTCAGTGCATCAATATCTTTGCACTTGTAAAGTGTTTGCAGAACATAAAATGCTTAAACGGACCTCGACCGTTTTTGGTTTCATTTATCCATGAATAAAATGCTTATAGGGAAGAGAATTCATATTTGGCTACTAATATTCTCAAATTTTTTTTTTTTTATGGAGCAAAAAAAAATCTAAATGATTACTGGAGTATGTTTTACAAGCAAATACTTTTTCAGAATTTCACATTTGATTCAATGTGTTACTTGCATTTCTTTGTAATTATTTGGGAAATTTACTAGCAATTTCTGAGTAAAAAAAAATTCTACACCAAATTTATGGTCTGAGGATATTCTGTACAAAACATAAAACATTTTCACATTTATTAAGGATATTTGTGCATTAAAATTTTAATCCAGTTAAATGTAAACCTGTTAACATCATCTTTTGGTTTCATATTAACTTTTAAACATATCAGAGTAAAAAACAAAAAAAAATTTTTTTAAGTTTTATAAAAGTTGTAAATTAAACAAAGATTGTTGGAGTATGTTTTTCAATAAAATACTATTTGAAAATTTCACATTTAATTCAATGTGTTTCTTGCCGTTTCTTTGTACAGTAATTGTTTGTGAAATTTACTAGCAATTTCTAAGTGAAAATTGTTTTTGCATCAAATTTATAGTCTGAGGATATTCTGTTCAAACCATAAAACGTTTTCACATTTTTTTAAAGATCTTTGTGCATTAAATGTTAATCCAGTGCAAAAACCTGTTACCACCAGCATTAACCTATCTTTTGGTTCCCTATTAATTTTAAAAAATTGACTATATGCATACTATAAAAAAAGAAGATTTTTTTTTAAGTAAATAAATAATATTGGATTATGTTTTACAAGAAAACACTAAATCAGTCTTTCTACTTCCAAATTTCACTTGCTGTTTATTGTAAATGTGTGTGAAATTTACTAGCAATTTCTGAGTGAAAATAGTTTCTAAACCCTTTTTTTTCAGTGTAGATCAGGTATATGATAGAAATCAGATTTAGTGTTGTTTTGGAATTAAATCTGCATTTGCATCACTAATGAAGATGTGTGTGTGAGTAAATGAAAGCAGCCCGTATCAAAACAGCTGACTCTAGTCTCGCGCAGTTTCAGACCTCAGACCTCAACAGACAGCAGACACACACACAGACATCTGACCTGAAACCACACCAAAGCAAAGCATGCTTCACTCGCTCTCCATCAACAGTAATGAGTTCTTACTCAAGCCTCCGGAGGAAAATGTTATTGCTGCTTTATACCTGAAATGTAATGACGTAGAATTTATTAAATAGACTCAAATAGAGTTACTAGTTGTCATCCAGCTATAAAATGAATGAGAAATGTTTGAGTTCATATTGGGATCTCTGACGTTTGATTGCAGACTTTATTGCGCTCTCTTCTGAAACAAAATTATTGTTATTTTGACGGTTAAAGACTGTTAATTGTTTAATGGTAAGCTGGTGAAAAACTGTAATAGATCTAATGGGACTAGGGTTGCAAAGGGGTGGAAAATGTCCGGTAAATTTCTGGAAACTTTCCAAAAATCCCTGGAAAATTCTAAAAAATCCTGGAAAGTTTCCAAAATCTCTGGAATGTTTCCGAAATTTGCTGGAAATTTTCCACCTTTTTGCAACCCTAAATGGGACATTATACATGTGATTTTACAGTGAAATAAATTTTGAAAGTGGAAAAAAATATCAAATCATCTTATAATTTACAGTGAAAAACTGTAAATTGACATTCCCAGAATTCTTTTTATGACTCTTTCATTGAAATAACTATGCTTCATATTATCAGTTATGAACATTAGGGTTTAATGTTGTGAAATTAATGTTTATAGCATTATTGTATTGTTATGTGTTTATGCGTATGACACTGTGCACGTTAATTTCAGCTTGTGGAGAAGTTGTTCATCAACTTGTGATGAACTGTGTTTTTGAGGTGGTTTTCATTCTATTATAAAGGCAGATTTTAGGTATTTTATATGTGTACATAATGTAAGTCTGGTTATGAAAATATATAGTGCAGCAAAATGTGTAATATAAACTTTATCAGTAATATTTTACCAGTTATATATTAACTAACAATGAGGAATATATTTATTTGTGCAATATTAATAATATTGAGCAATGAGCAATATTATATTTAATGTTTGTTCACAGTGCATTAACTAATGTTAACAGATACACTTTTGATTGTAAAAATGTATTAGTAAATGTTGAAATTAACATTAAGCACAAAAAGAAAATTATCTAACCTATTGGAATGAAACAACAGAAAAACAAAGTAAACTTGAATGTTATTTGGCCCTAAATAGAGATTACACAACTGCAGAATATCTGAGTACAGTGCAAGACTGTAAATTAAGAAGACAGATGACGAGGTACAGACTGAGCAATCACACTCTGACTATAGAGACGGGCAGATATCCACAGCACTGGCTGCCCAGAGAGAGCCGCATCTGCCCTTACTGTAATCACAGAGCAACACTTCCTCACCAGCTGCACTAACTATGAAGACATTAGAAAGACATTTTATCCCAAATTTGAAATACTTTACCCTGACTTCAAAATGTTAAACAAGAAAACACAACTTCAATATTTATTAGGTGAAAAACAAGATTGTATCTTACTAGCAGCAAGATACATTGATGCCTGTCACAAAAAGAGGGAGGAGTCAACAAATCAGTGATGCGCCCTGAGCAGTAATTAATCACAGTTGCCAAGTGATCCATTAGACATTCAAATGCACACAGATTGGACATCTTAACTGCAACATACTTGCTCTTTTTTATGAGTAATGAAAGAGTTTCTTTCAGTTTTTGTGTGTAATGCTGAGATCTCTGGATGTAAATACACTTTTTCATGCAATTTGATTACATTTGTGTGCACTAGTTGTTTCACTACAATTTTTGCATTTCATGTCAGTAACCACTTTACTTTCATGCATTTTTATTATGATCTAGCAGAAACCACAGGGTCAAAATACTGTTACAGTCAGTGTTGTCAAATGGCATAAAAATCGAAATAACTTAAAAATATTATATATAAAATATTTGTAGATATATCATATTTTCATTTTTTATATTATAATATTTATAATTTATATTTTTAATATAGGTTATATTTTATATAGGTTAAAAAATTTTAAAATATATTTTATATATAGGGTTATGAATAAGGTTAAAT
>NW_015555706.1:337937-338884 GCF_001515605.1 Sinocyclocheilus anshuiensis
AACAGGTTACACAAATGAAAGTAATTTCCAGGTAGATCTAGACCTAAAAATGGTCTTATTCAAGTCAAAAAATATTTTTTTAATATAACCTATATACATTAATTTATACCAATAAACCTTTTTTATGGGTTAGCTTTTTAAGGTTACCACTTTCTACATTGCAGTTTCTTACGAAAACTGCACATTTCCAGTAAACCATATATTTGCACGTTATAATTTGTTTGGAACGTTTTAATCAACGCGTCTTTTTAATCAACGCGCCCATTTGCCTACTCCATGCGTGCGTCAAATCCAACGTTCCCATCAAACGCATGCAAATGCAGCCGCGTCACGCGCGCGCGGAAACAGGCGCATAGTCAGGGTGCTAAAACAAAGCGAGGTAAATTAAACGTCAGCGTGCTTAGCCGCCTCTCAGGTCCGAATCGAGCATTGATCGGCGCTCCATTTCAAAGGGACGCTGGGAAAGTGCGCTATCGATCAGGTGGAGGTCAGGCTCCCTAACGCACGCGTGCGCTCCGCGGCTCTCTGAGCCCCGTTGAGAGTCGAGGGGTATCAAATGGACACCCAGCTAAAAAACACAAATGCGAGCATTTGCGAGAATTCCCGCGAGCAGCGATCTCCATCTGTCGTCGCTCCATCCCCTTATCAGCCCCTGACAGCAAATCGTTCTGTAATGTTTGATGCTCATCCAGTCCGGATAACTCTTTAAAACCAAGGCGTCTCTCTTAAGAAAAATGGCTCTAAATCGCACCAGGTGAGGGTTCATTGGCTTCTATTAAAATCAGACGCCTTTTACTGTTAAATGCCATTTTTAGGTTCCATTTCGAAAATGCAGGTGTAAAGAACCTTAAACTCCAACACAAAGAAATGTTACTTTGGTAGATAAGATCATCAATTGAACTATATATATATATATATATATATTTTTTTTTTTTTTAAGGATCCCT
>NW_015555706.1:343962-345993 GCF_001515605.1 Sinocyclocheilus anshuiensis
GCCCTCTAAAATGGCCCTTTGCCGAAAATACATTATTATAATGCTAAAATGCTAAAATATCATCTCGAAATTGCTATAAGCACATTTGCTTTATCATTCTCACGGTGTGTATTTGTCCTCACAAAGATGTGATGTGAATGTGTATTTGTGACTCAAAAGGCTTTATTCGGTCACTTTTACGTAAAAACCTGTTCTAAATATCACCAGATGAGTTCTTGTGCTAAATTATATGTTTAGGTTTACAGAAAAGACCCTGTTTGGAAAGCAAAACGTTCTGAATTGAACTAAAGAAACGTTAGCATTGTTTTAAAAAGGCGTTTTGCCAGATATTAATAATAGTATGGTACAAACCTGCCATTTAATTCTAGTCCAGGCTTTTATTAGTTTACAACTTCAGCCTAGTTGAATCTTTTTTGTCATGCACTCTTAGAAATAAAGGTGCATTTTTGGCATCGATGGTTACGCGAAGAACCTTTAATATCCACTGCACAAAAGGTTCTTTAAATGAAGGTTCCTAAAATGTGCTTAACACTAATAAAATATGGTTCTTTTAAGAACTGTTCACTGAAAGGATCTTTGAAGAACCAAAATGGGTTCTTATAAAAAATCTTTACACTATACTAAAAACATGGTTCTTCATGGTTCACTGAAAGGTTTCAAAAAGGTTCGCAAAACACTCATTTGGAACCTTTATTTTTAAGAGTGTAAAATGTGTATTTTATGTCAGTTTTTCCAGGGTAAATCCTGGCCATGTGAAGGTGATGATGGCTTACCTGCAAGCCGTAACGCGGACATTCTCTGAAACTCTGGTTCCTGTAACCATTTCCACATGCGTCTGAAAGTCTCGCGGCCGGACTTGAGTTTACTCCAGGGCTTCGGGTTGCGCAGCAGGTCCGACAGTGTTCCCTGGGACCGACACAAGATCCTCTGGGCGAAAATGGCTTGAGGTATGCTGTATCGCTTGAGCTCGGCCGTGATCCTCTGCGCCACCTCCTTGGTGTTGATCTCCTCCACCTGCCCCGAGCCGCCGCTCTGTGCGCCGCCGCCGCCGTGCCGCTCTCTGTCGGCCAGCATGGATCCGTTCCCCTGCGAGTGCAGGTGGCTGTGCGGGTGCATGCCGTTGAGATTGGAGATCATGCCGTGCCCGTGGCCGCCTAAACTCCGCGCGAGATGCTCCTCGCTCCGGGAAAGCATCGCCGCGTGGGACTCGAAGCCGCCCGGCGAGAGCATCTTGTCGTTGGGGAGGTGCGCGCCGGGCCCGTAGGCTGACAGCGCTTGTTGGGAGTTGTGCAGAGAACCGAGGCCGTTGGAGAGCGGGGATAACGGCTGGCCCATGCCGGACATCTCTTTGGGATAGTGGCCGTATAAGTTACCCATGGACGCCAGGCCGCGGTCGTCGCGCATGAGGGTGAAACTCCCGCTGACGTTGCCGGTGGCGAGGCGCTGGTGCGCGGCGTGGTGATGCGGGTGCGGGTGCGGGTGCGCGTGGTGGAACTTATCTGAGACTGTAGAGATCGGTGGCAGGTGCTGAAGCGGCGTGAGGGTGGTGTACGTGTTGGACAAACTCATGCCCGACTCGCACATGGTCATAGCCGGATGCAGGTGGCCCGACAGCGCGGGGTCGCTCCGGTACTCACCGGCGCCCTCCAGGATCGAAGCCATGCTGGACACCATCGCCGAGCGCCCGTGGGAAACCAAGTTCCGGTGGGAAGCCGACGACGGTCTGCCGTGCGAGGAATTCATCAAGTCTCCCGCTTGCGAGTGCGACGCAACGCCGTGCATGTTTCCAATGTTTTCCATCGTGAGTTCCATCATTGAACGGGAAGAGCGCTCTCAGACCCCAACAAAAAGACCTTGTTTTCCCCGAAACGATTTCAAAACCAATCCATCGATTTCAAAGCCAGTCAGTCCAACATGACGCGCCGAAGCTTTTGTCCCGGTTAAATCGCCGCACTCTCGCGCGGAGCGTTCGGTGCGCGTGTGGCTCGTTCGCTGCACAACAGCGCTTCTACTGAGAGGCGGGACGCGTGT
>NW_015555706.1:346003-373827 GCF_001515605.1 Sinocyclocheilus anshuiensis
TGTCAATGTATGCGTGAGTTCGCTTTCCTATAGTCTAGAAAGAAACAGCTGAACGAGAACAAATATCTGCCAAATTTGTAGCATATTAATTATGTTAGTATAGGTTTAAATATAATATCCTGTATAATAAAAATAATAGCATATTTTGGATTAATTTACTTTAATATAAAACTATGTATATATAGTTTTAAATGATTAATCCGAAATATATGCTGTTATTTTTATTATTAATTAACTACAGAAAAATCAATTTCCATGAGCAGATTAATATACAAGCAAAAAAGTATGGCTTTTTCATAATATAATATTTATGCAACAACAAAAATGTGGCATGCTGACCTGTAGTCATATATGTTTATAGCTGTAAATATGCATGCATAATTGCCTACTTCTCTAACAAGAAATGTTTTACTGTTTTTGAAAATGCTAATATTTTGATGCTTGATTATTGTATTGAAAAGACTTAACTATGACCATATACAAAATATAATAGATCAAAATATCATTTTTTAAAATATCATACTAGTTATATTATACTAGTTATATACTACTCGTTTTCTATCATAATTTCCATGCAAACTACATCTTTTTTTAGATTTATAACATAAAAGCTCTCGTTTCTGACTGGTGATGCTCATGTCGGGTAAGTTGTTCAGCTCTCCTGCGTTGGCACGAAAAGCATGTATAGTTCCTTTTGGGTGGTCATTGATAAATCTGATCCATATATCGACTGACACTGATTAATTATGTTTCTTGACCCGGGGTGAGGGGGGCCGCATAGGTCAGAAAGTTTTGCTGCAGAGAAGAATGAACGCAAAGCGGGGAGGAGCAGGTTCGGCGAGCCGCAGTCGACGACTTCCTAAAACCACAGGTATATTCAATAATAATAATTATAATAATAATATCATATAACGGTAGTGTTCATGTAATAATATTATTTAATCTAAATGCACGTCGGTCTGTATGTGATCACAAATCGATTGGTATTTAGTAATGCTGTAATTCAGTTTAATTTTTATTTCTCTTGATGTTTTAGAAATCTATAATTCTTTGAATTACTGTAGTACAAGCTTTCTAATTTATCATGCTGTAAAAAGTATGCAATTTATTTTAAAGGCTTATTTCAGCTTAATATGCGTTTTAGAATCGTGCAACTTCGTGTAGTGAGGTTAATTAATATAAAATGATATTTAATATTTTGATGTATCCAAATTAAGTCCATTTTTAGCTTGCATGAAAAACATTTTACAGTAATGCTACCTGTAATATTAAATGTAGCTACTCGGTTTTTGTTTTTTTTTAAGTCGCAGCTGCAGGGTAGCTACATTATCAATTATTATGATTATTTTCACTGGTGTTGTTCTGTTTAGGGTGTTTTTAACATCTTGCAGTTGGTGTAAACACGCACCTCCGAGAGGCCTGTAGGCCTGCAGAAGTAATGGCCTCGCTTTAGAGCTGTCTTAGTCAACGTTACACAAATGAGCTCTGTGTCTCCTCGCTTTAATGTCCCTCTATTGATGAGCACTTCTATCGGAAATAAATTACGCTTCTCGAGCCAGCAGTGAATCGGTTACTGTGCGCGGCGCAGCGGCTCTGGAGCTTCAGTATCGGCTGCCTGAGCACCGGCGTGATGGATGTGCGCTCGCGCTCTCCGTTAATTCACCCACCGGCTCAGCGCGCGCTTTGACCGGACACCGATGTGTGAGTCTTTATGAGTGGGGCTTACTTTATGCACTGCAATTGTCTACAAATTCTTTGTATTTATAAATGTATAAAATCAAAATGTTAAATGCAAATGCACACTTGACTGATCTTTAAACTTGAAACTTCACTAGATTTAAATGCATTTGCTTTTTAAATACAGTAAGAAGGCAAGATGTTTATTGTTTGTTTATTATATACTGAAGATTTATTTGATATGACCACAATTATTATTGCAATCAAATGTTCAAGTAATCAGCATCCATCTGTAACCTGCTTTATAGGCCGGTTGTGGTCAGTAACTGATTTTCAGCCTTGCTTTTTATTTTGTAGAAATAGGCCTAATGGAAATCATGTTTCGGCTATTATTTTTTCATTTGCATTTTATAGATTTCCACAATTTATTAATGATCATTAATACCCACTTTTATTTTCTTTAATAATTGTTTATAATTTAAAGAGATGCGCCTTGAAACTGCGTCGCCATTCTATTTGCTAATATTATTTTGTACATTTTTAATTGTATACCTTTATGGGTTGGTTGGTTGATTTATTAAATAAGGCTAAAACGTTTCAGTTAACAAAAAAAAGTCATGTTAGTCCCGAATTTCCTGCAGTTTTTTTTTTCTTTATTTGATCTTTGCGTTGCAAATCTTGTTTGATGGGAACTTTGTGTTTTTTATAAGATAAAAGACAGTTATCCTGGTCACTGGTGATATTGATCATCAGCGGGAGACACAACCAGAGAAAGACTTTCACAGTTTTTTTTACAGTCGTTATGATCTTTTACATGTTTTGTTTTGTCTTTCACGTGTTATCTCTACTAATAAAAATATCTGATATTTTAGCAATGTAAGCTTGTTCATTTTAGTGGTTTAATTATTGTAAATAATTATATATATATATATATATATATATTAATCTAATGATTGAAAATTATTATTATTATTATAAAATATGTATAATTATAAAATAACAGTGATAAATTATTAGTTTCATCATTATTAATAAATAACAATTTTTCCAATAGGGCCTATCAGATGTCGGTTAAATATGATTATTTAATTTAAAACATTTTTTAAAATAAAGATTTACATTTGAAAAACATATAAAAAGTTTTTGACATTGATCTAGTTTGAACACGTGAAAAAGCTTAAATTAAAGCCTTAAAATATTACGGGAAAAGAATATGCGGTGAGTTATTGTCTGCTCAAATGCTGCTGTTTATCACGAGATTTGATTAATGCATATTTCAGGCTCTGTTGAATTCATTCACATTTCTTTTCAAATGATCAACGTTTTACACTTTTTTTTTTAAGTTAATATTTCAGACGATCTGTTTTTAACAGAGTTTTTATTTTTCATGTGGTCGCATTGAACTTTTTCTCCCTGTCTCAGCGTCAGAATCCCGTTCAGCAGATGTCCGTGTTTTTCAGAGCTTCTGTGGTGTTGAGGAAAGACTGTATCGATGCCATCGGAAATCAATAGCCTTTAGGTCGATGGAAATACACAGATTTTGGGTCTTACGCAGCAAATTAACCTCTTGAAACTCGAAATAAGACGAAACCTGATCGACACGAGCGCGTGTGAGTTCAGCTTCTCTCTGAAACACAGAAGATAAAGCACATTTATCACTCTCCTGTAACTCATTAACATTGATGTTTGAACTCTAACCTAAACGAATGCCATCTGTAGATTCATTTTTTTCGTGAAGAAGGTTTTAAATTCATCACTGCATGCAAGAAAAAATTGCAAAACGGAAAAATTATCATTGGAGAATCATTAGAAGGAAAATTAACAGGCCTAATTCGTTTAGATTAGGCAATTTTATTTCATTTTTTTATTAGATATCTAAATTTCTAAAAAATTGTATTATATATATATATATATATTTCTAAATATCAAAAAAATTAAATAATATCTTTCTTTAAATACCTGGTCCTGTGGCTCAGTGGTAGAGCATTGCGTTAGCAGCGCAAAAGGTCGTGGGTTCGATTCCCAGGGAACACACATACTGGTAAAAAATGTATAGCCTGAATGCACTGGAAGTCGCTTTGGATAAAAGCGTCTGCTAAATGCATTAATTATTATTATCTATAAAAATGAGTTGATATGCTGCACGTTCGGAAGACTCTTTTGCTCATGCAAAGTTTTCTTCATTAAAAAGATATCTTGAACTTTAAATAAAATTGTTATTGAAATATTTTCAGTAACTCTCAAAGAGGACTCATAAAACTCTGTAATTACCATTAAAATTAGCAGTTAGTTTTAGAATTAGTAGATAGAATTTGGCAATATTTAATCATTTAATAATTATTATTCATATGTAAAAATACAATATCCCAAAATATTGACAAAATATTATGTTCGTATTTAAATACGTTTTATTTGCTTGCTTATTTTTACGCGTGTTCCTTGCATTTGGGGATTTTATTTTATTTTATGTCAAGGCCTGCTACATTTTTTATTAATAAAATGCACGTTTTTCACTCTACGTATTTTGTGCTTAATTTCTGCTTCAAAACAAAAGAAAGAGAGAAAGAAAGAAAGAAAGAAATGTTTCCATAATGAAAACAGCACCATGTGGCTTCAGGCCTAAAGAAGATTCTGCATCTGGATAAATTCATAATTCAAACATGACTGTGCAGCAATCGATGAGACAAATGCCTTTAACTCTCACAGGCGCTGAACCTGCAGGTTTTTCACTCTATACGTATTTTGTGCTTAATTTCTGCTTCAAAACAAAAGAAAGAGAGAAAGAAAGAAAGAAATGTTTCCATAATGAAAACAGCACCATGTGGCTTCAGGCCTAAAGAAGATTCTGCATCTGGATAAATTCATAATTCAAACATGACTGTGCAGCAATCGATGAGACAAATGCCTTTAACTCTCACAGGCGCTGAACCTGCAGGATATATGCTTATGACATGCAAAATACTTCATTATAAGTGTATGAGAGCAGACATTATTATTTTGACGCAGTAGAGACAGAAAGTGTATCGCTGCATTTGAATGAATGTCATTTATATATATATACACACACACACACACACACACACGCTAAAGAAATCAAACGGATCCTAAAAAAAATGTTATTGTCACGTGCTGCAATGCGAACGCTGCGTACAGTTGTTACATATTTGATCATTTTAGATCATGATGCTCTTCAATAGTGTGACATTTGGCGAACAGGTGCTGATAAAGAATGAAATCCGATCGATCCGACGCTAAAGAAATCAAACGGATCCTACAAAAATGTTATTGTCACGTGCTGCAATGCGAACGCTGCGTACAGTTGTTACATATTTGATCATTTTAGATCATGATGCTCTTCAATAGTGTGACATTTGGCGAACAGGTGCTGATAAAGAATGAAATCCGATCGATCCGACAGCTTTTCCTCTGCAGATTATGAAATATGTATGGTGATCAATGCCTTTTGCCCTGAACGGCACCTAAAGCTGCTCTTTAGCAGTCCGAACATGCTCCTTTTATAATTATTACTAGATGAACTCGAACACATGCAGGAAGCATCTTTTGTAAAAATATATAAATAAATGAAATAATAAAACATCTCAGGCCTTAAATTCATTGGAGCACCGGTTGCTAAGAAACAGACAGAGAGATGGATTGAAAAGGAATAGTCGATCAATTGTACAGAGAGGGAGAGAGAAAATGGTACTTTTTTTTTTGCAAAGAGAAATAAAACCATGCTATAGAAATAAAATAAAAAACATCATATTTGAATGCATATCAATTAGGCCTACTATTAACCTTATTTCGCAAAGCGGAAGTAAGCTGCGAGACTTCCAATTCATTAGCTGCTATAGGTAAATAACTAGAAGAATAACAAAGTGCAGTAAACTGTAAATCTATTTGCGCTACTAGCTAGTATGTTTATGATTATGATGATAAATTAAAACAATAAATGCCATTTTGTAATATAACGAACTGCGCCCAAATAAGGCGGATAGATTCACACTTTATCATTATGCATCTACTAATTAAACATTAATATTTATGCTTTTATGTGCTTTTTTATGTCACAATGTTTTCATTTAAAGGGGTATTATTGCAGTTTCATGTGTGTTACCATGACGGTGTTTGGTGTTTGTGTGAATGATGACACTGTGCACCTTCTATATATTTTATTATTTAAAAGCTGCTTGTGATGGGCTTTGGTTCATCATGTGACTTTCTCATCACCACCTGCAAACCGAAAACGTTGCTATCGTATTTTTTACGGTAAAATTCTGGCAACCACAGCTGCCGGTTTTTTACCGTAAATTTTACGGATTTTTTTTTTACAGTGTAGGATTGCCGAAAGACTAAAGAAACGTTAACAGCACGATGGTATAAAACTACTTTTCTTGTCTATTACCACCCACTGCTACTATAGGCTACCAATGACGGAAATAAGCGCATTAGAATAGCCAAATATGTGGGAGAGCATATTATGTGACTATATTGTATTGCAATAGGTAGCACTTTAATATTAATGTTGAATCAAGGCTAGTTAGCTCGTCATTCAATCTTCATTCTAGTTCACATCATCAAATGTTAAAATTACAAATGACTTGCTTCTTGCGTCAGACCAAGGCTGCATCTCATTGCTAGTTTTACTTGATCTTAGTACATGGAAATTAAAGCAATGATGTAAAATATAACACAATAGTAATAACATTTAAATGTTATTGTATATTGTTTGTGCAAACTATAGTCTATTATGTAGGCACATGAGTGATGGCGGATCAAATTCATGATCATGAATCATGACTTTGACCACTCATGTCCCCACATAACCACTAGTTTGCAGAAAAAAAAACCACATGAAGATGCCCACACATGTACACGCACACACATGTTGTGTTATGGCTGTGCAGAGCATATTGAGAATGGATATTGATCTTCTCGTGCAGTCAGCTCTGTCTCATCTCTATTCTGCACACAACAGTCTGGACTCTACAGTAGCGCTGAATGCCAAGCTCTCTGTTTTTCTCTTCCTCCAGCTGAGGAGCTGCCTTTCGATCATTGACAGGGGAGAGTGTGAATTTATTAGGACAAACATATCTGGAATCTCTATGGAAACACAATGAAATCAGAAGCTCTGGCCCAGTTTCAAACAGAGCAGCATCTTTCTGCACATGCAGGTTTTATGATGTAATGCACCAGTACAACAATGTGTGAAATACTGTATCCCACAATGCAATGCACTCGACTTCACCTTACCTTATTTTGCAACACACAAGTAAGTTATTTTCTGATAACGTGTGAGACTTCAGATTCATTAGTCACTATGGGTAAGTACTCAGCTAACAGACAAAGTTTTCTGACAAACATTCTTCCAGTAATGTTAATAGAACGTTTGTTCAAAGTTCTCTGGCCTTTAGTAATGTTAGCACAAAAACGTTTATACATCGCTCATGGAACTTTTTTCTTCTAAAACGATATTTGTCTGTTTTTTAAATGTTCCTACTTGTTTCAGAACATTCAGAGAACATTCTAATGTAACATTCCCATAATGTTTGCAAAATGACTAAATGGATTGTTCCCATAACATTAAGAAACATTTTTAAAGAATGTTCGTTCAAAGTTATCTAGTCTTTAATAATGTTCTCAAAATGTTATTTATACGTTGCTCATGGAACGTTTTTCTTCTAAAATGTTTTAGTTGGATGCTCCGGTAACATTTTTTTTTTTAATGTTACTAGTTTCAGAACGTCCACGGAAAATGCAAAAGTAACATTCCTGTAATGTTTGCAAAATGGTCAAATGGAATGTTCATATAACCAAGAAAAACGTTTTTAAAACATTTAAAAAATAAAACTGGACATTTTGATCGTTCAGAGAACTTATGTTTTCATAACCTAATGGGAACGTTAGTACAACGTTCTTAGAACATATTTTTGTGCTGTTTTTGTACAGCTGAAATAAGGGGAAGTGAATGACTCCAGAAGTCTCACACATTCAAATTACAAATGGCCACTCCTGCTTTTAAGTTAAAAATAAGGTAAATATTTCCAGTGTGATGAATGCACTAAATTAAAAGTGATTTAATCTCCCTTTTCATTATTTAACTAACTGGGGGCTAAATAAAGAAACAACCTAGTTGAGCTTTTTCAAACAGCAACTGTCTTTAAAAAACTTCAAATTTCATCTTCTCTTTCCCAAGCAGCAGCTCTGAAGTTTGAGCAGGTGAATGTTAAAGTCTGCTGCATTCGAGGAGTCACTCAGTGTCCACTGAGGGCCTGCGGCTGATTTGATCGGGTCGGGATGTGAGGGAGGATACGGTGCTCTTATCTCGTGTTGACAGAGCCATACGTAATCAGATCCCGTTTACTGCAGGGATTAATTGATCAGCTACTATCAGCTGATAAACTGTGAATGTGGACCAATGAGAGGCTCTCATCAACCACCGCTGGCCAATGGGAGCAGAGAACAGATCTCGGTCAGTCAATCAGAATGAAATTAGTCAAGGAATCATCACAGAATGAGTGATGTTCAGTAGCTGCTTCATTAGCTTGTAAAAATGTTTTCTGTTCAGTTCAGGTGCTTAGACACAGTTTTGCATGTCACTATAGTAAATCTATAAATTACTACTGTAAACCCACTGCCATACTAACATCCTACTATTTCTGCAGTAAGTGAATTATCTGTATGCTTGGAATACACTTGGTACAAAATTTGCAGTGCACGTGGCTCTTGGTACCATATCCCACAATGCAATGCTCTTAACTTGACCTTCCATTTAAAGTGTGAAATAACGCTTGTGATTTTAACACACCACACACTGCATTAAACATATTGAGAACATGGTGTTGCATGCAACTATCTGAAATATTAAATATATTAAATATGTATTCATATATATTAAATAGATTTAAAAAGCAGTTTAAAACGGCTTCTATATTATATTTTATTTTATGTTTAAATATTTTTCTCAGTTATTAGTAGCATTTGTTTGTATATTTTTAATTAAATGTATTTATTTGTTTGTTTGTTTTGGATTGGTTTCTATGGGTACTATTTTAATTGACAGAGCAAAAATATATAAATATATTCACAATTTTCAGTACAACAGCACTCTTGCTTGTGCAATATTGCTTAATAATTATGAGAGCTCAAAAGAACTACAGTTAATTATTGTTAAGGGTCATATATTGCATAAAATATATTAAGAATGCAAATAATTTATTTTCTTTTGTCAAAATTGGTGAATTTTAAAGCATTTCTCTGCTTTGTTTCAAGTGGATGTTTCACTTCTAGTTCTACAACTGAAAACGGTCTCCTTCATCGAATCAACGTTTCATACTAAACATGTTTAATTGTTGTAGTTGGCGATCAGTTCATGGCTCATGTCCTCAATATCTCTGTCCATCCTAATAGTCTTTTGTGCAATTCTTTTAACTAAGAGAAGTAATTTCTTTAATCATCCTACAGGAAGTGATGTCATTAATTAGAGGGAAATCAGCACCACAAATATCAGTAATGATTTGATGAATTCTGTGTTTAAACTTTAAAGCATATTAATTCAGCATATTAAACTGAATGTGTGGATTTAAAGATGCCCTAGTTCTCATCTGGACCTGGATCTTTTCAAACCTCCAATCATAACCAGAGGAGAAATATGGCAGCCTCATTTTTTCCCTTCCACAGGCATATTGATTTTGTGAGGGAACAAAGGAGGATGGAAAACGCTGGAGATAGAGTGTGAGGAAAGCATGTCATTTATTCTGAGAATGGAGATTCTGCTTCACAATAAGCAAATCAAGATGAAAACAGCGCAGTGGACGCATCTATATTAAATCTTAAACATAACATTTAACATTAAATGACCACAGCAAGATTACAAGACTTCAGATTGCACACTGAGCATTTAAATAAGAGGAAAACGCTTGAACAAACCTGCATGCGTGATGGAGTGTGTGTGATGCTGCATGTGTGTGTGTTGTTTAGGTTTACAGTATGTGAGAGTGTTGAGCTTGTGTTTGGGTGATTAGTCTGGTTGGCCAGCGATAGAGAGAGTTGATCAATACTGTATTGATCAGAGCCGCGGAGCGTCAGGGGGATTGAGAGAGAGAGGGGCTGTAGGTTGACTTTTAAAAATCCTTTACTCTGGAGATGACAAATAATCCTTGGAATTGGAAGGAACATGAAAACACTTGGATTTCCAGCTGAATCCAGCCGTAGAGAGACACACAAGCTGGTTTACATACATTTAGGTGGTTTATAGAGACTCTCAAAAAAAAATAAAAGCACAAAAGCTGTCACTGGGGTGGTTGCCAAATATGGAAGGCAAATCTCGCCAAAAATCTTTAAACAAATGCATGCAATATGACCGTGTCAACACGCACTGTTTTTCCATGTTAATGCAACCACATGCACAGCAGCCAAAGAAAGTGCTGTATTTGAGACTATATTTGCATATGTGACGCAATGGTACCATAGTATGTACTGAAACAAACATCAGACGTCGTGTTTATTCATGAAGGATGTTGTAATGGTACACTGGCATGCACATATGCGACATCAGCCATTATATTTGTTCATTAAGGGGTTAATGCATTGGTACGTTGTGTGTGATGTCAGTCTTATGTCATGATTTGTCATGTCCGTAAAACTGCGTTTTTACACGTACTAAAGAAGCACGGTGAAAACTGATGCCTTAACACGTCCAGAATGTGCTTGTCTACACATACAAAAGAAATGCTTAAAGGTACAATATATAAGATTTTTTTTTTTAAATATCCAAAAACCACTAGAACAGTGTTATATATTTTGCTGACTCGTGTACTTACATTATCCCAAATGTTTCGAAGAATGTTTAAATCCAGAGAAATAAGCCATTTTAATTACGACACGGAGCGTGTCCATAGTGACATTGTGTCGCCTGCTAATGACGTCATATCCCCTCGATTTCCGGTTTGGTTTTGTAGAAAACATGGAAACACCAAAGACGCTTTAATATGTTGTGTGTTTTAATAGACCGGTGACGACCGCACAGAATAGCATTATAACAGAACGTTCAAATGTATCTCGTATGATAAAACAGCGCTGATTTACCCCACATACGCACGACCGCTGTGGAGATGAAGACCACAACTCCCATGATTCCACACTCAGTCACAGCATCATCAAACTACGCCTTTGTCTCTTTGTTTATTTTGAATACGCGCCCTCCAGTGGCAAAAAATTACATATTGTGCCTTTAACGCGGTCAAATTTCACGCATTCCGTCTAAACCCTTTTGGCATCTTCTGCCTTCCACAGCCAAAGCCTGTTTGAAAAGTCGCTAGATGACGTCACGGGCTAATTAGCATATCCATTAAGTCATTAACTCGTATCAGCCCTTTACATTTGATCATCACAAATGCTGATTAAATATTGCCAAAACAGCCCCTTGTCGCAAAACATTAATAAAAGTCGTAGCAACAATGAGAAGTCAATTAATTTGACAAAATCCCCAAATTGGGAAAACTGCACTGGGGCATTTCCCTTTCAAAAGGGACACTTTTGCACCTTATTTACCCCTAAAGTGTGTATATTAGTATCTCAAAGGTACATATTAGTACCTCAGTGGTACATATTTGTACCTTTTGAAAAGGTACCGGTCATGAGCCGTGTTTTGTGCCTTTTTTTCTGAGATTGTAGAGCAGAGGTTCTCAGCTCTGGCCCTCGAGGTCCACTTTCCTGCAGAGTTTAGCTCCAACCCTGATCAAACTCACCTGCTTGTAACTTTCTAGTAATCCTAAAGACCTTCCCTGTGTCCGAAATCGCCCCCCTATACCCTTAAATACAGCACAGCCATTTTTAGTGGTGTCTGAAACCTTAGTGGACATTATCTAGTGCTCTTATTCAATCCCACAATGCACGGCAATAACAAGTATACAACTGATGTATGCTCAATGGCTAGAGAATACCCATAATGCACTGTGAGAGTCGCACGGCGAATAAATTGTCGTGTCTCGCCAGAAGATGGCGCTCTTTCTGCAGGAAAGTGGACCTCAAAGGCCAGAGTTGAGAAGTTGTAGAGTATTCTGGGTGGTTGCTAGGGTGTTGCTATGCAGTTGTTAGGATGTTCCATGAGTATGATAGTTTTTATATTTTCCGTTTTTATTTTAATTTTAGTTAAAGCTCTAACAATTTTGTTGTGTGTTTTTGTTAATTTTATTATTATTATTTTAAATGTGTCTATGTAGTGTTTTTGTTTATTTTTCTTTCGTTTTAGTTATTTTTGAATTCATTTTATTTTTATTTTTTATTTAAGTTTTGGTCTTTTTAGTACAAGTTTAACTAAATGAATATGAGAAATGTTGCTTTGGCAACTAGATGGAAAAAAATAAGTATTTTAAATATTTTATTTTATTTCAGTTAACATTTATATTATTTGAAGTTTTAAAAAAAGCATTATGAGTGGTTTCTGCTGTTGCTAAAGTGTTCTGACTGTTTTTCAATTTTCCAAATATACTATTAGCTTTATTTTTATATTTTCCATTTTCATTTTCATTTTAGCTAAAGTTTTAGTAATTTTGTTGTGTTTGAATTAAAAAAAAATGTCTACATAGTTTTTATTTATTTGTTTATTTCTATTTTTTTATTTTTATTTTTTAGTTTTAGTTTTAGTTATTTTAGTACATCAAGTTAAACGAAATGAATATGAGAAATATTGCCTTGGCAACTAACTGGACGTTTTTATGTATTTTATGTCAGTTAATGTTTATTTTATTCCAAGTAACAAAAAAGTGTATTGTTTCAGTTTGACTTTGGTTAACTATAATAGCCCTGGTTGCTAGGGTATTCTGAATGGTTTCTAGGATGTTGCTATGTAGTTGCTAGGGCATGTTGATTGTTACTTCGTGGCCAAAGTCAAAAGCTGAAGTCTAAGAATAAGCTTTAGTTTAAAATCTACCATTTTATTTGTAATACTCACCCTAAAATGTTGCTTTTGTTTCAGGGACCAAACAGTATTTCTGTGAACAGCACACATTAAAAAAGGAAAACTCCAAAATACAATTCAACTGAATGCATATGCTTTTATCCTCATAAAAGACTGTCAGTTTTCCATGCATTTGTTGCTTTCAGGCGTTTTCTGCACTGAAGTGCATTAGAAATCTTCATTGTGTTTCGTCATGGCCTGCGGCGCCAATACGATGTGTGCAATCAGGCTCTATAAAAACACACTGTGGATGAGAGTTGAGAAACTGATTGGAGAGCCTTACAGAAGTGTGTGTGTGTGTGTGTGTGTGTGTGTGTGTGTGTGTGCACAGCCCCTGAACGCTGCAAAAGGCATTGTTATTAGTATTGATCCACATCCTTGACTTAGGTGGTAAAAATGTGCTCTATTATTAGGCCCCTGTGCTTTGTTTTCACTATTTGAGAGCTGTCCTTTCCAGGATGAGATGTGTGAAAGCCCTCTAAATCTTGTCGCAAATACACAAGGAAGACCTTTAAAGGTCAGGTTACCTTAATATGGACCTCGTGTCTAATGGAAATTGCATATTGTTATTGGTCTCTCTCAACTGGAGCATGAATATTGTGAAAGCGTTAGGGAACTGCTAAAAAGATGCACTTTAAAAACAAACAAAAAAGACACTTTACAGAAAAGGAACTAAAGCTATTGTGTTTTACGTCAGTTTTACTTGTTTAGTATAATTGAGATACTATTATAGTTTTTATTAATATGTTGAATTGGATATTTTTATGTTTTCCATTTTCATTTTCATTTTAGCTAAAGTTTTAGCAATTATTAGTTTTTTTAATATGTCTGTATAGTTTTTATTTAATTTTTAGTTTTAGTTATTTTAATGCATCAAGTTAAACTAAATGAAAATGAGAAATGTTGCCTTGGCAGCTAGTTTTTGTATATTTTATTTTATTTCAGTTAATGTTTATTTATTTTGATTACTTTTTTCCAAGTAATTAATTTTTTTATGGTTTTAGCATTCTACTCATTTTAGTATCATTGCGATATATTATTATTGGTTTTATTAATATCTTGAATTCGTTTTTATTTTTATATTTTCCATTTTCATTTTAAAGTTTTTAGTAAGTTTAGTAATTTTATTTGTAATTTTATTAGTTTTATTTTTTTAATATGTCTATATATTTTTATATTAATTTTCATTTTAGTTGTAGTCTTGGTTATTTTAGTACATCACATTAAACTAAATGAAAATTAGAAATATATTTTATTATATTTTTATATGTATTTTATATATAAAATAAGGTTTTATATATTTTATTTTATTTCAGTTAACATTATTTTAATTCATATTTTATTTCATTACATAACAATCAATTTACTGGCTCCTTTGTTCTATTTATCATCTGTTTCAAACAATATATATATATATATATACAGTATATATATGTATACATATAAAGTGTGTTTATGTGTGTTTTTTGCAGGTGGACTTCAGTGTGGCTGTATGTATGTCAGGTCAAATTTTACTGAGCACATTTTTAGTGCGCATCGTTGCCATATGTCAGAGGTCAAAGGTCAGCAGAGGTGACCTCTCATTGCTATTGCTCTGATCAACATAATCAGATCTTTAAAGGCACTTGAGTGACCAGAAACATTTACTGAGATGCAAAACAATAATACATGTTTGCAAATGAGGTTTTATGGTGGCATGAATATATATACTAGAGGTTTCATTGGTCAGTATAGAAGTCTTACTGATATTTAATGCAGTGAGGGAGTCTGTTTGTCCATCCGTCCATCTAGATTTTCCTGTCCTGCTTTTCTCTTCCACAAACTGACATTAGAGCATTAACAGAGACCAAAAGATGACCGACTCAATAAAACTCTAAAGAGACCCTTAACTAAATCAATGGCTGAACCGGCTGACTTTCACCCTCCTTCAGAAGGGTTCAGAAAAGGTCAAAGGTCAACTGTTTGTGTTAAATTCTCCAGCAGAGATGTTACGTAACACGGCACCGTTTATGATGTGTCACGCGTTGGAAAGCTTTCATTGGCGTTCAAAGGAAGAAGCTCAGAGGTCAAGAGAGTTCAGGTGCTGCTCGCTGCCTTTTTAAATAACAGGTACTTGTCAATAACGCTCACATGATCCATATCGAGTCCTTAAAAAGCCCCAAATCAGCCTGATTCCACCAGATATACAGAGAAACGTCAGACTCAAAGCAACTGACTGAGTCTGGAAAACTGCACGGCTATTTATAGGAATAGAGTTTTGAATGTATTTTCTACATTTAGTAAAAAATATGAGCATAGATTATCTGAAAAGATGTGCAAGAATGGTATTTTATCTAAATATATACTTCCTGTCAGAGGTTTTGGAATAATTACAGTTGTTAATGCTTTTGAAAGAAGTCTCTTCTGCTCACCATCAAAAATACAGCAAAAACAGTAATATTGTGAAATATTATTGCTATTTAAAATAACTGTTTTCTATGTGAATATCTGTTAAACTGTAATTTATTTCTGTGATGCGCAGCTGTATTTTCAGCATCATTACTCCAGTCTTCAGTGTCACATGATCTTCAGAAATCATTAATATACACCAATACTAACAAATTGATCAAAAGTTACAGTAAAGACATTTTTAATGCTACAAATGTCTTCTATTTCAAATAAATGCTGTTCTTTTGAACTTTCTATTCATCAAAGAATCCTGAAAAATAAAATGTATCACGGTTTCCACAAAAATATTGTCAGCACAGCTGTTTTCAACATTGATAATAATCTGAAATGTTTCTTGAGCAGCAAATCAGCATATTATTATGATTTCTGAAGATCACGTGACACTGAAGACTGGAGTAATGATGCTGAAAATACAGCTGCGCATCACAGAAATAAATTACAGTTTAACACATATTCACACAGAAACCAGCTATTTTGAATTGTAATAATATTTCACGGTTTTACTGTATTTTTGATCAAATAAATGCAGCCTTGATGCATCTTAACAATCAAAAAGAAAAGTTAGCAATCTTGGAGCTCATGGTCTGTTTTATAGGGTAAATATATGACAAATATCATGGTGAAAAAAGGGAATGGGATTGCAACTTTCATAACCTGATGTTTCTCATTACATATCTATGCTGTAAAACTATTGACGATGGATGTTTACTGTTGTACTGGGAATCCTCCCCTGATAGCTTTACATTTTAATGTGATCTGCAGGAGATTCTTTATAAGTGTCTCTCCTTTCTTTGCCCTTGTCCTCATCTTTCCACCCCAGGACTCTAACACGCGGCTGTCCTGATCGTGCCACTGCTTTTAAATTAATATATTGATATTGACAAGCCATCTGCTGCAGGGCATAAATTATTGGGAGGAAGAAGGCTTTGATCAAGTGTCTGTTAGCATCCATGATGACACATACACCTCCTCTGGGATGAACGCCGCTGGTGCCTTTTTGAAATGCGTTCAGCAGCAGAAGCTTTATCTACATTTACATTCATGCATTTAGCTGATGCTTTTATGCACAGCAACTTGCATTTGATCAGTTCATGCATCGCATGGGAATCTAATGTTTGTTCACACAAAACACAGGTAACGTGTGAGGTTCAGTTTCACACTGGAAAAAAAAAGATTTTTTAAAATTGTAAATAAAGATTATTGGAGTGTGTTTTACAGCCTTTCTGTGTCGTAATTTCATTCAATGTGTTACTTGCCATTTCTTTGCAATTACTTGTGAAAATGTCTAGCAACTTATGAGTAAAAATGTTTGAAATCCTACACCAATTTTCTTCCGTGCGTGAAAACATTTCCAGGTCACATTTCACTTAAAAATCAAAAGAAACTATATTTTGCATAAAGAAATTTAAAATATGCATAAAAACATAATTCTTATTATTGTAATGTAAAACAAAAAAACAAAAAAAAACAAAAGCATATTATTTAAAAGGTAAAGTATTCATAAATAATGGTGCTTATGTATAAATGTTAATTTTACTGGTTTAAATGTATGCTGATTTGATTAAAACAAACATTGTATTACATGTAATATTCACTGTACAAAAAATACTGTACTGTACTTCACTAAGGAGACTAAATTATTATTATTATTAATAATAATAAAACATGTGATTGAAATTTATATATGATATATATAAATTTATATATATATATATAATATATATAATTATAACAATATTACTATAAAATGTATAAATTACACATTTATTGGCCGATTTATACGCCTTTAGTGTCTGTTTTTTCACTTTCTGTTTCTCCCTTTGACTCTTATTCTTTTTGTTCTGGTGTTTTGTGAGGCTTCTTTTCTGTTTTTCTTTGGCTCGATCACACTGGCTCTTTCTCTTTTCTATATATATAATAAAAATAAAAATATATAAATAAAAATAAATCAAATACTAATTCTTATTTTATATATACTGATATATAAATAAAAATAAATCAAATACTAATTCTTATTTTATATAATATTTTATTACCACAAATGTTGTATTATAATGAGAATTTGAGAGAAAATGTATTTAATTTTCATGCATGTAATGTGACAATGCAATCTTTTTTCAGTAGGAACTATTTTAAACCAAGTCACCTAGAATGTGTTTCACTATTTTTAGACAGATTTTTTATCCTCTATACTTATCTTTGTACGTAATTTTATTTTATATATACAGAACAGTTTTGGCATCTAAAAGTGTCTATTTATATACATCCACAGTGTCACGATTTTTAAATGTCAAGCCTTAAGAAATGTAATCGCAGCAGTAGCGTGTTTGCTGAGTTCCCTGCGATTTGCATGCGCAGCAACCTGGTCAATATTCTAATCATCTTGATGAAGGCTGTGCTGGTTAAAAGGACGGCCAATCAGTGTGAGTACTGTCCAGCCCTCTGGCCACTGCTGACCCCGTGACCCCCAGAGAGACCCTCAGGTCAAAGGTCACCCTTCTAAGGTCAACCGTCTCCGGCCACTGCACTGGACAGAGTCATCTCCATGGATACATGGAGACTGTGGGAGTCATGGAAACGACCCCTGGATATCCAGCTGGTGAAAAGACCTTGAACTCCCTCTGCTGGATTCAAACAAACAGACGCTGGAGCGCAGAAAGAACAATAGCTGCTGGGGGATTTTGCTTTTGCTGCCATAAAATGTTCATAACCTCATTATCATAACCTCAATCTAGTGCCAGTCTGCATGTATAATCAGTCTAGACGTATACAGCAAGCTGTTCTTCATCCTTCACATTTGTATTTCTTAAAACAGAATTTAGGAATGATTTCATAATGGTTGTGATCTAATGTCTTTTCCTTTCATCTGAGACTAGAAATCTCGGTTTGGTCTTTCTTCTCCAATGCAAGAAGAGCAATTCAAGCGAGTGGATGTCTTTGTCTTTGTCTGAGAGTTTTCTGATCATGTGCTGAGATCTGCAGTGTTTGCATTCATCATTCATGGTGAATTATGGCCCTCTAGTGATGTGGCAGCATAAAACACTTCATGGTTCAGTTTTCTGCTCATAAGCAATGGTAAATAAGTACCAGTATAATGTTTGGAACAATTAAGATTGTTTAATGTTTTTCAAAGAAGTCTCTTCTGCTCACCAGGGCTGCATTTGTTTAATCAAAAACACAGTATAAAATTATGAAATATTATTACAAATTTAAAAAACTGTGTTCTATGTGAATATCTGTTGAAATGTAATGTATTTCTGTGATGCGCAGCTGTATTTTCAGCATCATTACTCCAGTCTTCAGTGTCACATGATCTTCAGAAATCATTCTAATATTCTGCTCAAGAAACATTTCTGATTATTATCAACGTTGAAATCATTGTGCTGCTGTGGAACCCGTTCATTTGAACCTGATCTCAGGTAACAAACACCTGGTGGTCATGTGACTCTGATTGGGGACGTAAGATCGCCAGAGTTGCCAAGTCCGCGTATTATACGCGAAAGTTGCGTGAAAAAAATCCCTGGTCGCAGGTTGCATTTTTATGGGCTTATTTTAAAAAATATGGTTGGCTTTTTAGGGAAAACTGACAAGCAACTTCGTTTCTTTATTGATGTTCGCCGTATTCTCCAATGCATTGATTGACACTCTGTCTGCTCGCAGTTAATAGCCAGCCAAATAATTGATAATAAATAATATCGATGATAATAAATAATCAAAAAGGGATAGTTTTGGGCTTGTTTTTAAGCTGCGCTTGCTTATTTGTCTCGCGAGAGTTGGCAACACCGAGCCTCAGAGTCTTTGACGTTATATTCAGGCGTTTTTGCGAATTTTACGCTTCACATTTTATATCTATATACATTTGCTGATTCTGCCTGACTATGTCCACAGATGTTTTGGAAGCCACAGTAAGTAGATTCATATTAAAGAGACGTTTAGGTCACTGTGTTATCGGACTATCACGTTCATGTTGCGTTTTTAATTGTTTTTGCAGACTTCATAATGAAAATACTAAATTAAAATTGAGAGTAAAAAAAACATCTTTCTAGAATGAAGCTAGCTGTGACTTGGAATAATCGGGTTTTGAGCCAAACATTCAGTTTGAACAAAACAAAATAGTCTTAAATTAGAACATTTTTGTGACTTCTATTCTAGTTTTCAGTTTTCTTGCCTTAATTCTGCACTTAAATATCATATAATACATTTTTATGTAGATGTGTAATGGAAAATGTATTGGTGTAGTATTTTATGTTTGAGACAAAGGTAAAATCTGAATTAATAGCAGGTTGTGACAACTTACCCCACTTAGTGTGACAACATGCCCTGTTATGGGGGCAGAATGTGCATCTTTTTGTATCCTTTTTCTTTCTGGACAATAATAGTGCAGGTGTTCAATAGCCAAAACAAGGTTTGTGTCTTCACCGAAATGAATTGCAAAAGTAAACTCTGAGAAATGTTCACTGGAATAAGCAAGCCTTCCTAAAACACCCTTAATTTTTAATCTTAAAGGAAGTTTAAAACACTCTGAGATTTTCATCGGTAACTCACCTGTCCTGCAGGTGATGCTGGAGGCCTTACGTGTGACGGAGCTTCGTCTTCTGCTCTCCAAGATGGGCAAGAGTAAAAGCGGCCTGAAGAAGGATCTCATGAAGAGAGTCGTGGATCTGCTGCACAATGAATGCAATCCTGAGCTTCTGTCTGCTGTCGGAGAGCTGCACAAGCTCCGGGAGGTTTCCAAAGACGCCCGCAGGAGCTCAAAGCCCAGTCCTGTAGAAATCATCTCCATGCCGGCGTGTGTCTTGCCTGAGAATCCCCAGTCACCCATTTTTGTCTGTACAGAACCACAGATGATCAAACTGCCCTTCTACCAGACGCTGGACACCATTCTGCCACCGACTCCTCTGGGTATGATGCATATGTGGGAATATTTAGTATTTAATCATGCATTTCGTTTTTATGACGTTGACACTAAACTGAATGATTTTACTAATGCACAGATTCATTTGTCACATCAGGGTTATGTAGGTGCACTGCAATAAGGAGGTTAAAAAGCTATAAATATACAGATTCCCTTATTTAGATCAATTGTTACCTAAGTTCTTGATGTGTGGAGCGTGTGTATGTACATTTATTTTCTCATGTTTTCAGTGCCCATGTATGAAGGAGCCATGCAGAACTCAGATTTCTTGTTTCATCTCAGTGCGAGTCAACAAGCTCAGATCCAGAACAGCAAGTGAGTTTCTGTCACTCTTTATTTTTCATCAAAGCCTTAACAGACAGTATTATTGTTTGTTTGTAGTCATTGATGTTGATATTGTGATGTGTGTATATGTATACATACATACATACATACTGTACATACATAGATGCATGCATATATATATATATATATATATATATATATATACACGCTCACAATATAACTTTTTCCTTTTATTGCAGGATTTTAAAAGCATGATAGACAATCTTTTGCAACATTTTAAATACTTTTTTTATTTATTTCAGCAACCGAAAAAATGTGCATTTTGTAAATGTCTGTTTATTATTTTTCTAAAAGAGTGACATGCATGCAATGCAAATTTTAAATAAACATAAGAGTTAACTAAAACCATGTGGGGGGTTTTTTCATTTCTTGAAATAAATAAATAAATATATAAAAACTCATATATATAAAAATATATAAAAATCAAGTCAAACCCTAAACTTATTTCAGCTAAAGCTAAACTAAAACTGAAATGGAGAAAAAATTAAGAAAAAAATGAAGACAAAATGATGACAAAAACAAAATAACAAAACACAACAAAATTAATAAAACTTAAAATTATTATTATAAAATTATTAAAAATAAAATGGCATTAATAAAAGCTTGGTTTTTGAACATGGCTTTCATAATTCCTCACACCATAGTTCATGGTTCTGTAACTTTAGTAAGTGAGTCATCTGAGCTGATTCAGTGAGTTGAATGACCAGTTCAGTTCATGATTCAAACTGATGACTCTTGTGTTTGATTCACTGATTTTCCACTCAGTTGGACATGAATAAAAACGTGCTGTGTCCCATATTGTGTTTAAACACAGTGTCCTGCGTGTAAGTGTTTTATTTAGCTTGTGTTCTTAGGACATTTATAGCTTTTTATTTAATTAACTGACCCCTTCCTTCCTTCCATCAGGACGTCTCAGTCCGGTCTGACGTCTGTTCAAGTGGTGCTCAGGTGAAATTTTACTGTGGATGTCAGTACTTGAACGTGTTTGTTTGTGTGCATGCTCTAGAGAAAATAAAAAATTACTCATTTGGGCCGCATTCATTCTAAAAGATGCTGTTGTTGAATGTGTTTTCAGGATTTGCTATAGTGAGAGCATCGGTGTTGAAGAAGATCAGTATCCACCACACATCTGTGTTTCAGTTAATCACGCTAACTGTCCCGTAGAGGTGACGAATGACGGCGAAACTTTACTTCTCTACTGACCACACGTTGCCAGACCAAGCTTGCATATAAATAACAGTATCCTATTAAAGCTAGCAGGGAATGTTATCAGAACATTCTGTCAAGGTTCTCTCGAAGTTAAGAGCAAACGTTCCTCCAGTAACGTTAATAGAATGTTTATTTTGCTTATTTATACATTGTTCATGGAACTTGTTTTGAAACGTTTTAGTTTGAAGTTCGTCGAGCGTTTTTAAATGTTACTGCTGTTCAGAATGTTCCGAGAACATTTAAAAGTAACATTCAATTTTTGGAACGTTCAAATGGAATTAAACATTTAAAAAAACAGACCTTTTGAAATAATCGAACATTCAGAAATAACGTTTTCTTCATTTAATAGGAACGTTAACAAACATTCTTAGAACATATTCGTGTTTGTAATTGTCTGTAACGAGTCGAGAGGCATTGAAGTTCTGACGATGGCTGGTTTTAAACTGTTGTTACTATATTGTTTCTGAATTATTGTCTTGACCTTGTTCATTAATTTTGCTTAATTTTATGTCATTTTTACATCTTGTTCCCAGTGTACCTATTCATCCAATAAATTGGGGACTGAACCTTCTCGTCCGTGTCGACCCATCGACCTCACACCTAATTTGTACCTTACATTCACAAACCGATTCTCAGTGCTGTGGGGAAACTTCGGCAAGGTACGTTGAAGTGGAGAAAAGTATGGAAGCCTAAAAAAACTAAAACTAAAAATGTTTACATCTCGCAATTCTGACTTTATAACTCACGATCGGGAGTTTATATCTCACAATTCTGAGAAAAAAAGTCAGAATTGCAAGATATAAGCTCGCAAATGTAAGAAAATAGTATTTTTTCCCCCTCAGAATTGGACTTTATAACTCGCAATTGCGAAAAAGAGGTCCGAATTGTGTCGATATTGCGAGATATAAACTTTCAATTGCGAGAAAGTTAGAATTGCGAGTTTATATCTTTATATATCTCACACTTCTGAGTGTTTTAGCTCGCAATTGCGAGTTTATATCATGCAATTTTGAGAAAAAAAAGGCAGAATTAGGAGTTTATATCTCACAATTCTGACTTTTTCTCGCAAATGCAAATTTATATCACGTAATTGTGAGGGAAAAAGTCAGAATTGCGAGATAAAAAGTGGCAATTACCTTGTTTTATTTCTTATTCAGCGGTGAAAACAGGCTTCCATAGTAAAGCCGTCTCTGTCTTGCAGAATAATGCTCAGGTTTCCGAGTCAAAATGAGACTTTATTGCAAGAAGACAAAGCCGAGATGCCTGACTCGCAGTTTACACTTTTATGCACTTTTATTTTTTGGCTCATCTTCGAACTCTTGCTACCATTATTTCACTTTCTTCTTGCTTTCTTTGTAAGACCGCCAGCTAGCTTATCACAGAAGTGATTGTTCAGTGTGTTCGCCTCCTTATTTTTATCAAAAGCCCATGTTTGAGGGCAATGTGACCTAAAAGAGCAACTTAGTATCAGTGCAGATGCTGAAATCCCATTCTTTCCCGTGTGACTTCTCTCACAGTCAACACATCTGGCTTTCATAGGATTCAAACTACGTCTACAGTAGTTTTCTATAGGATAAATAAAATATTTCATCAACATCTGTCTCCCACATTATAGTATTCACGAGGAGGCGGGTCTCCATGTGACTGACCAGTGGCAGATGGTGAAAGCATTGGGACATGTGTTAATGTTAATGTGTTTGTGTAGAGTTACACAGTGGCTGTGTATTTGGCGCGGGTCGTGCCGTCTCAGGATCTGTTGGATCAGCTCCGCAGTACCGCAGTGGAGCAGCAGGAGCTCTGCAGACAGAGAGGTTAGATTGAGTCTTCTTGGATGTTTTAAGGCAGGGATGTCCAAACTTGGTCCTGGAGACTTTGGCTCCCACTTGCCTCCTGTCACCTGTCTGGAAGTTTCTAGCATGCCAGCTGGTTCAGGTGTGTTTGATTGGGATTGGAGCTGAACTCTACAGGACACCGGCGCTCCAGGAGCAGGACTGGACACCCCTGTTATTAAGGGATGGTTTGGCACTTTTGGGAAGTTCTGTCTGAATCAACTTGTGCCAGTAACAGACAGCATTAACCATCAAAATCAGTGAAGACCAGAGAATTAGAGTTGATCCAAACTTTGTGTATGTTTTCATTGTTTATTTATATATATATATATATATACATACATACAGTATATATATATGACCATGGACCGCAAAACCAGTCATAAGGGTACATTTTTTAAAATTGAAATTGCATCATGCTGAATAAATAATCTTTCCATTGATGTATGGTTTGTTAGGATAGGACAATATTTGGTCGAGATACAATCTTTTTTTATTTTTTTTAATAGTTTCTGAGAAGTTGCGCTCTGATCCAGAAAATGAGATTTCTACTACCGGCTTGCAAGTATCGCTAATTTGTCCAGTAAGTAGGAATTCATTTTTGTCATTTTAATAAAACAAAATATTACTTCCACTACATCTTAAATTATGTATAGTAATGTGTGTTTGATTGCAAAATGTTTCCAAGACAGTTTTAATATTTATTTAACGATCTTCATACAACAAGAAGTTTAAATCTGTCTGTTTGATTAAAAATGAGCCCGAAGAACAGTGTTATTTAATATCATTGATATTGTGAATTAAATATATTTTTATATTTTCTGTTTTAACTTTAATTTCAGTTAAAGTTTTAGTAATTTTATTTATTTATTTATATATGTGTATGTAGTTTTTATACATTTTTATTTATAAATTTTAGTTTATTTAATTTTAGTACTTCAAGTTTAACTTTAAAAAAATGAGAAATGTTGCCTTGGAAACTAGCTGAAATAAAATAATTTTTTTAATATTTTATTTCGGTTAACATTTGTTTTATTTCAGGTAATGAAAGTGTTTTTATGGTTTTGGTTTTACTTAACAATAATAACCCTTCTGTAGAAACACCCATGACTCTTTATTCCTCTGTGAAACACAAGCAAAGATATTTTCCTGGGAACAAACGGAACAGAGCACTTTCACACTAGCAGTGAGTCTGAATCTCTCAGTGTGTTGCTGTCTGTCTGCATGTGTTTCTAAGCTGGCAAAGATGCGTATGACCGTTCCCTGTCGAGCCCGAGGCTGTGCTCACCTGCAGTGCTTCGATGCTTCCTTCTACCTGCAAATGAATGAGAGGAAGCCCAGGTGGACGTGTCCCGTGTGCCACAGATACGCTCCGTTTGATGAGCTGCTTATCGACAGGTAATCTCACCTGCAGCCAGCCATTATTACTGCCTTGCTTGCTTATTTTATTGGTAATATTTTAGTATTTTGCAGATGAAGTCAGTGTGAAATCACTAGTGTTGTAGTCAAGACCACCCAAACCGAGACCAGACACTACATACAACGCTATATATGCTGTAATAATAATAAGACGCTATATAGAGCTGTTATCAATGCAATGAAACAAAATTCAACTTTGCACTGCAGAAGTGCATCTGAATTGATACAATTACAACTATATAAATAATGTTATGAGATGAATGTCTTAAATGTGACCCTGGAGCACAAAAGCAGTCTTAAGTCGCTGGGGTATATTTGTAGCAATAGCCAAAAATACATTGTATGGGTCAAAATTATTGATTTTTCTTTTATGCCAAAAATCATTAGGATATTAAGTAAACATCATGTTCCATGAAGATATTTTGTAAATGTCCTACTGTAAATATATTAAAACTTTAAGTTTTGATTAGTAATATGCATTGCTAAGAACTTCATTTGGACAACTTTAAAGATGATTTTCTCAATATTTAGATTTTTTTGCACCCTCAGATTCCAGATTTTCAAATAGTTGTATCTCAGCCAAATATTGTCCTATCCTAACAGACCATACATCAATGGAAAGCTTATTTATTCAGCTTTCAGCTGATGCATAAATCTCAATTTCGAAAAATTGACCCTTATGACTGGTTTTGTGGTCCAGGGTCACAAATATGACATTTTTAATATAGAAATATAATGAAAAAACAAAATAATACTTTTAAATATTAGATGATATCCGCCAATTTGCCGGTTTAAAACATTGTGTCTATTTTTTTTATCACGTTTGCAATCATGCACATATTCATGAAAACGGCTCTCTCGCTCTTGTGATATTGCTAATATAAAAAATTTAATATTATATGTGACCACAAAACCAGTCATAAGGGTCAATTTTATGAAAGTGAGATTTATGCATCATGCTGAATAAATAAGCTTTCCTTTGATGTATGGTTTGTTAGGATAGGACAATATTTGGCCGAGATACAACTATTTGAAAATCTGGAATCTGAGGGTGCAAAAAAACCTAAATATTGAGAAAATCATCTTTAAAGTTGTCCAAATGAAGTTCTTAGCAATGCATATTACTAATCAAAAATTAAGTTTTGATATATTTACGATAGGACATTTACAAAATATCTTCATGGAACATGATCTTTACTTCATATCCTAATGATTTTTGGCATAAAAGAAAAATCTATCATTTTGACCCATACAATGTATTTTTGGCTATTGCTACAAATATACCCCAGCGACTTAAGACTGCTTTTGTGCTCCAGGGTCACATATTATATTTTTTATAATATAAAAAAAAACAAGATCTCACAAGTACTTTTTTTTGCAATTATATATTGAATTTTGTGGGCATTTGTGGCTATCAGTTTGGTGACACAATCCCCTGTTAACAGTAACAAAAAAAAATTAGAAATAAGTTACTGGTTGCATTTGAAGCAAGTAGTTTTACATCCAATCACATTATTGATGTTAACAAAGAAATCAGCCAATGCACAAGGCAAATTAGTGAAATCTTGACTAAAATCCTCTTAGTGTGAGAAGACCGAGACCTTCAAAAAATGGTTTCAAGACCGGTCTCTTATACTACAGCACTAAATCACTTCTGCTGCGGTTGCCGTTTTCTGCAGTTTGCTGTGTGGTGTTTTGGAGAGCTGTGGTGAGGATGTGGAGGAGATTGAATATCTGTCTGACAGCAGCTGGAGAGCCGTGAGACACGACAAAAGCGACAAAAACAAAGAAACCGTTCAACATCAACAGATCAAACACAGTAAGATCAGCCACATTCATTTCTGTGTTCTCATGACAGAGAGGAAAGGACTGATCTGATTTGATTTTCCCATGATAGAGGTGAATTGTAACCCGATGGGCAGCGTTATCGTGGATCTGACTCAGTTTTCCTCCGACGATGAGGATTTCCACAAAGAAGAGACGGTTTCTACACATTTAGAAGACAAAAGTGTGCACTTCAGGAAATGTGGCATAGTTAAAACTACTAAACCAAAAAAGCCGAAAAAAACAGGTCCAAAACTATTAACTAAGCTTTAAATATTTTTTTTTTTTTCTGTTTTAGTTTTTAATAATTGCTAATATTGACAGTAATTTAGAATCACATTTCCAAATGTTTTTTAGCATGTAAAGCTGAATGACAATCTGATGACTGATGTGAACCTTTTGTCATTCAGTCATTGTGTTCTGCATGAGGTATATATATATATATTGTGTTTGTCTTCATTGTGATGGCAATAAAGTTTCATTATTAAATAAATAGTTCTGACTGATGCATTAATAATTGAAACTTAATCAAAGCCATTTTAAAATTACTTTGACCGCACATTCTATACTTTATATTGATTGTATGACCGTACATTTGTATGGACAAAGCATTTGCAGATTGCCTGCAATGCGAGTATGCAAATAAAAATAATAAAATATAAGTTGCAGTGAATTAAGTAAACACACAAAATTACAAAAACTAAAATGAAAATGTAAAATAAAAAAATAAAAACTAATTCAAAAAAAAAAGAGATATATACAGTGGTGTGAAAAAGTGTTGGCCCCCTTCCTGTTTTTTAAATTTTTTGCATATTTGTCACACTTAAAAGATTCAGATCATCAAGCAAATTTTAATATTACACAAAGATAATGCAAGTAAATACAAAATGCAGTTTTTAAATGATTATTTTATTAAGGGAAAAAAGCTGTCCAAACCTGCCTGGCCCTACGTGAAAAAGTAATTGCCCCCTAAATCTAATAACTGGTTGTGCCACGCTTTGCAGCAACAACTGCAATCAAGTGTTTGCGATAACTAGCAATGAGTCTTTCACATCACTGTGGAGGAATTTTGGCCCACTCTTCTTTGCAGAATTGTTTTAATTCAGCAACATTGGAGGGTTTTCGAGCATGAATGGACTGTTTAAGCATCTCAATCGGATTTAAGTCCGGACTTTGATTTGGCCACTCCAAAACCTTA
>NW_015555706.1:375535-386731 GCF_001515605.1 Sinocyclocheilus anshuiensis
CACGTAGGTTTGGACAGCTTTTTTCCCTTAATAAATGAAATCATCATTTAAAAACTGCATTTTGTATTTACTTGCATTATCTTTGTGTAATATTTAAATTTGTTTGATGATCTGAAACATTAAAGTGTGACAAACATGCAAAAAAAATAAGAAATCAGGAAGGGGGCCAACACTTTTTCACACCACTGTATATATAATTTTTTTTTTTTACCATAATGGTACAGAGGGTAAAATAGAAAAACATAAATTTTACAGTATTTTACAATAAAATTGCATATAATGCAAAGTTAATTTTTTTTATATTTAAGCAATTAACATGTTTCTACTAGCATTTATACAGTATTTTTTGTAATATTGAACAAAAAGAATAACATTTAACAAGTAACATTAATTAAATTGGGTTCATTAAAAGTAACGTAAATATAGCAAAATAATTGTTTTTTAGTTCAGTCATTTTTTATTTAGCAAACTTCATTGTAATGACAAACTACATTGTTTGCCATAGCAGAGCAAAAGAAGTCAATATAACATTAATGTAGCAATATATAACAATAAGTCAAAGTAACAATAGTGCGAATAGAGTAAATAAATACATAATAATATAAAATAAAATGGCAGTGCAGTGTAAAACTATAAATTAAAAGGTACAGTAAGGAATATCAAAAATACATTGAAATAAAAATAACAATATACATTAAAGTAAACATATTTAAGACCCTGATAAATATAAAAAGAGCTCTTTCTATTTTAATTTCAAGGTCATTTATTGTCATGATTGTTTTATATTGCCAGAAATCAATGACAGATAAAAAAAATAATAATTAGTGAAAACAATAAGGTGGTAGAATGTTTAAAAAAAAAATGCAACATACAATATTAACCCTCCTGTTATGTGCAAATTTCAACCATGTTTTTAATGTGTGGGGTCAAATTGACCCCAAATATTTTAATATATCATAAATTACTCAAGTTGACATTATAATTTGTTTTTTAATTTACATTTTAATTACCCGATATTTTAAATAAAGTTTTAGGACAAAACCTAACTTTTTTTATTTTTATATATTTTATTTATTTAATTGCTTCAAAGTTTTGTGTGATTGGTAGGGTTAGGTGAATGAAAATACAGTTAGTACAGTATAAAAATTATGTCTATGGAAAGTCCCCATATAATATGGAAACCCAACATTTTATAGGTGCTTATAAAAATGTGTGTAAAGTGTTTGTAAACCCATTATTGTATGAAATAGTAGATAAAGGTATATGGAACTTTAAAAATGACAAAAAATTGGCCTTCATATGCAGTACAGTAATAGAAAAATGTAAATTTATGCCGAGGCATAAATGATATTTACTCAGATATTTTGAGCGAGATTCATCAGGAAAATGTAAAACAAAACAGAAAATTATTCTGCATATAATGTTTAATCTTTTTTTCACCAAAAAAAAAGTGACGGGGTCAAAATGATCAATTGGGTCAAAATGTGCACAGGCATTTTAAAAAACTTTGTAACACAAGATGTACATGTTTATGAACAGTTGGGGAAAGTTACTTTTAAAAGTAATGCATTACAATATTGCTTTACTCCCTAAAAAAGTAACTAAGGTTACTTAGTTACTTTTTATGGAAAGTAATGTGTTACGTTACTCTTAAAAAAAAAAGTAACTAATTATGTTAGTTACTTTTTATGGAAAGTAATGTGTTACGTTACTCTTAAAAAAAAAAGTAACTAATTATGTTAGTTACTTTTTATGGAAAGTAATGTTACGTTACTTTTGCGTTACTTTAAAGAAGTAACTAATGATGTTAGTTACTTTTTATGGAAAGTAATGTTACGTTACTTTTGCGTTACTTTTAAAAAGTAAATAATTATGTTAGTTACTTTTTATGGAAAGTAATGTTACGTTACTTTTGCGTTACTTTTAAAAAGTAAATAATTATGTTAGTTACTTTTTATGGAAAGTAATGCGTTACGTTACAAATTATACTTTTTTCAAATGTAAAAATCCCTTTCACACCAAAAGTCAAAGGAATAAGCCTCAGACTGCAGGAAATTTTAATTCACATCTGTACAGTAGAGCAGTGTTTCTCAACCAGGGGTCCGTGGACCCCTAGTGGTCCTTGACATATGGAAAGTAATGTGTTACGTTACTTTTGCGTTACTTTTTCTCATCTGGGCTGGGCTTGCTTGTTTGTTTGTTTTTTTTAATATAAAAAATTCTACTTTTTTCAAATGTAAAAATCCCTTTCACACCAAAAGTCAAAGGAATAAGCCTCAGACTGCAGGAAATTTTCATTCACATCTGTACAGTAGAGCAGTGTTTCTCAACCAGGGGTCCGTGGACCCCTAGTGGTCCTTGACATAAGGCCAAAGGCCAGGGGGTCCGTATAAAGAATGAATTTTTGTATAGATTTTGTATATTTTGACATATGTTCCCATGAAAGAAAAATCCAATATAGCTGATGATATGGCCAAATACTGGACAAGTCAACTAACTTGAATTATACTTGACTGCATTTGGTCCTCACAACGACACAAAGGATACATAGATTAGTCAATTTTGTTCTGGGGTCCTTGAGGATGGTTCTGAATTGGACTGTGGTCCGGTACGCCAAAAGGTTGAGATTCACTGCAGTAGAGGATGCAGCTCAAACAAACCTTTCAATTGTGCTGCCATTCTGGATTGCATGAAGAATATGATGCAGGAGAAGAAAGTTCAACACTGTTAAGCAATAATAAATAAAAAAAAAGAAACACAAATGTTAAGTTTATCTAAAGTCATTTTTGTTTATTAGTATGGTTGAATTGAATCACCGAAGGTCAACAGCAAAGACATAGGTTAATAAAATGAGATGTCATTTTCTGAGTTTTTATTCATTTTGTGGAAATACTCTGATTTTGTGCAAGTGAGATGAGTAAATGCATGTTGACATTTAGTCTAGAACTACAGTAACATCATGTTCACACAGCGCACACTACGCCTCTGCAGCTGTCAATCAATAAATGGGAAAACAAAGTAACTGGAAAAGTAACTCAGATATTTTATTGTAAATTAAAAAGCAATGCGTTACTTTACTAGTTACTTGAAAAAAGTAATCTGGTCAACGTTACGTAACTAGCGTTACTTGTAATGCGTTACCCCCAACACTGTTTATGAATTCGTCTAATACATTTAGCAAAAGTCAGAAAGATTCCAGGTTTAAAAATATAATTATAATTTTTTTTTTTTTTTTTGAGAGAAGTCAAAGTTTCTTTGGGGTCAGACATTACAGGAGTTAATAAAATGCAAAATTAGCTTTTAGCAATCGTTCCTCTCTAGTCTCGTGATAGTTGTTATGTAGGTTATGATAGTATACGCAGGGATAGAGAGGAAGATATTGGTGGAGGGTGTATAATATTTGTAAAACAAGGAATACAATATAAGGTTTTAGGGAAAGGAAAAGAGTTGGAATTTATAATAATAGAAGTATTGGAAAAAAAAGGAAATGTTAAAATTATACATTTGTATAATCCATGTAAAAGATTATCACTAGAGGTATTGGATGAATTGATTGTACATTTAGAAGGGAAAATCATATGTTGCGGAGATTTTAATGCTCATAGCACGTTATGGGACAATTGTAATGATGGGAATGGAATAGTGATTGAAGAATTAATGGAGATTAAGTTATAATCCATGTAAAAGACTATCACTAGAGGTATTGGATGAATTTATTGTATATTTAGAAGGGAAAATCATATGTTGCGGAGATTTTAATGCTCATAGCACGTAATGGGACAATTGTAATGATGGGAATGGAATAGTGATTGAAGAATTGATGGAGATTAAGGATTTAGTATGTTTAAATGATGGAAGGGGAACAAGGATTAATGTAAGAACAGGAACAGAAGCAGCTATTGATCTTACACTTGTTTCAAATTCACTGGCGGGTATATGCTTATGGGAGGTGTTTAGAGAAACGACTATAGGGAGTGATCATTATCCTATAGTGATTGAAGTAAATTTATGTATAGAAGAGTGTAATACAGGAGGAGTAGACAAACGGTTTTTTGAAAATGCTGATTGGGAGGCATTTAGGAGTATTAGTGAACAATAAATGGAAAAAATTGAAGTTAAAGAAGAGGTTGATAAGGTTAATAATGATATTTGTAATGCTATATTGTTAGCAGCAAGTCAGACTATTCCAAAGAAGGGAGGTAGGGAAAAAAAGAAGATTGTACCATGGTGGACAAAAGAATGTGATCAAGCAATTAAATCTCGAAATAAAGCTTTTAAAATGTTAAAAAAGAATCATAGTTTTCAGAATTTTATTGAATATAAAAGGAAGCAAGCAAATGTAAGGAGAATCATCAAATATACAAAAAAAGAGTTTTGGAGGAAGTTTTGTAACACAGTGGGAAGGGAAACAGAAATAGGTCAAGTATGGGGAATGATAAAAAGAATTAATGGGATAAAAAGAGAGTTTGGGTATCCAAGTTTAAGGGATGAAGATACAACAGCTGTAAAAGATGAAGAGAAAGCAGAAATGTTGGCGAAAATTAGTAAAAATACATAATCAGACAATATTAGTGAGGAGGGAAAAAGAGGAAGGGAAAGGACGTTGGAGCAGTATAAAGAGATAATACAGAATGAGGAATACAATAATGATCAACTAAATATGACATTTACGAAGTCAGAGTTAAATCGAGCTCTTAGAAAAACCAGGAAATCAGCTCCAGGTATGGATCAGATTTGCTATTTAATGGTATGTCATGGTATGTTTTATTAAAAATGTACAATAAAATTTGGGAGGAAGGAATATTACCACAAAGTTGGAAGGAGGCGGTGATAGTTCCAATACGTAAACCTGGGAAAGATTGTACAAATCCAGGAAATTATAGACCTATTGCTTTGACGTCTAATATTGGTAAGATAATGGAAAAAATGGTGAATGAAAGGTTAATGTATCATGTGGAAAATTGTACATTTTTATCCAAATATCAGAGTGGTTTTAGGAGAGGGAGAAATACAATGGATTCGGCTGTGTGTTTAGAACACGAAATAAGAAAAGCACAAATAAATAGAGAGAGTGTAGTGGCGGTCTTCTTTGACATAGAGAAAGCATACGACATGATGTGGAAAGAGGGGATGTTAATCAAATTATGTAAGTTAGGTATCAAAGGTCAAATCTTTTTTTACAGTCTATGGTTGGAAATTAGCCTACTCTGCATCTCCAAACTTAGCAGACAGTGCTGTCATATCCTTTTAATTTTTCGATAGTGTAGTCCAATAAACTGTCTGGTTGTCTTTTAAGTAGCTGTGTTAAGTCAAATTTTCCAAGACATTTGCTTTCTTTCTTTGTTTAATCCATCACGGCCTCGTTTTCATTCGCAAAAACCTGAATAAGGTCCATTCCCCAAGTGCTGCACAGAGTCTTTTACCGTTAAATTCACGGTAATTTTTTACAGTGTGGCATTAAAGGCCATATACAGTGGATTGGTTAGATCTGTGTTAGATTATGGTTGTGTGCATGGATCAGCAGCAGAAACATCTCTTAGAAAGTTAGATAATATACAGCATCAGGTATTGAGATTATGTACAGGAGCTATAAAAACTACACCAATTACAGCACTACAGGTTGAAATGGGGGAAATGTCATTAGAAATGAGAAGGGTACAGTTATCAGTGAATTATTGGGTTAATTTACAAGGCCATAGTCAAGAGCAGCCAACACTAGATACTTTAAAGCCCTGTTGGGAAAAAGTTTAAAAAAAAATGTAAAGTTTTGGATGGACCGTGATACAGAAAGCAACAGGACTTGAAGTTAATTAGTTAAATTTTAGTCCAACTGTATCGCTACCTGTAATAAAACCTTGGTTACTTTCAGATGCTACAGTAGATTTTATTAGCAATACAGTGGATAGAAGAGATAAGACCTTTGAAATCAGTGATTTGTTCAGATTCATGTTCATCATTGGCAGTGTTGGGGAAAGTTACTTTTAAAAGTAATGCGTTACTTTACTAGTTACTTGAAAAAGTAATCTGATTACGTAACTCGCGTTACTTGTAATGCGTTACTACCCCCAACACTGCTCATTGGTTAGTTTACAGTACAGTCACTCAGAAAGTAGACCAGACATTTTAATGGAAATAATGCAAACGTTATATAGAATTCAAATGATGGGGATTACAGTGGTATTTGTATGGGTGCCGGCGCATATTGGTATCCAAGGAAATGAAACTGCAGATAAAGAAGCAGTTAAAAACAACGACATTAACTTAATTGTTAATCCAAGTAAGAATGAAATCAAGAGTATTATTAAGAAAAGACTGAAGGAAAGGTGGCAAAAACAATGGGTAAGGAGAAAAAAGGTCGGTGGTTTTACAGAATTCAAAGGAAAGTGGGAGAGATGAGATAGTAATATCGAGGATGAGATTTGGACACACAAGATTAAATAGTACACTTTTTAAAATGGGTAAACATGATGAAGGAAGTAAAACACTTTTTTGATCCACACTCCATACCAGTTGGTGGCGGAAATACACCATTTTGTTGTTTGTCAAGCGCCAATAAAATTTCAAGAAGAAGTCTCGCGATAGTTCCCGCGGGATCTGCGCTCTAGTGTTTCCGGTAGCCTGCTGAGAGCAGCTGTGTCGAAATTCACCGCGCCCTCCTCATCCTCATCCTCATCCTCATCCTCATCTCCCGGGACATTCCGCTCACCGGGACCGGCTTCATTCGCCACGGAGTTCGGGAACTCATTTTTCCGTCGTATGAGAGAGACCGTGAGCGCTGACGGACGCTTTAAACCTCAGCAGAGACACATAGCGATGCTAGCAGGCTAGTCGCGAGAAATCAAAACAATGTTTATTTATTACTCCCAGTTTATTTATACTCCTTTTATAAAATGAACTCGCTTTTTTATGTGTGTTAGTGACAGTAGCACGTGTTGTTTATAGGTTAACAGGAGATTTTAGAGTTTGTTTGTTATCTCTGTATAATATAAGAGTCCGTGTCACATTAGTGTGAATTGAAGTGAATGTCACTCAGTTCATGTGCACCTAGTGTTTTAATATAATAATGATCAGATCTGGATAGTAAACAGGCTGAGGAGTTTTGTTTGTAATCAGACTGATCTAGGAACTTTATCAGCTCGATGACAAGCTGTAAATCAGAGTTATTGTACAGTAAAGCTCAGTCTGAGCTCGCCTTACATTAAAGGTCCCGTCAGCTTTTTAAAAATCAGCCATGGCTCCGAAAAAGAGACCACAGCCCATAGTTATAACCGGATCCGGAGAAGCACAGACGACCTCTACATCCATAGATGCTGCGTCAGAGTAAGTTATAAAGCTGTGAGTAGGCCGACATGGAAAGAGAAGATCGTATGCATGTTACTTGATGTCTTTTTCTTTATTTTTTAAATCTCAGAGCGAATCTGGAGGCCCTGCAGAAGAAGCTAGAAGAGCTCGATTTGGATGAGCATCAGAAGAAGCGTCTGGAAGCATTTCTCACGCAGAAAGCCAATCTGGGCGAACTGAAAGACGACGATTTCCAGCATATCTGTGAGCTGGGAGCTGGAAACGGAGGTGTGGTTAATAAAGTGTGCCACAAAACCTCTGGCCTCGTAATGGCCCGGAAAGTGAGTTGCCAGCGTTTATCATTTGTCATTTTCATCAGAAACATACTGACTCGTTGCTTAGTTTGTCCAAATGAACCCTCATCTCAGAAAACTTTTCTTAGTATAAGCCTATAAGGTTCACATTTCAGCTTTTTAACCTTCCTACTGACTTTCATAGTAAGTGATGTGTTTTTAAAGTTCGCATTTTTCACAAAAAGCATTTTTCCATTCGCTTTTGGATTAGTGCAGAAAATCAGCTTTGTGGCTAGGGCTGTGCGATATGGACAAAAAAAAAACTATCGCGATTTCTTTGATCAATTTTGAGATTTCGATTTTAATCACGATTTTGACACACACAGACATGCTTTACAGTCATAAATGCATTCAGTGTGAATTTGAGACATATTTCCAAAAGAAAACCAATTAGAGTTTTATCAAAAAGCTGTAACGTTTCTAGAACAGACATAAGGCAAAATAATCACTAAGTAAAGGTGTAACAAAATGTCTCTAGAATAGACATATGTCCAGGGATTTTTTTTGCCATGCATTGGTCATAGAGCTCTTTGTGGCGTTGCCTCAGATGTTGAACTAGATTTGTTGTGCCAAGTTCACACGTACTCCGTCTGCAGTGCGTATACAGTATGTGCTCAAATCGCGATTTTATGACGATTTCGATTAATTGCACAGCCCTATTTGTGGCCCACAAAAAAATGTTTTGTTCATCATGATGATCTTCACAAATGAGCATGACTTTTTTGGTAGCAACAACCAGGGCTGCCCTCGACTAAAGATTTTTCTAGTCGACTAGCAGTCTTTTGGCAATTCGACTAATCGCACGTTTTTATTAATAAACCATATAATTCATAATAATGAAGTCGACGACACTGACTTGTCATTTCCACAGTGGACGTGCATGTTTCATACGGATTACATAATCTGAAAATATTTGTTTTCCATTTGACTTGGTTCATTTAACCTATTTCTATTGATATATTTGTCATGTCTGTGAGGCAAGCACAGAGTTTAGGTTCATTTTTTGACGTGTCTGAGACGCAGATGGCAGAAAGCGCGCCCTGTTTGCTTTCATTATTTTACAAAAGCACAGCATTTTGTTATTGTGAGTGCACACAAATAAAAGTAGACCTTTTACAGATTTGAAAGATGTATTACTCTGTATGAGGAAAAAGTATTTTAAGTGAAATGCAAATGATTGCACTGACTGAGTGAGCACGCTACTATTCAGCTTCCACACTCCGCACAAACACTTGAACAGTGCACATTTTTCTAGGTTAATGTTAGAACGAGCTAAGCGACAAATACAATTTTTCTCATTGACTTAGAGGGCAGCCCTAACAACAACTTACTTGAAAACATTTTCCCTGAAAGTTTGAGTTTGCAAGAGCGAGATTATAAACATGAACTAGTGAGTGGATGAGTTTACCTGTTCAGCGTGACGTTTACTGTCTAACAACCTCTGTATCCCATTTAGACAACTTTTTCAAGACAAGTAAAAGCCTTAAAAATCACAGGGAGGAATTACTGAAATATTTTATGTCCTAAAATCAGTCATGAAAATATCTCGAGCTTGTGTGAAGCACAGACCTTCCATCATTTAACCCAAAACAAAACGAATCAAAAGTGCTAAAATGCATGTTTCGGCCTACAAAATTCATCATCCTGTCTCTGTTTATCCTAAATGTTTTCTGTTCATTTATACAAGCTGAAGGATGAGTTGAAATTATTTTCTCTTCTAATTTATGGCATGTCATGATGCTGTCCATAGACATGATAAAAATAAAAAGGTTCACATTTAAAACTCTACACGTCTATGACTACGTCGTCTACATTCATCCGGAGACTTTGAAAACAGTGTTTTCGTTTTTAAAATGCTCTCCATCCACACGCGTTTTCCAAACGTTTCTCATCCGCACTGAAACGTCGGAAAGCGTTAAATTCGCCTAACAGTGCATGTGTAAGACCTCATAAAAGTTGATACAGATGGGACAGACAATGAGTTTTTATGCAGTTCTTCTGGCGGGATCATTTTATTTATGGAAATATCTTATCATTCACTGATGCATCACTACTCACCATTATATTTTTGATCTAAAATGCGATGCAGCTGCCCTCATGTTTTGCCGCAGGTCAGCAATTGTGAGTAAATTTCCGGTCATCTTTGCTGGACTGTAATATGAAGAGTGTACAAAGCAACATCTTTAGCAACAGTGTGAAAATGAGTAGCACATAACAGGCACAATACCAGTCGATTGGTACAATATGCATCACATGACTAAAATGCATTGTTTTCAAAAGTCTCCGTTTTCACAGTCCACACTACAACCTTGACAAAAACGCCGTCTCAGTGTGGACCGAAGGCCAAAACGGAGAGGAAAAAATGCGTTCGAAAACGTATTAGTGTGGACAAAGCCGATAAGTGTTGCATGTGTTTCTTTTCTGTGTTTCTGTAGTTAATTCATCTGGAGATCAAGCCAGCCATCAGGCATCAGATCATCAGGGAGCTGCAGGTCCTGCATGAGTGTAACTCTCCGTACATCGTGGGTTTCTACGGGGCGTTTTACAGCGACGGGGAGATTAGCATCTGTATGGAGAACATGGTGCGTTTAGAGGCTTTTTTGTCATCTTTTATGACTACACTAGTTCCTAAAAAATTCAGACAAATCCCTTTGAGCTAAAATATTTCCTTGAAGCCCCCCTGAGATTCTAAGTTTATAATTTCAGAATACAATCACATGTTTGTGACTCTGATGTTGATTAACGATCACATGACATTCAGGTCCATAAAATATTTAAGCTTTTTAGTAAGTGTTTTATTCTAATATACACTACCAGTCAAAAGTTAAGGTTTTTGAAGTTTTTTTTCAAAGAATTCTCTTCTGCTCACCAAGCTTGCATTTATTGGATCCAAAATACAGCAAAAGCAGTAATATTGTGAAATATTTTTACTATTTAAAATAACTGTGTTCTATGTGAATGTGTTAAACTGTAATTTATTTCTGTGATGCGCAGCTGTATTTTCAGCATCATTGCTCCAGTCTTCAGTGTCACATGATCCTTCAGAAATCATTCTAATATGCTGATTTGCTGCTCAAAAAAACATTTATTATTATTATTATGCTGAAAACAGCCGAGTATAATTTTTTCAGGTTTCTTTGATGAATAGAAAGTTCAGAAGAACAGCATTTATCTGAAATAGAAATCTTTTGTAACATTATAAATGTCTTTATCACTTTTGATCAATTTAAAGCATTCATACATACATCAAATAGTATTAATACATCAAAAGTATTCATTTCTATAATTTCTCCCCCACAAAAAAAAATTATACTGACTCCAAGCTTTTGAATTGTAGAGTGTATAATGTAACAAAAGCCATTTATTTCAGATAAATTCTGATTTTTGGATCTTTCTATTCATCAAAGAATCCTGAAAAAAATGTACTCAACTGCTTTAAATATTAATAATAATAATAATAAATGTTTTTGAGCAGCAAATCAGCATATTAGAATGATTTCTGAAGATCATGTGACACTGAAGACTGCAGAAATGATGCTGAAAATACAGCTGCGCATCACAG
>NW_015555706.1:390489-404993 GCF_001515605.1 Sinocyclocheilus anshuiensis
TGCGGAAACGATCGCAGCATGACTGCTGCAGACGCACCGCTCCTGGAGCGCACTGCCGGACCGCAATCGTGTGCAGTGTGAACGCTCTGATCCGTTAACATGGGCACGGACAAAATATGCACCACAGACGGAGTGTGTGAACCTGGCGTTACGTTTGTATGCCCGCCCGGTCTGTTCTGTTCTCGTGCTCCATTTAGGCGCACTGCATTCTGATTGGTTCGGATAGCATACTGCGGGAGGTCGGGGGCGCGGAAAATCGTGCTGTAAAGCGATTTAGAAATCGTGCATGCTCAAATCGCGATTTTATGACGATTTCGATTAATTGCACAGCCCTATTTGTGGCCCACAAAAAAATGTTTTGTTCATCATGATGATCTTCACAAATGAGCATGACTTTTTTGGTAGCAACAACCAGGGCTGCCCTCGACTAAAGATTTTTCTAGTCGACTAGCAGTCTTTTGGCAATTCGACTAATCGCACGTTTTTATTAATAAACCATATAATTCATAATAATGAAGTCGACGACACTGACTTGTCATTTCCACAGTGGACGTGCATGTTTCATACGGATTACATAATCTGAAAATATTTGTTTTCCATTTGACTTGGTTCATTTAACCTATTTCTATTGATATATTTGTCATGTCTGTGAGGCAAGCACAGAGTTTAGGTTCATTTTTTGACGTGTCTGAGACGCAGATGGCAGAAAGCGCGCCCTGTTTGCTTTCATTATTTTACAAAAGCACAGCATTTTGTTATTGTGAGTGCACACAAATAAAAGTAGACCTTTTACAGATTTGAAAGATGTATTACTCTGTATGAGGAAAAAGTATTTTAAGTGAAATGCAAATGATTGCACTGACTGAGTGAGCACGCTACTATTCAGCTTCCACACTCCGCACAAACACTTGAACAGTGCACATTTTTCTAGGTTAATGTTAGAACGAGCTAAGCGACAAATACAATTTTTCTCATTGACTTAGAGGGCAGCCCTAACAACAACTTACTTGAAAACATTTTCCCTGAAAGTTTGAGTTTGCAAGAGCGAGATTATAAACATGAACTAGTGAGTGGATGAGTTTACCTGTTCAGCGTGACGTTTACTGTCTAACAACCTCTGTATCCCATTTAGACAACTTTTTCAAGACAAGTAAAAGCCTTAAAAATCACAGGGAGGAATTACTGAAATATTTTATGTCCTAAAATCAGTCATGAAAATATCTCGAGCTTGTGTGAAGCACAGACCTTCCATCATTTAACCCAAAACAAAACGAATCAAAAGTGCTAAAATGCATGTTTCGGCCTACAAAATTCATCATCCTGTCTCTGTTTATCCTAAATGTTTTCTGTTCATTTATACAAGCTGAAGGATGAGTTGAAATTATTTTCTCTTCTAATTTATGGCATGTCATGATGCTGTCCATAGACATGATAAAAATAAAAAGGTTCACATTTAAAACTCTACACGTCTATGACTACGTCGTCTACATTCATCCGGAGACTTTGAAAACAGTGTTTTCGTTTTTAAAATGCTCTCCATCCACACGCGTTTTCCAAACGTTTCTCATCCGCACTGAAACGTCGGAAAGCGTTAAATTCGCCTAACAGTGCATGTGTAAGACCTCATAAAAGTTGATACAGATGGGACAGACAATGAGTTTTTATGCAGTTCTTCTGGCGGGATCATTTTATTTATGGAAATATCTTATCATTCACTGATGCATCACTACTCACCATTATATTTTTGATCTAAAATGCGATGCAGCTGCCCTCATGTTTTGCCGCAGGTCAGCAATTGTGAGTAAATTTCCGGTCATCTTTGCTGGACTGTAATATGAAGAGTGTACAAAGCAACATCTTTAGCAACAGTGTGAAAATGAGTAGCACATAACAGGCACAATACCAGTCGATTGGTACAATATGCATCACATGACTAAAATGCATTGTTTTCAAAAGTCTCCGTTTTCACAGTCCACACTACAACCTTGACAAAAACGCCGTCTCAGTGTGGACCGAAGGCCAAAACGGAGAGGAAAAAATGCGTTCGAAAACGTATTAGTGTGGACAAAGCCGATAAGTGTTGCATGTGTTTCTTTTCTGTGTTTCTGTAGTTAATTCATCTGGAGATCAAGCCAGCCATCAGGCACCAGATCATCAGGGAGCTGCAGGTCCTGCATGAGTGTAACTCTCCGTACATCGTGGGTTTCTACGGGGCGTTTTACAGCGACGGGGAGATTAGCATCTGTATGGAGAACATGGTGCGTTTAGAGGCTTTTTTGTCATCTTTTATGACTACACTAGTTCCTAAAAAATTCAGACAAATCCCTTTGAGCTAAAATATTTCCTTGAAGCCCCCCTGAGATTCTAAGTTTATAATTTCAGAATACAATCACATGTTTGTGACTCTGATGTTGATTAACGATCACATGACATTCAGGTCCATAAAATATTTAAGCTTTTTAGTAAGTGTTTTATTCTAATATACACTACCAGTCAAAAGTTAAGGTTTTTGAAGTTTTTTTTCAAAGAATTCTCTTCTGCTCACCAAGCTTGCATTTATTGGATCCAAAATACAGCAAAAGCAGTAATATTGTGAAATATTTTTACTATTTAAAATAACTGTTTTCTATGTGAATGTGTTAAACTGTAATTTATTTCTGTGATGCGCAGCTGTATTTTCAGCATCATTGCTCCAGTCTTCAGTGTCACATGATCCTTCAGAAATCATTCTAATATGCTGATTTGCTGCTCAAAAAAACATTTATTATTATTATTATGCTGAAAACAGCCGAGTATAATTTTTTCAGGTTTCTTTGATGAATAGAAAGTTCAGAAGAACAGCATTTATCTGAAACAGAAATCTTTTGTAACATTATAAATGTCTTTATCACTTTTGATCAATTTAAAGCATTCATACATACATCAAATAGTATTAATACATCAAAAGTATTCATTTCTATAATTTCTCCCCCACAAAAAAAAATTATACTGACTCCAAGCTTTTGAATTGTAGAGTGTATAATGTAACAAAAGCCATTTATTTCAGATAAATTCTGATTTTTGGATCTTTCTATTCATCAAAGAATCCTGAAAAAAATGTACTCAACTGCTTTAAATATTAATAATAATAATAATAAATGTTTTTGAGCAGCAAATCAGCATATTAGAATGATTTCTGAAGATCATGTGACACTGAAGACTGCAGAAATGATGCTGAAAATACAGCTGCGCATCACAGAAATACATTACAGTTTAACAGATATTCACATAGAAAACCGTAAAAATTGTGGTTCCTTACTGTGTCCGGTAAGTGTTTTGTGTGTTTCTCCTTGTTGTCAGGATGGAGGCTCTTTGGATCAGGTTCTGAAAGAGGCTCGCAGAATTCCAGAGGAGATCTTGGGAAAAGTCAGCATAGCCGTGAGTGTGTTTACGCGAATAATTCAGTTGTGAAACCGCAACTTCAGAATGTTTTTATCGATGTGTGTTAGGCATGCTGATACTAAATTGTAAATGTAAGTAAAAACATTAGCTGTTGCATGAGTTATATGGTTCCCTACATTGTAAATAAAACGTCATGTAATCACTGTGCAGCTCTAAATGTGGGATCTGCCGTTAAATGAAAGATAAAATACAATAGAGCAATAGAATTAACAGTGAAAGTAACAGAAGCTTGTACAATACTTTTTAACAGGCGTAATTAAATGTGAAAATGACTAAAGGAAACATCTATTTACTCTATTCACTAAAAGAATATGATTTGTATTCTTTTGGTTTCTCCACCCAATATGTTTACAAATTACAAATGCAATGAAAATACAGGTGTCGGTAATCATTGGATAGTTTTTAAGAAAGTAAAGTTTTGGTATTGTAATAAGTGGTATGGGTGCATTACTCTAACGTGTGCTTATTAGCTCAGAAAGCTCATTATGATCTGATGTCTTTGACTGCTTGATCTTTTCTTTTTTTATATATAAGAATAATTCCTCCCAAACCTGACTTACTTTCATCTGTAAAAGACAAAGTTGAAGTTTAGCACAATGTTCATGCTGCTCATTTTCCAAATGTGAAGGTGAATGAAAAAAAAAAATCTCCGCCTAAGCTCTCAAATGTCATTCTTGCTCTTGTCGTATGGAAAACGAGCAGTTTGGTCATTCTATGAAAGTTGAATCCACAGAAAAAAAACACAACTTGTATAGTTTTGGAACAACATTTACACCTTTTTCAGATTTAAAAATTTACTTTTCTTTTCCTTTTTTCTTCAAACAGGTTTTAAGAGGACTTGCTTACCTTCGAGAAAAGCACCAGATTATTCACAGAGGTAAAGAAAATAATGAACCCTTACTTTTCTCCTACATGTGCTCCTAAGTTGAAATATGTAGGAGCACATTAAAAAAACTTTAGGGGCACAGTGAAAATTCATCAAGCAATGTGTTAGAATAACAAAAAGTACAGTGGGTGTTAAATATCTCTGCTTCTAACTGTACTTATTAATTAAGTATTTACAGGCCTACTTTAAACTGTATGAAATGTGTCTATACTGTGTGTGTGTATATATATATATATACACACACACCGTGCTTGCATAAGATTATGCAAGTTGATATTCTGAGACATTTTTTTTCCAAGCACATTTTACCAATTCCAAGCCACATCAATCTAAATAACTACTATTCATTCTGTGTTTAATCATTTATAAATGATATATAATTGTCTATAAAAGATGGAAGTGAAAAACACCTGATATTCTTTTGCAGTTAATGTCTCTTCTTCTCCAGCAGTTTTTTTTTTCTGACCCAATGAGCATTTCGCTCTCCAATGGTCATGCCTTAACTTTGCAATTTCTAGTATTGCATTAGTATTGCATCCTTCTCATGGCCATTTAATAATTTTTCACTTTTCAGTTTGAGTTAAATCTCTTTTTGTCTCATTTTATCTGTAAAAGAAAACCTGCTTAATAATTATGCACACCTGAATATCAGGCGTTTTTCACTTCCAGCCTTCATAGACAATTATGTATCGTTTATAAATGATTGAAGACAGAATGATTATGATTTAGATTGATGTGGTTTGGAATTGGTCAAATGTGCTTGGAAAAGAAATATGACCAGAATACCAACTTGCATAATTATGCACGCACTGTGTGTGTGTGTGTATATATATATTAGTTATTGTCAATAAAAGTCAGATTTTTTTTTTTTCATCCCCAAATGTAAGACCTCTTAAAATTATAATTAAGATGTTTGTTGTACCATTTAAGACCTTTGTAAGGACCCACAGGTCTTTTTTTATTCACTCACATGCTCCTAAATAAAGTTTGTACACATCAATTTTGGTCACAAATGCGACCAAAAGACCTAGACTAAAAGCTGAAGTAAGTTTAGAATGTGCTAAAATAATTCTGTCAGTATCTGTCAAAAATAAGTGCACTAATAATAATATGATGCTGTCTTTTCTTGTTCGCAGATGTGAAACCGTCCAATATTCTGGTCAATTCCCGCGGGGAGATCAAACTGTGTGATTTCGGCGTGAGCGGCCAGCTCATTGACTCCATGGCCAACTCTTTTGTAGGAACACGCTCGTACATGTCGGTATGTTTCCACTGGTGTTTTCAGTGAGGGCTAGAAGAGATGATTCTGTTTAAAGAGTTTTCAAATGCTGTCTGTCTGTGTGTGTGTGTGTGTGTGTGTGTGTCTTTGTCTGTGTCTGTGTCTGTGTGTCTGTGTCTGTGAGTGCGTGTGTGTGTTCAGCCGGAGAGGTTGCAGGGCACTCATTACTCGGTGCAGTCAGACGTGTGGAGTATGGGTCTCTCTCTGGTGGAGCTGGCCATCGGCCGTTATCCCATTCCTCCACCCGATGCTAAGGAGCTGGAGGGCATCTTCGGCAGGGCAGTGATGGATGTTAGGAAGGCAGAGACGCACAGTATGTCTGCTCGACCCAGACCCCCCGGCAGACCCGTCAGCGGTGAGAAAGCGTTTGTTTATGGATGACAGCTAAATTTCAGGGCTGGTCGGAGTCTGAGGACATTTTCTTAAAGGAGTAGTGGGGAATTTCTGTGCTACAGCGTCACCTAAATGGAACTGCAAAAATTAGAATATTGTTTGTGTTTTACACTGCCGGTCAAAAGTGTAACATTTTTATAATATTTATGAAGGTAGTCTCTTCTGCTCTCCAAGGCTGTATTTGTTTGATCAAAAATACAGTAAAAATAGGTGAAATATTATTAGAATTTAAAATAGCTGTTTTCTATGTGAATATCTGTTAAACTGTAATGGCACTTTTGATTAATTTAATGTGTCCTTGATGAATAAAAGTATTCATTGTTTTTTTTGTTTTAAAATCTTACACGAACCCAAACTTTTTAATGGTAGTTAATCAGTTTCCACAAAAATATTGTGCAGCACAGCTGTTTTCAACATTGATAATAATCAGAAATGTTTCTTGAGCAGCAAATCAGCATATTAGAATGATTTCTGAAGATCATGTGACACTGAAGACTGGAGTAATGATGCTGAAAATACAGCTGCGCATCACAGAAATACATTACAGTTTAACAGATATTCACATAGAAAACAGTTATTTTAAATTATAAAAATATTTCACTGTTTTTACTGTATTTTAGATAAAATAAATGCAGCCTTGGAGACTTCATTCAAAAACATTAAAAAATCTTAATTATTCCAAACTTTTTCCTGGAAGTGTAAATTTAAAGCAATGAATATTACTTGTATAAGATCATGTTGAATGCCAGCAGGTGTCAGTATAAGTCACTGTTGTACCGGTTGTTCAGGAAGATGCATGAAGTTACTCTTTATTAACAGTAACTGATGTGACTCTTTCAGGTCACGGGCCCGTCATGGCTATATTTGAGCTGCTGGATTATATAGTCAATGAGGTGAGTCTCTTTTGTTTTTAATCACATGTTTATGTTTTTTTAGAATAAAACCGCCTGCATGAAAACTATTGTCTTGAAACTGACGTCTGTTTTATGTGTCTAAACTAATAGAAGGCACTGAATATGAGATCTGATGCTGTCACTAATGATGTGTAATGTAGACTTTTACATGTGTGTCATCCCTCAGCCGCCTCCTAAACTCCCTCACGGCGTCTTCACTCCTGATTTCCAGGACTTTGTGACCAAATGGTGAGTTCTGTTACTCGGTGGGTGAAATAAAGCACATCTTTGGTGTGTTTTCACATGTAATTGAGATCTTGGACATTGTGTTCACAGGTTTATGGTTATAATGTAGCGCTTTAGTGTCTAAATGATCATTTCAGCATTTTTTCTTTGCATATTCCTTCTAGTCTGATTAAAAACCCTGCAGATCGAGCGGACCTGAAGATGCTGACGGTGAGAGCACATTTCTTTCGTTTGATGATATAAAATCAAAATGAACCCTATACTGTAATTAGGGCTGGACAATAATTCAATATCAATATGTATCGCGATATAATTTTTTTCAATAACGGTGATATGATTTTTAAACACATTTCCGATATTTCAATATACATTACCAGTTTCCCATACATTGATTTATTTGTGCCGTTTGACTTCGTTGAATAAATATATCGTGATATCAATTTTGGCCATATCGTCCAGCCCTAACTGTAATAAATATTCTTGATCAAACGGTGTCCATTATTATTATTATTATTATTATTACAGTAACCAAGATTTGAAATAATAACAACCAACCAAATCATAACCCACTTTTCACAATCCAATCAATTCTGGATAAAATCAAGTCTTGCTGGTCATTATTCACTATGAATTTGCTTGCAGAATCATATATTGTTTTTTTTTTTATTTCTACAGTTTTGTACTGCATTGATGTGTTATTTTAAACACCAGATTCACAATACGATCTCAATTTTGTGTCAGGGTTGTTATAGTTAAAACTAAAACCATACAAAAAAAATTGTTACTTGAAATACTTAAAATTAAGAAAAAAAATCTTAATTCAGATATTTAAATAATCTTAATTATTTTATTTCAGCTAGTTGCTAAAGCAATATTTATTTTCATTTTAAAAAATGTTTAATTAGTTAATAAAAAATACAAAAAAAGAATAAAAACTATATAGATGTATATAAAAAATAAATAAATAAATTACTAAAAATGTAACTGAAATTCAAGTGATTACCAGTAAACAGAAAATATACAAATAAAAACTAATTCAAAATATGAATAAAAGTCCATACTAGTTTCTCACTGTGCTGTTGTTTGAGTCGAGCGCAGTCATGACACACGTGTGTGTGATCTCTCTTTTCCAGAATCACACGTTTGTTAAGCGCTCCGAGGTGGAGGAGGTGGACTTCGCTGGCTGGTTGTGTAAAACGGTGGGGCTCCATCAGCCCAGAACACCCACCCAAACAGCTGAATGACACACACACACTCTCACACACACACACACACACAACACACACACACACACACACACACACACACACCTGACTGTCACATGACCCACGACTCCCCTACAGAATACAAACATTTACAGCCTATCTGATGGAGCACCTGCAAAGCTGCTTGTTTTACACTTTACTTCTGTACACCTGGGTGAGTCTCATGAGACATGTACATGACATGAACATTTCACGCTCAAAACTGAGAAATAAGTCATACATGCACTACCATTCAGACTTACCAGTTTGGGATCAGAACGATTTTTAATGTTTTTTACAGGAGTCTCTTCTGCTCATCAAGGCTGCATTTATTTGATCAAAAATACAGGAAAAAATGTAATCTGAAATATTTTTATGATGTAAAATAACGTTTTTATATTTTAATATACATTAAAATCTAATTTATTTCTTTGATGCGCAGCTGTATTTTCAGCATCATTACTCCAGTCTTCAGTGTCACATGATCTTCAGAAATCATTCTAATATGCTGATTTATTATCAGTTGTGCTGCTTAATATTTTTTTAAGAGCATTTATTTAAAATAGAAATCTTTTCTAACAATATACACTACCGTTCAAAAGTTTGGGGTCAGTAATTTTATTCTTTTTTCTTTTTTTTAAGAAATTATAACTTTTATTGAGCAAGGATGTGTTAAATTGTTAAGAAGTGATAGCAAAGATTTATATTGTTAGAAAAGATTTATATTTTGAATAAATGCTGTTCTTTTTAACTTTTGATTCATCAAAGAATCCTGAAAAAAGTATCGCAGTTTCCAAAAACAATATTTGGAAGCACAACATTGATAATTCTAATAATAAATCAGCATATTAGAATGATTTCTGAAGGATCATGTGACACTTTATACTGGAGTAATGATGCTGATGGAAATTCAGCTTTGCATCACAGAAATAAATTATATTTTAAAGGATATTAAAATAGAAACCATTATTTTATATTGTAATAACTTTTTGCAAGATTACTGTTTTTTTCCTGTATTTCTGATCAAATAAATGCAGTCTTGATGAGCAGAAGAGACTTCTTTAAAAAACAATACTGATCCCAAACTTTTGACTAGTAGCGTATATTTTTCTAAAAGAAAATGAAGCCTGTTTTTAGGATTCTTTGCATCATGTGATTTTTGTCTTACCATAAAAGTGCATTTGCCCCCCAAAAAACAATGAAATATTATTAAATTATGAAGTGCTGTATGGTAGTATTTGTTGTACTGCCTTTTTCATGTCATTACTAGTACTTACAGTAACATTTTGTACTGTAATGCATAAAAATACTACTGTAATGCAGTTCACCAATAAAAAATAATAAAAGATTAAAAAAAAAAATGCCTGAAATTACAAAAAGGAAACTTGAAAATGTCACAGTGCAAAAACAATCTTAAAATCTGGTCTTCAAAACAAGCAGAATCTAATTTTCATTTTTATTTTTATTTTGGTTTGTTGTGACGTGTGACACTTATGTGATCCTTGATCATGTTTAATGGATTTAATATATCAGCAACGTCACTCATAGAATTATTTCTGTATGTTCATTCTTATATGCCACAGACGTCAACTACAGACAGACTCTCAATAAAGTGATTGTAGAGGGGACGACCGGTTTCTCTTTGTGTTTGTTTGTTTATTGTCTTTTGTTTTCAGATGGAAATTTAAAATGTGAGAAGCAGATAAGACTTCATATCAAATCTGTGCTGTTTTAGTTTTACAAACTGGTTTGAAATCACAGAATTCCTCAAAATAAAGACTGACACTTCGAAACGGTCAGTAACTTAAAAATGAATCTTCGTTGATCCATTTATGGGGCTCTGTTCAGTCATATCTATATATACTGTGTATATATATATATATATATATATATATATATATATATAAAATATTTTATATACTCTCTCTCTCTTCATATATATATATACACACACACATATATATATATATACACACATATACACACACACACACACATACCAAAGAAATGTCATTTTTTGTTCCAAGATCACAACTTTTTACAAGATGTTTATTGAAAAAACACGTAACCAATTAAATATATAGAGCAAATAAACTATTTCATAATTATTAATTTTATTTCATATAATTTAATCAATAATAAAATACTAGAAATATGGTATATATATATATATATATATATATATATATATATATAAAATGTTATCATGATTCATTATTTGGTCATTAATAATTGAAAATGATGCTAGGGTGTTTGCTTTGCAGTTACTAAATAGTTTTTCTGGTGTTGAAGACACGTTTCATCATCAAACCAGTTCATGGTAAGAGTTTGCCAAATGTGGTGATTGTGCCATGTTGCACAAATTTGCACTTATATTATGTTGTCATGTGAGGGGTGTGACATCTTGTGTCAGCCAGCAGGAGGCAGTAGAGATATTTGACACATTTAACTAGCAGCCAAATGTCTAAATTAAATGAGGAACATTCAACTAAACAGGTGTTTGTGATGCTGCACCAAATATCTCCAAATAATAACATGCTTATTTATTTTGATGTTGCTTTTAGCTCATATTTTGAACATAATGCTTGCATGTTTTGGGGCTGAATTTGATTCAGACACCTTGAATGGGAGTCAAGCGTCCATAATGATTCAGTGTTTTGACTTGTATTTCCAAAAATTGTCTATAGAATTTTCTAGCTGGTTCATTGTCAAACATGCATGTGGATTTTTGGGGTTATTTGTCCATATTCATGTTTTCAAGTGAACAGATTTGGAGAAATGTAGCATTGCATCAGTGTCTCATCAATGGATGCTCTGCAGTGAGTGGGTGCCGTCAGAATGAGAGTCCAAACAGCTGATAAAAACATCACAATAATCCACAAGTAATCCACAGCACTCCAGTCCATCAGTTAACATCTGGAGAAGACGAAAGCTGAAACACATCCAGCATTAAGACGTTTTTAACTAAAATACCATAGAGTCCATAATCCATAAATTGCTGAGACACTGATGCAATGCTGCATTTCTCCAAATCTGTTCACTTGAAAACATGAATATGGACAAATAACCCCAAAAATGTAATTTTCTTTTTTGGGTGAACCGTTCCTTTAATCACTAGTAGATCTAGTGGTGTCATGTAAACTAAGGTTAGTTTTTTAGATTTAAGAATGTTTAGATGTTTGTACTGGAAAACAAGACAAAAATACTGAGCAGTGCATGACTCATAAAGTCATAATAGCATGCTCTTTACAGTCAGTTGTGAGTTTTCTCAGTATTACTAGTATCTGTGGCCAATCTGTGGGTGAAAGCGTGAAGGTTTTGACCCGGTCTGTGATAGTGACCCGTGTTGTGATGTGGCGCATCTGGTTTTCACACTGATTCTGGGTATTTGCCCCGCAGTAGTCATGTGAGAATAAAAAGACATGGTGACTTTAAACCCTCGCTCACTGCCGCAGTCAGATGGCAAACTCTGCAGTCATTAATATGCAAAAATGCAAATGAGTGGGTAATTAAGAGCAGGATTTCCACAGAGGCTCTTTGATTGCTAATGAATTCTAATCTGCAAGAACGGGGGGATGGGCTGATGAAAACAGAATGAGGAGAGACACATGCACACGCTATTCAAACCTCGCTGATAAATTCTGTTTTGTCCTCTTGAGTAAGAAATATACAGACCAAACAAAATCATTTAAACTAAACTTGCCTTTCTGAAGAATATACTGCATGCAAGACAGCAAAAAATTGCGTGACATTTAGAAACATCACAGTTCAGTGTGCAAATATATATATATAACAAAGACGACCAATCACGATTCAGTATGCAAATGTCACTGCTGTAAGATTTCTTTCACTGTGCAACATTGGTTTCAAACTTTAATCTAAAATCAAAACAAAGTCTGAATGGAGTTCATATCTGATTTTATATCTCACAAATTTGGCTTTGTTTCTCGCAATTCTGAGATTGCGAGATAAAAAGTCGCAGTTAACTTTTTAATTTTTTATTTTGTGGCAGAAGCAAAAAAAAAAACCCTGAATTACGGATTCAGAGAAAAATGTCGCAATTTCTTTTTTTTTATTTTATAGTGGAAACAAAAAACTGAACGGCAAGATGTAAGCTCAGAATACAGAGAAAACAAATCAGAATTGCGATATATAAAGTCGCACTTTTCAATTTTTTATTTCATGGTGGAAACAAAAAATAGATATAAACTCGCAATTGTGTGAATAGTGAGATAACAAGTAGGATTTTTTTGTATGTAAACTCAGAATTCAGACATAATTATGACATAAGTTGCAATTACCTTTTGCATTTTTTTATTCTGTGTCGGAAACAGCTTTCCTATGAATCAGGTTCAGACCTTCAGCATTATTTATTTAGTTGCTTAGATGCATTACTTAATAAATAATGATAAATTATGTTCCCATGAGGCCTTATTTGTGTTTGTGGTTTGTGCTGTCGTCTGACCTGAGTGGGTTTAGGTGTCTTGGCAAAGCCTGAAACTGCAGCATATGTGTTGCAAAACCCAAACGATGTCATATTACCATTTTGGCAAGCCGTGACTTCACATATGCAGAGAGAGACAGAGATGTTGTTTAGAGCTCCCCTGACGACCGTGTCTCATCTGTCTCTCTCTCTGTCTGTCTCATGCATTCTTTCACTTGCATTGTGGACTAATGTAAGCAATGCACAGTATTGGATGCAGAACGGTTTGAGGTGTTTAAAATCATTTTTAAAACTGATTTTCAGTCTTCACACTGAATCAATGGCAGGTAAACGTTTCCAGTTTTTAAATCTGTAAGAAAACATCTATAACAGTCAACATTACATTATAATGTAGTCACAATGCATAGGGTGTTTTGGGTGGTTGCTAAGTGTTCTGAGTGTATTTTTTAACATGTTGTTTTCTATGGTCTTAATAGTGGTTATTTACTGGCCCGTGTCAGACCCTTCATGGTTTCATTAATGTTTTCGCCTACGGTTTTGGGGTTGATGCCAGTAACAGTGGCAAAACTCACTCCTGACCGTAAAGAGGCTGTTATGATCGATTTGAGTCATGAGCATCACTGATGACAGAATATGGGAGGATTACTGTAGTGCCTATTAATTAAAAAACTAGATTTATACATTTCATGAAGTAAGTATGAGTGGTTCTTATAGGCAATGTTTGATAGTCAAGATGCTACAGGCAAAGACCATGATTTTAATGCGCCGGTCGGTTTTGAGATTTTGGCTTTTCATAATGTGTTCTTTCAGACTAGTGGAAAGAAAACATCCAAAATTAATTTTTAATAGTTTATTTTATTGCATTTTATCTATTTGTGTCTGTATTTTCATTCCAATACACATCTTTAAAGAGTTTTTTCTCCACTTCAGCAGCACTTACACACAACAAATTTTATAGTTTTATTCATATTTGTATTCTGAAGGTTTTTACTTAGGGCTTTGTTTTTATATCGGTCTCACTGATTTTAAACATTTTATTCCTAAACAATTCTCTTTTTTCTATTTATTGACAGTATTTTCTGATTTATGATACAAAGAGTAATCCAAAATCCCCTCTGTAAAAACTTTTAACTCTAATATGCTTATTAAGTCTAATGCTTGGAGACTTCCACATCCACCTAGATAAACCTCAGGCTGCAGACTTCCACACTCTGCTTGCCTCTTGATCTCTACTGAGTGTCAACTACTGCTACTCACAAATCAGGCAACCAACTGGAGCTATGGTTTAATCTTCGCTTCTTCCCCCTGAACAGTTATCATCTCTTGATGCTAATAGTGCTACTGATACTTTCTGCTCCACTCTTACGTTTTGTTTAGACAGTGTCTGCCCCTTGTCTTCCAGGCCAGCTCGTACCACCTCTTCTGCCCCTTGGCTGTCTGATGTTCTCCGTGAGCATCGTTCTAAGCTCAGAGCTGCAGAAAGAGTATGGCGCAAATCACAAAATCCTACTGACCTTAATGTGTATCAGTCACTCCTCTCTTCCTTCTCTGCTAATGCCTCCACTGCTAAAATGACATACTACCATAACAAAATTAACAATTCGTCTACCTCTCGCATGCTCTTTAAAACATTTTCCTCCCTCCTTTGTCCTCCTCCTCCCCCTCCTTCATCAACTCT
>NW_015555706.1:405062-405626 GCF_001515605.1 Sinocyclocheilus anshuiensis
CCAAGTGAACCGTACCGTTACCAAAACGTGACGTGTAAACTGATTTTTCAGAGTGCATATTTAATTAGATAATGCTTTATTTGCATATTTAAACATAACGTTTCAGAAAACTTGTAATACGAAAACACTAAACATAAAAAGCTCACGCATTTTCAACAGACTTTCAGGTCATTCCAAACAACAGATGCAACAGAAACCTTTTTTTTAACAACCAAAAAGTGGCTGTTTCGTTGTCTGTTGCGGAAGTACAGACGTTCTTCTCGTTGATAGCAGAGGAGCGGATCCAGCGAGAGCTTGATGGGGTGATGCGGAATGAAAAAGTTTTCCAGCTCTAAAGCGATACTAAACTGCAGTGGAAACGCAAGCCGAGCCGTGCAATGCCGTACTGAACCGTGCCGAGCCAAGAGCCAAGTCGCAGTGGAAAAGCGCCATTAGATAACTACAGACCGGTTTCCCTTCTTCCTTTCATTGCAAATTGCAAAAAATGAGCTGTGTTCAACCAAGTCTCTGCCTTTCTCACACAGAAGAACCTCCTGGACAGCAACCAGTCTGGTTTCAGAAGTG
>NW_015555706.1:407903-431705 GCF_001515605.1 Sinocyclocheilus anshuiensis
TAGGTTCTGTCATTCAGAAACATGGCTTTTCATATCACTGCTATGCTGATGACACTCAACTCTACCTCTCATTCCATCCTGATGATCCGACGATAGCTGCTCGCATCTCAGCTTGTCTAACAGACATTTCTTGCTGGATGAAGGACCATCACCTTCAACTCAACCTTGCCAAAACAGAACTGCTTGTGGTTCCATTAAACCCATCATTTCATCACAATTTCACCATCCAGATAGGCACATCAACCATAACATGTTCCTTCAAAAACAGCCAGAAACCTTGGAGTTATGATTGATGATCAGCTGACTTTCTCAGACCACATTGCTAAAATTGCCCGGTCCTGCAGATTTGCTTTATACAACATTAGGAAGATCAGGCCCTTTCTTTCAGAACATTCTTCACAACTACTTGTTCAAGCTCTTGTTCTATCCAGGCTGGACTATTGCAATGCTCTCTTGGCAGGTCTTCCAGCCACTTCTATCAAACCTTTACAATTAATCCAGAAGCGGCAGCAAGATTAATTTCTAATGAGCCGAAAAGAATGCACGTCACACCTCTGTTTATCAATTTGCACTGGCTACCAATAGCTGCTTGCATAAAATTCAAAGCATTGATGTTTGCCTACAAAACCACCACTGGCTCTGCACCCATTTACCTAAATTCATTACTTCATACTTATGTGCCTCTAGAAGCTTGCGTTCTGCAAGTGAACGACGCTTTATTGTGCCATCCCAAAGGCGCATATTTCATTAGATAATGCTTTATTTGCATATTTAAACATAACGTTTCAGAAAACATGTAATACGAAAACACTAAACATAAAAAGCTCACGCATTTTCAACAGACTTTCAGGTCATTCCAAACAACAGATGCAACAGACGCGTGACAAATGAAAGCAATATGTGTTCTAAAATTGGCTCAAAATATCAAACATGTTTAATATCTGATGACTGGATAGAATCAGAATCTGTGGAATCTGTCAACTCAAATCTGTAGACTGTCTGTGCAATTAGTGTTGATGCATCCAGACTGCAAATCAGGGCAAAGGTCACGTAGTGTATTTAGTTTTTCTTCTTGTGCTCTTTTGCATGAACCTCTGTGCTTCAGTCAGTAGTGAAAGCTGCTGTAAGCACTTTAATGGAGCTGATAACACACTGCTTTGACACACACACACTTCCTCTCCTCATCAGCGCCGCCGCGACCGCAGCATTGCACAGTAGCAGCGTGTCGAGCTGCAGGAGTGTGTTCTCAGGAAGTGTGTGTCGTGTACTGTAACCTGAGCGTGGGTGTTCAGATACAACGGGTCTCCCCAAAAACAACATCAAGGGAACCCCGGCTTACGGGACGGCTAACAAAAGCTCAAAACCCAGCCTGAGGATGCTGACATCTGCTCGGAGAGACACAGATCGATCTCTGCTTCTCTCTGTATGTGTAGACCTGACAGATGAGTGTTTGAGATGCTGCACCACGCGTGAATGGTTCCTCAAATCATGTGTGTTGTTTGAGGAGAGGAGTTCTGCTGCTTTACTAAGCATAAAAAAGGTGAAAAAAATCCTACAAGACCTGAGTCAGATCTAGAGACCAGAAGATCACAGAGATGCAATGGTGCAGGACCTGTAAAAAAAAACAAAAAAAAAACTTGCAAACACCAGCTGACAGGAAACGTTCTGGCAAGGTTCTCTCAAAGTTATGAACAAACATTAATAGAGCGTTTGTTCAAAGTCATGTCGTTTTTAACATTATTTGAACATTGTGCAACATTGGGAACCTTTTTTCTAAAACATTTTTTAAAAAATGTTACTACGTTAGAAAACATTCAAAAGTAAAGGAAGCGTTCTCAGAATGTTCTCGCAATGTTTTCTCAAAGTTGTAATATTGTTAATAGAATGTTCATTCAAAGTTATCTGGTCTTTAATGTTCTCAAAACGTTAGCACAAAATCATTATTTATGCATTGTGCATGGAACCTTTTTTCTAAAAATGCTTTAGTTTGATGTTAATCTAACATTTTTTTAAATGTTACTAATTTTAGAAAACATTCAAATGTAACTCAGCAGACGGGGAACGTTCTCAGAATGTTCTCTTAAAGTTACGAACAAACGTTCTTCCAGTAACATTAAAAGAACGTTCATTCAAAGTTATCTGTTAATAATGTTCTGAAAACGTTAGCACAACGTTAACATTATTTATACATTGTTCATGGAACTTTTTGTCTGAAACGTCAGTTGGAAGTTTATGTAACGTTTTCTAAATGTTACTCTTTGTTTCGGAATGTTCCGAAGACATTCAAATGTAATGTTCCCATAATCTTTGCAAACAGATACAATGGAATGTTCCCATAATGTCCGTACAACCAAATAAAAACGTTTTGAAAACATTTTTAAAAAAATGGGAATATTAGCAAAACGTTGTTAGAAATGTTTTTGTTAGCTGAGAATATTCCTATAATGTTTGCAAAATTATCAAATGAAATGTTCCACTGATGTTCGTACTGTATAATCAAGAAAAGCATTTTTAAGCATTTCTTAGAACGTATTTTTGTTAGCTGGACACCAGTGTGTTTTGCTCACTTTCGTCAGGAAATGCAAAAACCTGTTTGCTTTTTCATTTGTACCTTAAAAAAAATCCCTCCCAACCTGCGGGACGAGGATGCATGCGATGTCTTGAGAAATATCTGCAAGTGTCAAAGGAAGTAGTACATGTGTGTGAACTAGAGCAAGAAAAAGCCCCTTTGAAGTTGTTTGCACGGTGGTCTCGCTGCATGTGTGTGTTATATATGTGTGTGTGCTGTCCCTGTCGATGCTGGTTAGTTTTTCTTGAGAAACATAAACCACGAGCCCAGAGACACGACTGCCAGTGTATCATCAAAGACGAGATTCGCTAGAAGCAGGTGCAGAATCATCCCACAACATTAACACTGTCGGCTCTGATAACAAACACACCTCACCACACCTGACGAATCATAATCCACTCTGTTTACGTCACACTTGCACTCAGGAATATGCCGACTTATAGAAGTAAAATATGGTTTCATAAAGACTGCACTGCAAACAAGTGGATGCATTGATAACGTGAGTGAAGCTGCCAGCGCTGGGCTCTCTCAGATGTGTGTAGGCAGTCGAGGGTTTGATCTGGGTCACATGAACGCTGCTTTCCTGTTCGCAGTAAGTCTGGTTGAGGGTTTCAGGGTGGAAAGCCCACTACTGTGATATGACTTTGCACTCTCAGGTGCACAAATACCTGTCTGTCAGACTTCCTTTCAGCAATATGATGTCTATACAAAATTAATCACATTTGGGTTTAAAAGACAATTAATATTCTGTAATATTAGCAATTTGACTGTCAGATCAGAACAAAACAAAACTGAATTGAGCTGAATGTTTCATAATTGATGAACTTTGCAACACTGACACTGTTGTTGAACTGAACTGAATCAACAATGAATCTGAATTGAGCTGAATTATGACACTATTGGTTTCTGTAGAGTCAAATTTGTTTCGTACTTGATGAACTGAATTGAGCTGAATAATGACATTGTTATCTTCCGTAGAGCTTCTTTACAGCTGAAATTTAATTTCATGAATGATACATTTTTGGATTTTCCTGTTTATTTCTGTGAAGCAGCTTTGAAACAATCTGTATTGTATGAAATTATAATTATATGTGACTTGACTTGACATTTGCATATTATAAGACCAACATATCCATGCATTTTTCTGTGCTAAAGTCATGAGGTAAAAGAAAAGAAATCCTGCTTCTCACTTAATTATTTTCTTATGAAAATGCTTTTTTTTTTCCAGAGATGCTGCTTTGGTAGTCGTTTGCAAAATATATTTTGCAATATGCAAAACATATCTGAATGCTTTTTACTTATATAGACCTGAGCTCTTTAAGGAACAGTTCACCCAAAAATGAAAATTTGCTGAAAATGTGTTCACCCTCAGGCCGTCCAAGATGTAGTTGAGTTTGTTTCTTCATCAGGTTTGGAGAAATGTAGCATTGCATCAGTGTCTCAGCAATGGATGCTCTGTAATGAATGGGTGCCGTCAGAATGAGAGTCCAGACAGCTGATAAAAACATCACAATAATCCACAAGTAATCCACAGCACTCCAGTCCATCAGTTAACATCTGGAGAAGACAAAAGCTGAAACACATCCAGCATTAAGACGTTTTTAACTAAAATACGAGTCCATAATCCATAATAACACTTCCTCCAGTGAAAAAGTGCATCTCCTGTTGTCTCTCACATCAAAATCCAGCCACATATTTGTTTAGAGCTGTTTAAACGCTGCTTGATCTGTGCAGATTTCTCTCCTGATTCACACCATAAGCAATATTATGGATTACGGACTCATATTTTAGCCGGAAGCAACGGTTTGAAGTTAAAAATGTCTTGCTGGATTAGTTTCAGCTTTTGTCTTCTCCAGATGTTAACTGATGGACTGGAGTGCTGTGGATTACTTGTGGATTATTGTGATGTTTTTATCAGCTCTCATTCTGACGGCACCCATTCACTGCAGAGCATCCATTGCTGAGACACTGATGCAATGCTACATTTCTCCAAATCTGATGAAGAAACATACTCATCCTAATCTTGGATGTCCTGAGGGTGAGCACATTTTCAGCAAATGTTCATTGTTGGGTGAACTGTTTCATTTCACTTGTTTAATGCATGTTGCACACAGAGAAAAACGTGATTTGAGAAATGCAGCATTATTAAGGACCTTCTGAATGGCATTCTTCTGACAGGTGTGTTTATTATCATCTCAAGGATTGTGGAATTCCATTTTAATTGGTCTTTTTTTTGTTGTTGCAATCTTCAGTCCATTCATGTCCTGCACAGCTGCCACGGTCTGTCTCCAGATATCATAAGACTCATCATGTGTGTCTTGTGTGTTTTGACCCTTATCTGTTGTAATGTTCAGCGTATCTCCTCTCTTGTATGTGTCGGTTGTGCGAGGTGCTGGTTGCCATGGTTTCGATGGTATTGGCGGATGCTTTCAGTTAGTTAATCCTGCTCGATGCTCTCCAAACCCTGAGATGAATGCACTTGATGCCAGACACAGCTGGCCCTGCATTCAGTCCTGCATATTCACGGGCCCATCGACTCAATGCAGCAGCTATAGTCAAGCGCGGACGGGGTCTGAGCCGCGGCGCCTGCTCATCTCGGCTGAGTAAAGTGAGTATAAACATCAGCACTCATCACAGACCTGGAGATGAAGTTGTGCGAGCAGGGATGTTATTTGTGAAGCGTGCTTGCTTTGGCCAGCACATCATTTAGCTTTGCTATCAGATGCGAAATATGAAACATACAGGTGCATCTCAATAAATTAGAATGTCGTGGAAAAGTTAATTAGAAAAAAGAAATCTTACTATTATAAACTATTAAACTTCAGTGGATAATAAAAAGTGAAAAACTGCATAGCAACTCTCTGGAAATGTTGCATGGGCAAACAGCACTGGCATTTCTTTATAAAATATATATATAAAAAAGTAGTTTAAAATAATGCAATAATATGTTTAGCATGGTATAATTCTATAAATAGAATTTTAATTAAAAATAATTTATGGTATAGTTATAGACTTATACCATGTTTAGCATGGTATAATTCTATAAATAAAAATTATTAAATGAACAAAAATATTTTATTAATAAAATAATAATTAAATAAATTCTAATTTTGAGTGAAAATAGTGAATTTATATTAGCATTTATGAATTGGCATATACTGTATATGCATGTCGCAATGAACAAATTATCTGTATTCATTTTAGATTTACTTTTTGTCATCATTCGTCTGTTTTCATTTGGTTTAAAATTATACATTAATATGGTAGGCTATAATTGTATAAATAAAAAGAATTAAATTATATGCATAAAATAATTAATAAAAGTAATATTTTATCAAACTAAATAATAAAAAATAAATAATAATTTTGATTGGAAAAAGTTAATTTATATTACATTAAATTTTTTGTCTTTTTGCCTGCTTTAATTTGGTTTGAATTAAAAGGCTTAATTTAGTTTAAAATAATACATTAATAATGTTTAGTTGGGTATAAATAAAAATAATAAATAAATTACAAATAATATAATTATTATTTACTAAAAATAAAAATAACAAATTTGAGTGAAATATTTGTTAGCATGGTATAATTATATGAATAAAAATGTAATTACAAATATTAAATGAAATAAATAAAAATTCTATTCTGTATATTCTGAATTATTTTATTTATTTTGATTTACATTGAGTTACCGGATGACTGAAACAAAGTATTATAGATTGTCTGGTCACTGGAGAAGACAGCATGATGAAATAATTAGTAAACCCCCATGCACGCGGGGTTAAATTCTCACACACAGCTCTATTCATTGTGGAGTTAAACTGATTGCATGCCTCTTTGAGCGTCTGTGTTTGTGTTTCCAGTGGATTAGTGTTTCACTGACATGATGCTGCTGTCTCGTCTGCTCCTTCCAGAAATACAGCACTAAACCTCTAGAATCAGACCAGACCTGCTTCACTTACGCTTTACGTACTAAAGCTTAAAAGCCAGAGAGAGATATTTATGACTTGAATGTTTAAAACTAGGTTTGATGTTGCTGGATCAGGTAATTTCATGCCACAATATAATCTTCACCGATTTGTAACATTATCTGGCATTTAGCTGCATCTGTGATGTAACGTATTTATGAGCGAATCCGGATATCCAACGAGAACAAAATGTAGAGAGGAACTTGATTTGAACCATTTGATTGTGAAATGTGTCCATAAATAGTTATTTGGCTGTCAGTTTTGGCCCAGATTGACGTCAGCTGAAAAGAAGTTATTATTCCTTTTCAGGAATATTCCCTGTAAGTTCTGAGAACATTTTGCTTACATTCCCAGTAAGCTATGAAATCCTTATTTCTTTATAATACAAACGTTGAGGAAAATGTTATCATTTTGCAAACATTAAATGTTTTTTAAATGTAACTACTTGCTTTAGAATGTTCTGTGAACATTTAAAAAACGTTAGATGAACGATGAACTAAAACGTTTCAGAAAAACCATGAATGACATATAAATAACGTTTTGAGATTATTATTAAGACTATAACGTTGATCAAACGTTCATGAAAGAACGTTTGAGAGAGAACCTCGCTGAGAACGTTCTAATAGCTTATTTCTGTTATCGTGATTTCTTGACAACAATAAAATACATGAAAACAGATATTAGATTTTGATGAACGATTATGAAGAAAAACAGTTTTTTTTTGCGCACTGATGATTCGTTCACAGTCAGACCATGAATCAAGAACGTAAAAAGGGTGAATTTTGATTTTGTGTGTTGACTTTAATGTCAGTGTTTACCTGGACTCATTTTCACTGTCAACACCTGAGGACAGATATATCACACGTATGAATCATCAGGCTGCTGTTTGTTCATATTAATCTCTCCCCTGGTGTGGGTTCTGCACCGCTGTGACCTCAAAAAACACCAGTTAAAGGGCCGAGGTGCAGCTTCTGCTTTCCCACCACAACACTAAATGTCGGCGCCTCCTCCTCTTTACTGCTCCCTGAAAGTCCTGTTCACACCTCCAGCCAGAAGCCATTTGCTTCGCTTCAGTTCTGATTATGGCTCATTTTAGATTATCCAAGGTGTCAGCTCTCCAAATCTAAGATAGATTTAGGAAGTGCTAACACTGCCTTTACACCAGCGTGCTGTTTTCACAAACTCAAGGTGAAAAAAGAAGCCGGTTTATTGCTTTTGTAAGCATATCAATATATCATATGTCTCAAATAAGAGCCATTTTTACTATATGAGGGGATTGGGGGATAAATAGGTATATAAATGAGTATAAACTCAATTCATGTATTTAATTTCAGTTTACTGTATCATTTATCTAAACAACAATTTCCAGCCTCAATAAGGTACTGTGGGGGCACATATATTTTGGCAGGAATATATTTGTAAACAAATATTTTTTACTAAAATATGTTTACGTAAATATACTTTCCAATATGTTTTCTTGGCCATTTTTTTTAAATATATTTAAAACTATATAAATATGCTGTAAGATTGGAAATATATTTTCTCACCTCTGAAAACACATGCGGTATGTGAAGTAATATATTTTCAATTTCAAAAATATATTTAATTGAGCTTCATAGTTTACAACGCATATTTAGCATGTATTTAAAATATATTTTTGACCAGATTTGTATTTTTTTGTAGTGTGGGGGTACAAGTGTTGATTATATTTTCACATATCATGGTTTTAAATGGTTAGCATATTTATTTACACTTATATATTCCAAAGAATATCATGGTACTATGATACCTTAACAGCTTGGTAACACCATAGTACTTCAGTGCTATGGTGCTATTCAGTACAGTCAGTGTGCTATAACCTATTTTATTTTACATGTGCCTAACTGTAATCGTTCTATAACATTTAGATTTGATTCGAACAAATTTTGAAACAAGATCACGATTCTACCGCTGAATTAGCGGTAAACGTTTTGCGTAAAACAAAAAAAAATACACAGTATTCCATGGCTTCCTGTTGCCATTCTTTTAAAACCTGGGTAGGGTGTGCAGGGAAGAGAGGTTTGGCTTTAGTGTTACAAGTGTTTTCATTGGCCGTTGAATGTGTCAATCAAACGTTCCTGTAACGCTATTGGTCAGTTCGGTGGGTCTATCGCTCCATTTCGCACTGTTTCTCAGTCCATCTGTCTTTAACGGTGCGTCGTCTCATTCCGCGCGTTAGTCTAGTACGGCACAATTTACAGCAAAATCCTGCTCATATTACGATAAAGTGAGATATACTGTTGTCCGCGTTATTTCGCAGTTTATTTGGTTTTAGTGTATGGTAAATATCAAAGTAATCGCGTAATAAACGCAGTCCTAGTTTTCTGGGCGTTTGAAATCGGACACCGCTATAACGTCTCCCCTCCGCGCGGAGGGATACACTGTTGGGGCTGACAATGTGGACGGTGCTAAAATGTCTCCTCGGAAGATGAGATGTTACATTTGTAGCGCTCAAAAGAATTAGAATAGAACTTTAGGCAGAGCTACATTTGAGCGCAGTTACATTGTAACAACTCTCGACGCGGACTGTTCGCGTTTCCCGGGAAATAGGAGGCGTTTTGCACCGTGATTAAGCGGGACCTGAGACGCGAAGGGGGGAAATTTTGTCCCCCAACTTTTCTGTTTTTCCTCTCGGGCTGAAGCGCGTTTCTCTCCCGCTGGATGCCGCGCGCTTGACGCGAGGAACGGTGAGTATTTACAGCATTTATCGGGTTTTACACGCGTACACGTGCATGTTTTTGACTTTTACGCGTCTGGTGTGATTAATGAACTTTTGTTGCACGGCAAATGTGTGTGAAGCGTTTTGTCTCTGAGCTTCGGTGTGTGTGTGTGTGTGTGTGTGTGTGTGTGTGTGTGTGCGCGTATGTGTGAGTGTGTGTGTGTGTGTGTGTGTGTGTGTGTGTGTGTGAGCGGGGTTCGAGTCCAGAGGAAACGGCTTCTTTGTTCAATACTGGCAACAATGTCAAGTTTAAAACCCCCTGTATAGCTCATTTTACCGCAGTAACTGTGTGTTTACAACTTTGTAGGACATCTACGGCCTCTTTCGCGTGCATATTTGCTGCAATTCGTGAATTTAAAGTTTTTGATGGTTATAACAGATGAAAGTCTGCACTTGGGTTAAAAAAAAGTCATCTGCGAAGTTCGTTTGATGTGTTGTGCATTTGTTGTGTTGTGAGTTTCCTCCTGTTTGCAGTTCTTCTAATGTCCTGCTCTGTTTATTTGACTTTTCTTGGGAAATAACTGTTTCTTTTTCCACTTTTGGGAATGGCTTTCCCATCTTTTCCTGTCTGGGAAACTAGTGGAGGCGTTTACATGCTCTTATTATCTCTATTCTCCCATATGGAGTGTTTCTCGTCGTTGTTGTGTAGTTTTCAAACTTTGTGTCGAGGACCGTGTGTTTCTTTGTGTTGGAGAGGTTGGGGGTGGGGGGGGGGTCTAGGGGGAACGTGGCCTGAAGTCTTCATGTGTTTCGGCCTGTTGCTGATCATGCTTGTGTTGAGTCCTATGGGTTATTTTCACCTTTCGGATGTTAGATCTATAATGCTGCAGTTGTACGTGTTGTAGAAGCTTGAAGCCTAGAAGTACTGTGGTAATACCATGGTGCAGTGATGCATCAGATGGAGCTTTCATATATATATAGTGGTGCTGAATGTTCATGTGGTGTTTACATTGTATTATTTAAATAATGTAATGGTATTTCCATGCTACAAGTAAACAAACCAATGGAAATGTCATGACATATGTCCAAAACGACTCCAAATGATGGTCATACACTGGTGCCATGTAACACAAATGTCAAAAACAACTATTCATGTGAAAATACATGCATGCCCATGAACACTATTCTAATCTTACAAAAGATTTCTATTTCAAACAAATGCTGTTCTTTTGAACTTTCTATTCATCTGTGAATCCTGAAAAATAAAAGTATCACGTTTCCACAAAAAATATTGGGCAGCACAACTGTTTTCAATATTGATAATAATCAGAAATGTCAAAAATCAGCATATTAGAATGATTTCTGAAGATCATGTGACACTGAAGACTGGAGTAATGATGCTGAAAATTCAGCTTTGATCACAGAAATAAATTACAGCTTAACACATATTCACATAGAGAACAGTTAATAATATTTCACACTATTACTGATTTTAAGTATTTTTGATATTTAAATGCAGCCTTGGTGAGACTTCCTTCAAAAACAGCACAGTATAATCATACTACATGCTCAAAACCATACCATGCTACATGTCTCAAGTACTTTTTGATATTCTTTTGTCAGTGTAAACTGTGCATCCCAGATGCCAAAGAAAAGCAATTTTTGTGCTGGCTCCATTGCAGTATTTGTGATCTTTATTGTTTCACAGTCATCTACCTGTTGATCATCAATGGGAGGTGCTGATTATGATTCCAGGGAAGGTGTTATTGGCGCAGTGCTGATGACGAAAGTATTTTTGGATAAGGCTTCTCACTTTTCTTTTGTCTGTGTGATGCAGTGGTGATGTTTAATGAGTTGCTTCATGAACTAAGGAAAAGTGTAAAATCACAGCACTTTGTTTTAACTGGTGAACGGTTTGGTTCTGCGTTAGTGACGTGACATTTGTCTTCTCAACGCATGTTATTCAAGTGCAAATGCATGTATTGCATGGAAATTAAAACTAAAAGAGTTACATATAAAAGTTTGCAAAACTAGTATGTGTAGAAATAAACTTGATATTTCATGCTATGGAAATGTTACACATGCATTGTTTAATTCTAGGAATCATAGTTGTTTGTGCAACTAACTAGTTCCCGTACTCTAGGTGTGGGTAAGTGGGTGGTTATTTCTCGAGCGCCTGGAATGGACACTCGCTGGTGTTCTCCTTTGGTGGTTAACCGAGTTCAGATGTGGTGCATTCTGGGAAAACACTCTATTAAAGCAGGTCTGTAATGTAGAGCAGTTCTTCAGATGGAAGCAGCAGCCCGATTATTTTGGATTGTACGCGTTCATGTCAGATTTCATTTCTAGACCCAGAGGTTCATAGATGATCTGAAAGTACGTTTGTCCGTTATGCATCTCCTTCCCTGCAGGATCATAAACCTGTTGAGCTGAGAGAGAAAGAGAGAGACGTCGAGCGAGAGAAGCATATCAAGAACACACAGGACCAGGATGGCGACGGTGGGGAACGACATGGAGCTGAACGACCTGTTGGATTTCAGTGTTGTAAGTCGAAGAGACTGTTCCTCTGTTTTTAATAAAAGACATTCATGGATAGTTGTAGTGCTGGGCGGTATGACCAAAAATTTATATCACGGTATTTTTCAAAAGTATACCGGTTTCACGGTACATGATGGTATTTTTTTTTCATGCATGACCGGGTGTTAACCATATTTTCTACTGATTGAGAGAGGAAATACTGCAGTATATTGACTTAGAATGCACTATTTTACTGTCATGATGAGTGAATATTGTAAAAAAATACCACACTAAATAGTGACTAAACACGACCCCTTTTAATACATGTTATGTGTGAATATACACCTGTGTTACTTAGATACTATTATAATTTTTATTAATATTTTGAAAAGTTATATATTTTATATTTTCAATTTTAGTTAAAGTTTTAGTAATTTTGATGTGTGGTTTTGCCATTTTTAGTAGTTTCTGATTTTTATATATGTCTATATGGTATTTATTCTTTTTCAGTTTTAGCTTATTTTAGTACATCATGTTAAACTAAATTAAAATGAGAAATGTTGCCTTGCATTTTTTTTTTTATATTTTATTTTATTCAGTTAACATTTATTTTGTTTCAAGTAATTATTCTTTTTTTTTTTTTTTTTTTAGGTTTTAACCGTAATAACCCTGATATGCACTTTTCTTTAATTTGTTAACTTTTATTAATTTAATTACTTAATAGATTATTTAGTAAATAAGCTATTTAATTAAACAACGAAGTTGAATTTACACTTAATTTTAACCTGGAAAAAATAATATATAACAAACAAGTGAGAAAAAAATATATATATGTATGTGTGTGGAAAAAATAAAATAAAATAAAAAAATGTATTTTTCAACTATTATTGATGCAAAAGATCTGTAATATGCATATAATGTATTTTATTATTTTTAATATTATTATTTTGAAGCTATGTTGAGTATTTTCTCAGCTGATATCATTTTTTTTCTCTCTTCGGTAGATGTTTCCTCATCCGATGTCGAACGGGAAGAACCGAGGCCCTACTTTACCCAACAGTCAGTTTGGTAGGCACTTTTACATTTGCTCATTTTAACGACAAACATGACTTTTGTTACAACTACTCTGATTATAGAAACGACTGATTCAGGATACAGAGAATCTGATATAATCTGCAGATGGCTTTCACGCTTTTGGGAAATGGATTTTAACATGGTAAATCTAAAAGAGCTTTCTTTCGCTGCACACGTGTCGATGTCGTTAGGGTCCGAGTGTTTGCGAAACCTGTTTGATCCTCGTCGTTCGGATCCGTCTTGCTCTCGCTGTTTCATGTTCTCAGCTGTCGCCCCTCCATCACGGGGGAGGAGAGGATGATGGGAAATGATAGTCGTCCTCTCACCCCTGCGAACAATGTCAACAAACTTAAAACAACATGCAAAACAACCCCCTGCCTTCATTAGAGACATTCAGAAATCGCGTTCTTTTTGATGGAAATCCGAGGTTTTTGGGTGAATCTAACCAAACTGAATATCCTGCAACAATGTCAACAAACTTAAAACAACATGCAAAACAACCCCCTGCCTTTATTAGAGACATTCAGAAATCGCGTTCTTTTTGATGGAAATCCGAGGTTTTTGGGTGAATCTAACCAAACTGAATATGTTCGGGTGACTTTTCATCATTCACAGTTAAACTAAAACAAACTTTTTATTCAGAAGGAACGCTGTTGTATTTTGCAGTGTCACAAATAACTTAAGTAGATGGTATATTTTAGTATTTATTTATTTATATATAATTTTGTATTCATCTGAAACAGATGATGTATTTTCCTGCTAGTGGTAAATTGTATAATGCAGAATTGGGCAAAATTTCAATTAATAAATTAAAAATAGGGCTTAATCAATTTGCGATTATGGCCTAGTGTCTGTAAATATTAAACTGCAAAAGGACTTTTAATGTGAAGTCTGCTTGTTGTGTGTGTCTCAGTCTTCAAGACAACCTGCCAAAATAAAAGTTCAGCTTAACTTGAGGAATTTGTGACATTACTGTGAATTGTGAAATATATTATTGTTGTGCAGTAGAATATACTCCTCAAAGTAGTAGTAATAATATAAAATAAAATTTAAATTTAAACTATTTAAGGAATATTGAACAATTTTTCTCCCATGTTTTAATTTTAACAGTAAAATTCTGTCATACACTTTATTTGCCAAAAAATAAAATACATTTTTAATTCCTCCAGTAGTTCTTTGCTCCTCAAAGTAGTAGCAATCATATAAAATTAAATTTAAATTTAAACTATTTAAGGAATATTGAACAATTTTTCTCCCATGTTTTAATTTTAACAGTAAAATTCTGTCATACACTTTATTTGCCAAAAAATAAAATACATTTTTAAATTATTTATAAAAATGTTTTTTTTTTAATAAAATATTAAAATGTTTTATGCCTTCATTTGATTATCACTGTTTTTCATTATAAATTTGTATTAAATCATAAATTCAGAAAAATAAAAAGATAACAAAGAATTTCTGAAAAATAAAACATTTCTTAGGGCCATATTGTTGTGAAAAATAATAAATTAAATTGTTAAAATTTTATGAAATGATTAAACACTTTTTGATTATTAAAATTGATTAAATCATTAAAACGGAATCGAGAAAATTTTAAATGGTTAAAAACAAAATTTGGGAAAAATTAAATGGAATTTTGGAAAAAATAAAACTGGTTCCATAGGGCCCTAAAAATTTAATTACTTTTTGATTATTAAAATTGATTAAATCATTAAAACGGAATCGAGAAAATTTTAAATGGTTTAAAACAAAATTTGGGAAAAATTAAATGGAATTTTGGAAAAAATAAAACTGGTTCCATAGGGCCCTAAAAATTTAATTCTTTAAAAAAAATGAATAGTTCTTAAATTGTATACATTTTATGATTTCAATTAATTACACATGCCTTTTAATTACTGAAATTTAATTAAACAATTATAATGGAATCCAGAAAAATTTTAATAGTGAAAACAAAATTTGGGAAAAATAAAATAGAAATTTGGAAAAACAATAAAATGATTTCATAGGGCCCTCAAAATGTAATTCTTTTTAAACTTTTAATAGTTCTTAAATTGTATAAGTTTTATGATTTCAATTAATTAGACATTGTTTTTGATTACTAAAATTTAACTTGACCATTAAATTGAAAAGGTTGAAAAAATTAAAATGGAAAACTTGAATTTGGGAAATAATAAATTGGATTTCATAATGCCCAATTCTTATCAATGGTGTCCAATGTTGTTTGGATTCCAGCGTTTCTCAGAATATCTTCTTTTGTGTTTTTCTGATGAAAGTCAGTCATACAGTTACAGAGTAGTGCTGGGTTTTGACACAAATTTCACGATTCGATTCTCATTCACAAGCTTTCGATTTGATTCCCGATTCGATTCGATTCGATTTGATTCAATATAGATTATTTTGATTTTGGATATGTATCAGGTACAGTACATGCCAAATTTTCTCAAAGAAAAAAAACTCAACTAATGCTGTAAAATATCCATGAGAGTCAGTTGGTACTACATTATTATAATATTGAAGGTTAAAATTAACTGATTTGTTAAAATTACACTTAATGAAGTTTTTTAAATAATAAAGTTACAATTACATAATATTTCTACTTCAAATTTTTTTTTTTTAATATAAACATAATGGTGGCTGTCATAAAATTATGGATTTATTCAAACATAAATTAAGCATTGAAGAACAGTAAAATTTATAATGAATATGTTATATGGTTTGCATATATTTAGCAAAATGCCCCTCTCTACAGTTTATTTTTCTGACTAATGAGTTTATGGTCACCGAATATGTTTTTCTGAGGTAAATGTGACGTTACGTGACATTGTTTACAAGCCGTTATGACGTCTTTGCGCGGCTGAAACACTGATTGAGCGATTATTTGAGACAGGATACGGATAGTAAAGTGGTACTCTTTCTTTTAACTTACCTTCGGATGTTTAGTCATGTTTATTTTGTGCTGAAGCTGGTATTAATGTGGAGATGATTAGTTCACGTGCTCTAAGCGCTGCCGCGTCTGTTGAACTGCGCAACAGCGATCTGTCACTCCAGATTAAACAGCGCCAAAACTGCATTTATTGTTTGAATTCTGCAATACAATGAACAGAATTAAAAATCTGAGACTTTGTTTCATATTAAAAGTACCAAAGCACAATGCTTATAGAGATATATTAGATGGGAAGCGCCCTTCAACGTTCCGTCCATTAACTGAAAACAGGCTAGACTAATAGATTCTTGGGATTTAAGAATCGATATCGTTCCATAAAAATGAGAATCGATTATTATCGAGATATCGATATGTTTTACCCAGCCATGAAAGTTCTCTCGTCATTTATTCACTCTGGTTTTTGGTTTAATCTAGTGTTTGTGTTCTCCTCTAAGAGAGACGGTTGGTATCTTTGTCCGATCGGCACAATCCTCCACGCAAAGGACAAAAGTTCTTCATAACGCAATAGATGCCATGTGGAGAAGCGTATGGTTTCAGCACGGCACTCCCAGCGCGCTGATTGAGAGAATATGAGTGTTATGACTGAATCTAGCTGGGACGTATCTGCTCATCAAAGACTAAAACCACATGCTTTCTTTTTTGTGACTTTGAATAGCGAGTGAAACGTCCTGCCCAGTGTTTGTGCTTCGTAATTTATTACTCGATTGTTTGACATTCTGTGTTGATTTGAGTGTGAGTTTATCCTGTTTTTTTGGCACAAAGGTGCAGCGAGAAGTAGGATTTGCTCTGAAGTTTGAGGAGGCCTTTTGCGTCTGTCACCGGCCACAGTTTCATTTACTGAGTACCTGAAACTGAGAATAAGTGAGATATTTTTAACAGCAGAACTTGTGTTAAAAATACAGAGAAATGCAAAGAGTTTTCATGAATAGGAAAGAAAAATCATCTTCATGTGCAGCGAAGAAAATTTCAGCCTCTTGACAACATTCAGCAGATGAGTTCATGCTTTTCCTTTGACTCATCATTGAGGCCAAACAGCTGATTGAAAATGTTCAATGCAAGAAGCAAAATACTGTAAAAAGCAATAAAGTTTTTGCTAAATGAACACTAAGAGAAATCCATAGGAAATTTTAACTTGTCAAATTAACAGCTTATATCAATGTTTCTTGATTTTATATCACATATTGTAAATATTCAATATACCGCCCATCCCTAAATAAGAAGACCAATACTATATACTCTAAGACTTTTGATATGCAGACTAAATAAAAATAACCTGAGATATGCTTATGAATGAGAACTAATAATATATCATGTGTTTTCTTTTGTTGTCATTTTTTTCACATTTGTGGATGTTTTTGCCTGGCATATTACATGCTTTAAAATATTTATGGTAAATATTGTTGTTTACAGTCCAGGGATTCCTAAACGTTTTTTTTGTCAGCTGAATTCTTTGACCTTAAATATTTACTTTCATATTTCTAAGTTTATTTTTTTTAAGTTTCTGTTTATGTATTTGCTTTGAAATGACTATTTTGACTCATCATTTTGACTGATTGAAAATGTTCAATGCAAGAATCAAAATACTGTTTAAAAAAAAAAATAAATAAACTTTTTTTTTTTTGGTTCAGTTTTTGCTGATGAACACTAAAAGAAATTTTAACTTGTCAAATTAACAGCTTACAATGGCTTTAACTGCATTTCTTGTTTTTCTGTCACCTAAATCTTTGCACATATTGTATATATGACCCTGGAGCACAAAACCAGTCTTAAGTCGCTGGGGTATATTTGTAGCAATAACCAAAAATACATTGTATGGGTCAAAATGATTGATTTTTCTTTTATGCCAAAAATCATTAGGATATGAAGTAAAGATCATGTTCCATGAAGATATTTTGTAAATTTCCTACTGTAAATGTCAAAACTTAATTTTTGATTACAAATATGCATTGCTAAGAACTTCATCTGAACAACTTTAAAGATGATTTTTATACCGCCGATCCCTAAATAACAAGACCAATATTATATAAGACTTTTGATATGCAGACTAAATAAAAATAACCCGAGATATGCTTCTGAGTCACATGGAGTGAGAACTAGTAATAAATAGTGTTTGTTTCAGAGACTGTATCTTCTGAACGCAGTGTTTTGATGATCTGGGACCCTTGTAGCCCGTGACTCAAGTGTGACTCGTTCGGTTCGGTGTTTCTCTCCTCATAATTACAGCTGTGGTGTCTTTGTGTGTGAATGTATGTGTCCTGAGTCACTCTGAGCTCACGATCCCCTCGGGACAGAAACGCTTGTCTAACGCCTCTATTGTGGCGTGTAATTAGCGTGTAGCTCAGGATGACACAACATGACTCTCGACTGCCGTGATTCATCTGCTCATAAATGAAGAACTACAACCTGCTCTCACTGAACAAATGTCTAGGTTTCTTTGATACAAAATGCATCCATATACTTTTTTTTTTCTTTGTTTAAATTTCAAGTCATTTAGATAATTTTTTTTTTTATAGTGTCTGTGTCTCATTTGTTGAAGTTTTGTTATTTTCTGTGAATCATTGTCTGTATACATTTGTGGACGTTTTGATTATTATTATCATCATTATTATTATTTTTGCTATTTTATGTTTTGTTTATTCATTTAAACATTTTGAGTTCACCTGGGATTCCTCTGATTGAAAGAAATCATTCGTTTTACATCATTGCTGCTTTTCCTTCTCTAACAAGTGAAGATCATACATCTGAACTCCTTCAGGAGTGTTTTACGAGACTGGGTGAGAAGAGCTGGAATTTAGACAAATAGCACATCATTTCTAAACTTTGATCTGATTTGTTTGATAGTTGTTCTGAAATCGTGCACGTCGGCCGGCTCTACCTGTTTGCGGTGTACATAAAGCGTGGTTGTGATTTGGAGAGGTCAGCTGTAACCATTAGACGCTCAAACATGCAGCAGATGCTTTTTATTGGGCCTGCGGAGCAAAGTTTTGTTTATTCAGGTGCGGCGGGGAATGTCTCATAACTCCAGCCGTTTGCTATTAATGTAAAGAGATTTTTATGGCCATCTGGAGAGGAAAAGGGCTTTTTCTGAATGAATTTCAGAAATCAGTTCTGTTAATTGGAGTGAATATTCAGTGCGCTTATGAATATGGATCACCTCTATTTTTGAGTTTTTTGTCATACTGTGCTGATATGTCATCACCCTCCTGTTGTTTCTCGCGCCGTATTTCACAGTATTAGCTGTCTTTCATCTCTGTCTTTCTCTCCCACCAGCCACGGATCGCTGTAAATACCAATCTCACTTCCCTCTATCTCAAACTCTCATGATCAAGATCAAAACTGACCAAACTTACTGCTATTAATACACATTCTTGGTCTCATTGTGAATGATTCGTCTGTTCACCTTATGTGAAAAAAGTCTTCATAGTTTTTTTGAGATGTAATAACTCGCTGCTCCTCTGAAATGATGTCTCTAAGGCCTCTTGCTTAACATTACCCAAAACTAGTGAGCTGCCTTGCCTTTCACTGCCTACATAGGCAGCATCCTATCTAGGGATGCACAATATACTGGTTTAAAAATTGATTATTGTAGTTATTTTGTAGCATGTTGATTTATATTGGATATATATATATATTATAATATTGATATTAAACTGCCTGTTTTTACATTTTGATTACCTTAAGTGAATGCTTGATGACTTTTGAAATTAATCGAATAATGTAACGCACACAATCTTTATTTTTGTAGCATATCCGATAATATTGTATATATATAAGCTAATATTGATTTAATTGCCTGTTTTTACTTTTTCATTACCTTAACTGTCATCAAGCATTCACTTGAAAGTTAATTTAATAATTTAATAACACACTTAATTTAATCTATTAATTTTGTAGCATATCGATTAATATTGGATATATTTTAGCCAATATTGATATTCAACTGCCCGTGTTTACATTTTGATTAAATTAATTCTTGAGGATGGTTAAGGTAATCTAATAATTTAGCTTAATACTTAATTTAATCTTTATTTTGTAGCATGTCAGTTAATATTGTATATGTGTGTGTAATATATATATATATATATATATATATATATTTAGTTTTTTTGTATTATATTGGTTAATATATTATATATATGAAGAGTTAATTTACAAAAACCGATAAACGCCACTTGTCCACTTTCAAGGCATCGCGAGTTCACGTTTTACTGCAGAAGCCGACAAGTGGCTTTGTTGTTTTTGAACAGAAGCCGATAAGTCCATTTCAGCGAATCAGCGCACTGTATTCCACATTTTAGCGAATCAGCTCGCTGTATTCGGGTCAGATGACAAGGCTACTTTCACTTTGAAAAGACGTGCTAGCTGAGAGGAGTTTCGTCAAAGCTGACTAAAAATGATCGAGGACGGATTATTTTGATGAACTTGATGAATCTGTGATATCTTCTTCAGGCGAAAAAGGAAAATAAAAGCTGAAACGTTTTCACGGAAGCTTGCAAAAGCTCATCTGAGGAGATTACAAAGATTAAACGAGTGTTTTTTAAACTCTAAAACATGAAATGTGGAGTTATATGCTTTTACCAAAAAACGACTGTTGGAGTTATCTATAAAACTAACTTTTAATATGTAAAAAAAACTTACTTTAATTTTGTAAATTACCTGTATTTGTTTAAGTTATTATTACTTAATCAAAACAACCCAACTGCAGTTTGATTGATATTACTTGGAATGCGCAATAAAAATCAGAGTTATCAATTTTTGCAAATGAACTCTTCATATATATATATATATATATATATATAAAACATTATATTCATATTTTATTTATATAACATACTCAATATAATCTTTAGCAGATCTCCAAATTATTATCTATCATTCATATATTCATACTCATTTTTAATGTTGCATTTAAAACTATTTGTTGTTTTTTTTATTTTCTGTGCGTTGTACTGTTTATAAAGTTTTTTTGTTCGTTTTTTTGTTTTTTTTTACTTTTTCTGTTTTGAATGAAATAAAAGCATTTATAATAAGGTTGTCCGCGAGGTCATTCAGTGGATGCCGTCTCAGTAGGAACCTCACAAGGTTTCGCAGCTGAACCTTCGAATGCAATCCTCCAGCTGGCCACAGGAAGTCCAGTCATTGTTACAAACGCCGTTCTTAATGCACTTTCCGTCCTCATTGTGTGCGAGCAGCTCGTCTCGGCAGTGCTTGAATAATTCTTTCCTGTTTTGCAGGTTCTGCTCCGTCGGTGGTGTGTGTGCGCTGCTGCGTCGTCCCTTGACATTTTATTGAATTTGCTGACACACGGCAATGGCTCTCGAGTCGTAATTCACTCGTCCGCTGTACTCCTGTTCCGCTCCGTCGCCAGCGCTGTCATGATCGCACCCCTTCCCCCTTTTTAATTAGACAACAAAACAAAAATTATGAATATTCATAAGCAGAGACCTCATTAATATGCACAATTATGCAAATCAGCACACAATTAAGCTGCTTCTCTCCAGAGATGCTTGCGAGCTTTAAGGGGGAGACTGTTTTCGGGAAATTTCTGCACCGTCGATCTTTAAAATTCTTCCGTTCGCCAGCTTTCCAGCCTTTGTGCTTTGCGTCGGTGACATTTGTGACCCTGGAGCACAAAAGCAGTCTTAAGTCGCTGGGGTATATTTGTAGCAATAGCCAAAAATACATTGTATGGGTCAAAATTATACATTTTTATTTTATGCCAAAAATCATTAGGATATTAAGTAAAGATCATGTTCCATGAAGATATTTTGTAAATTTCCTACCGTAAATATATCAAAACTTAAGTTTTGATTAATAATATGCATTGCTAAGAACTTCATTTGGACAACTTTAAAGGTGATTTTCTCAGTATTTAGATTTTTCATTATTTCAAATAGTATCTCGGCCAAATATTGTCCTTTCCTAGCAAAACATATATAAATGGAAAGCTTATATATTCAGATTTCAGGTGATGCATAAATCTCAATTTCGAAAAATTGACCCTTATGACTGGTTTTGTTGTCCAGGGTCACATTTGTGGTTTTGAAACCTTTGAGGTTTGGTTGACGTCTAATCACACATCAGTGGTGAGATGGCGGATACTGAGACGCAAAACATAATGCAGTTTCGACCATTGAGCTGACCTGGTAATGCTGATAATGCAAACACAGAATGTGAGAATGATTTAACAAACAAAATCTGTTGTCTGAGCAGCCTTGTGTGAAAGAGGCTTAAGAAACTCATCTCAGGGCAAGTATACAGGGCTTCGTTAAGACCTATTAGTCTACTAGTCGTACTTGCAAACCACTGATGAGTCAATTTGTAGTTTTGCACAAGCATATTTAATTTTCTGTGGCATGTTTTCAAATATAAAATGGTTATTTGTCTTTTCTACAGTGCATTGATGTTATTTGTAGTATATGCTATACTTAATTGAAGCTCAAGTAGATGCATTTAAAAAAATTACACTACTGTTTTTTGAAAGAAAGAAATTATTACGTTTATTTATCAAGGGTGCATTAAATTGATCAGAAGTGCCAGTAAAGACATTTATAATGTTGCAAAAGATTTCTATTTTAAATAAATGCTGTTCTTTTGAACTTTGTTCATTAAAAAAATCAACACTGATAATCAGAAATGTTTCTTGAGCAGCAAATCAGCATATTAGAATGATTTCTGAAGATCACGTGACACTGAAGACTGGAGTAATGATGCTGAAAATTCAGCTTTGATCACAGAAATAAATTACAGTTTAACAGATATTCACATAGAAAACAGTTATTTTAAATTGTAATAATATTTCAGAATTTTACAGTTTTTACTGTATTTCTGAACATATAAGTGCAGCCTTGATGAGCAGAAGAGACTCTTTCAAAAACATACAAATTCTTGTTTTTGAACATTAGTGTAGATAAAACGGCATACATTTATAATGTCAAATTCATGATTATTGGTTATCAGCCATCATTTCTATATCAGTGCATATCTAGTTCTTAGTAAGTATTGACAATATTTGTTTGTTTTTCAGGTTTAGATGAAAGAAGTGGCTCCGGCTCTTGGGCTTCAGGAGAAGCGAACGGTCCCGCATTTGGTGCACGGGTACGAAAACACACACATACATCACGCTGTCTAAATCGCACGCAGACTCTGATGAAATTCATAAATGAGTGAAGTTGGAGGACAGATCGTCTCCGGTGTCTGTTCATGCTTTGCTGTTCCCATCAGACCTTAATCCCTAAAGGAAACAAACCTGACTGGAGCAGATATCTAGTCCACTTCAGGATGTCTCTTATTTTGACTTGTGAGGGTTTGTTTAAAGCAGACTGGCGTGTAGCTGTAGATGGGAAGGTCAGCAGACGTGTGTTTGTAGGTCAGTGGGTAAAATTAGTCGGCCGTTTTTAGCGATCCTCATGTTTACCTGCCGTGTCTAGCTCCGATCTCTCACCTGTCAGAGTTCATGAATGTTAGACGCATCACGTGTGTGAACGATGTGTCCTATTCTCTCCGTGACCTATTTTGCTCATAAACAAGCAGCCTGTAATTTTAGTCAAGGAGCCAACATTTTTCATGACCATTCCTCTTTGAACTTTAATACTAAACAGGATTTTTTTTCCCCCCTGCTTTATTGGAAAGTCTTTTTCATTGATGTGAAAAAAACAGATTTTATATATGTACTTTATATTTTAATAAATGTTTGTTTATATATATATATACAGTATATATAACATTAAACACATTTAACAATATATAATTTTAAGTATATTTTTAATATGCTATAATAATAAAAAATATACTTTTAATATACTGTATTTTAAAATATATATATATATTCAGAAAAACAATTATATGTTTAAAAATATAAATGTAACATGAAATGTATTTTAATTTAATAAATTTAATAGAAATATAAAAATATAAATATTATATAGTTTTTTAATAATGTAAATGTATAGCTTTATATAACTTACTCAATATATTAAATTTATATTTAATTATATTCTTTAATAATGTAATTTTAAGTGTAATTTTTTTACAT